>NW_018408909.1:427048-612458 GCF_002113885.1 Mizuhopecten yessoensis | reverse complement strand
ACCATTAGGATGTTCGCGAGCCTTACGGGGGGAATAAACTACAACTGAACTACCATTAGGATGTTCGCGAGCCTTACGGGGGGAATAAACTACAACTGAACTACCATTAGGATGTTCGCGAGCCTTACGGGGGGAATAAACTACAACTGAACTACCATTAGGATGTTCGCGAGCCTTACGGGGGGAATAAACTACAACTGAACTACCATTAGGATGTTCGCGAGCCTTACGGGGGGAATAAACTACAACTGAACTACCATTAGGATGTTCGCGAGCCTTACGGGGGGAATAAACTACAACTGAACTACCATTAGGATGTTCGCGAGCCTTACGGGGGGAATAAACTACAACTGAACTACCATTAGGATGTTCGCGAGCCTTACGGGGGGGATAAACTACAACTGAACTACCATTAGGATGTTCGCGAGCCTTACGGGAGGAATCACAGGGAAACCCTCTATTTCACTTCCTCAGTTTTAACAGTGTAGCTGTCGAGATGAGATTCAGTGATGCAGACGATTTTGTTGTCATTGGTCATTATGTCGATATAAGACATCAAATCGAAAGATCAGACGGTGTCCATTGAACAGTGTTTTTTTTAGAATACCCATAACTACAAGTATAGTTAAAGTATGAAGTGGAAACCCTCTATTTCACTTCCTCAGTTTTAACAGTGCTGTCGAGATGAGATTCAGTGATGCAGACGATTTTGTTGTCATTGGTCATTATGTCGATATAAGACATCAAATCGAAAGATCAGACGGTGTCCATTGAACAGTGTTTATTTTTAGAATACCCATAACTACAAGTATAGTTAAAGTATGAAGTATAGGTAAAGTATGAAGTATAATTATGTAAAGTATGAAGTATAGGTAAAGTATGAAGTATAGGTAAAGTATGAAGTATAGGTAAAATATGAAGTATAGGTAAAAGATTTAAGAATATAATCAAATCCGTATTTCAAAAGCAGTAACAATGCATTTAGTATATAGGAATCTAAATGAGCACATTAACTTTGAAGGTCTCAGCATATAGAAATATGAGAATAGTGATACATTACTGGATGTAATTAGAACAGTTATAATGTGTACGACAGCAGAAGTAACCGACCAGTTAATGTTTCATCATGTATAAACGTTTCATATCAGTTTCATGGCATGTCTTAAATATTGCACAAGATGAAAACACAAATCAAATCTTAAAAAGAATAAATGTATATTGCATACTATATACACGAAAGTAGTGTTTTTGTATGCGCATAGTTCACACTCTCATGAATGTAAGCATCGGTTGATTCAGATTTTCGCTGTATAAACATGTTCCGGGTAGCATGTTAACACGAACACATTAATATGGCTAACACATTAGATATAAGGTTCGAGTGATAAACATTGTAAAGACCATTTTAGATTATTTAAACACCATCGAAAATCAATAGCCGCTTTCTTAGTATCCTTACTTGAAAATAGCGTGCTGCAGCAAAACCTAGCTTGTCCATAAACAGGGGGAAATATGCATTTACACGACTTTCCAACATATTCATTTGTTAAGTCATATTTCATTATTGACATATGCTACTGGTATACTTTATAATCTAAACATCGTAATGAGTTTTCGAACGTAAATTGAGCGGTATCGTGACCGTTTATATTACCTGTGTGTGATTAGAGGATCCCGAAATCGATACTGACAAAGAAGTCATGCAACCATATGCGGCTCTATAGGTGCCTAGCAGACGACTGGAGGTAGCTAGTCTGGAGTGTACCTATTATTAATCCTGTTTCGACTCTAGGTCATATTTATGTGTATATTTTGGAACATACCAATACAGCGTTTCCTGAAAAAACCTTTATCCGCAATGGAAAAGGTAAGTAATAGTTCGTCTGTCAGTTAAAACAATGCACAATAACAATGTATAACTCATACACTTAAAATGTATACCCCATACAATGCCAATAATATGACAATGTATATATAAGTGATACACTAACAATGTACAATGTATAAATCATACACTTACTTTGTATAAATCATACACTTACTTTGTATGAATCATACACTAACAATGTATAAATCATACACTAATAATGTATAAATCATACACTAACAATGAAAAAAATCATACACTAACAATTTATAAATCATACACTAACAATGTATAAATCATACACTAACAATTTATAAATCATACACTAGCAATGTATAATTCATACACTAACAATGTATAAATCATACACTAACAGTGTACCTTTAGTTATATTCGTGACTTTTCTGTGGGTCATTTCACAACAGTTTCTGATCACGCTCCATTGTGATTTAGCGTAAATTATAGAACAAACTACGAATACTGCGATAAGAATACAAACACTAAGTCAAGAGTTGCAAGCGATTTTGTCAAATGGAAGGATGAAACCAGGGAATTGATTAAAACGAAATTAGTAGAAAATGCAATCGCTTTAGAACGAGTTTGTGAAATAAACGCTAAAACGCAATGTGACGTTGACGACATGGTCGACAAATTTTGTAGTTTGGTAAATGCTGTTGTTTTGCCTTATTGTGATGCAAAACATGTACAGACATGTGGGTTATCTAGTAACAAGAAAAACAATCCCGTCAAAAATGACAAGCCATGGTTCACTAATGAGTGTAGAAATAGGCATCGAGAATACAAAACTGCACTGACAACCTTTAAAAATGATAAGTCACCAGCTAGCCACAGAGTTCTAATAGATAGAAAACGCTCTTAGAAAATATTAGAAAACAGGCTTAAGAGAGAATATAAGAGATACGAAGGCGATATGTTAGAATTAGTCAGACGAAACAACCCTAGACAATTCTATAAATATTTTGGTAAAAGAAAAACCCCTGTTTCTGCTGCTTCATCAAATATTGGCTTGAATTATTTCTTATCTCACTTTAAAAATCTTAATATCAGACAATCTGAAAGTACCGAAGGTATTATAGAAAAAAACTGTGAGGCAGATTATGAAGAGTTAGATAAAATTATAACAGAAGATGAAATTGTAGTTGCAATCAGAACATCAAAGAAAAACAAAAGCTGTGGTGAAGACAAAACCCTAAATGAGCTATTTTTAGATAGTAAAAATGAACTTTTACCATGTATAACTAAAATATTCAATAATGTCTTCAAATCCGGGTATTTTCCTGAAGCCTGGTCAAAAGCATGTGTTGTTCCAATACATAAAAAGGGATATATTGATGACCCTAACAACTACAGAGGCATCTCATTATTAAGCTGTTTGGGCAAATTATTTACTGGAGTGTTAAATCAGAGGCTACTTAAATGGGATAGTGAACATAATATAATTACCGATGCTCAATTTGGATTCAAACCTGGTTTTTCGACGGCAGATGCTATTTTCGCATTATAAACCTTAATTAATAAAACATTAAAAGCGAAAAAGAGACTATACTGTTGCTTTATAGATCACACAAAAGCATTCAATTTGATTGAAAGAAGTGTTTTGTGGTCTTAACTCATAAAACATGGAATCAAAGGGAAAATGTTGAAAATTATTCAGTCGCTTTATAAAAATGTAAAATCATGTATAAAGTTTAATAGTTTGTTATCAAAGTACTACCCAAACAAAATCGGTTTGTTCCAGGGAGAAATTCTGTCACCGATTCTATACAGCCTCTATGTAAATGATTGCGAATGAAATTTATCACTGAAAATTGTCCATCTATTGAAATAGGCCTCTTAAACTTGTTTTTACTTATGTATGCCGATGACACTGCATTGATTGCGGAGACACCAGAAGCATTGTAGAAACTTTTAGATTCATTATATGTATATAACCTAGAATGGAAGTTAAAACTCAATATCTCCAAAACCAAGATTGTTATCTTTCGAAATGGGGGGAACATAAGAGATGCTGAAAAATGGATCTACAACAACCAAGAAGTCGATATAGTTAATGAATTTAATTATTTGGGAATGTTGATGAATTTTAACGGAAAGTTCAATGTTACTCAGAAACATATTGCTAACCAGGGAAGAAAAGCTTTACTTTGCAATTAATAGTAAATTGAAGAAAAATAATTTCAATATTAGTACAAAATGTTCAGTGTTTGATACATATGTCAACAGCATACTCGAGTATGGAAGCGAGATATGGGGCTTTCATAAAGCACCAGAGATAGAAAAGCTTCATTCTGGGTTTTGTAAACGATTGCTTGGTGTCAAATAAAGTACATGTACTGATTTTGTATATTACGAGCTTGGTAGACAGTCACGTTACATAAATAGAAAGTTAAAAGTTATAAAATACTGGTTAAAATTAAAGGAATCCAAAAATTGCATATTGGCCAAATGTTTAGAAGAGCGATTAATAATGAATGATGATTGGATAAACAACAAGAACTAGATAAACTTGGTTTATCTTACTTTTGGACTAGTGATACTATAAATGGTAATATGTACAAAGTAGTAGAACAACGATTTAAAGATTGTTACACCCAGGAAATGAGAGCAAGAATTATAAATGCTGCCAGAGGTGACCTATACAAACATCTAATTGATCATTTTTGCATGCAATATTATTTGCTGAAACCGATTGATAATAAATATAAAAAATATATAGCCAGTATTAAATTGTCATCACACCAGTTAAAAATCGAAAATGGCCGCTATCACAACATTGATAGGAGGCGCAGAATATGTGAATGTTGCCAAAGTTTTGAAATTGAAGATGAGTTCCATTTTATACTGCAATGTCCATTTTATATAGAAATTAGACAAAGGTATATAAAAAGGTATTAATATAAATCATCTAGCGTTTTCAAACTTGTGCAACTGTTAAGTATAAATAATGTTAAGGAACTAAATAATTTTGGAAAATATATTCATTTTGCCTTTAAGAAAAGAAAAACGCACTTTGGCTAAAAGTGAATATTATCTTTATATACCTCACATATGTATTTCAGGTATATTTCGAATTCTAAGAAAAGCATGTCATCGCTGAAAACGAATTATTACTTTTACTTCTGTCTGTCTGTATAATAGAAGTATGATCGCTGATGTTGTACAACATATATTTATTATTAAACTTAATCAATAAGTGGTACATAAGTGGTAGATTGACTCAGCACTAATGTAATCCCATTCAAGGTAACATTGGCGCATCTCCGTCAGTATGTGTCTGTTAAGTTAATTTTTCTTGTACTGTTATGTTTATGATGTATTTTATGCATACATGTTTATGTTACTCTCTGCCCAGGGTTACATACTTTGGCTAAAAGCGAATGTTATCGTTAAACACCTTTCATATGTATTTCATGTATCATTTCGAATGCACAGAAAAGCATGCCTTTACGGAAAAATAATTATTACTTATACTTCTGTGTGTGTGTGTGTGTGTGTGTGTGTGTCTGTGTCTGTCTGTCTGTCTGTATAATACAAGTATTATTGCTAATGGTGTAAAATGTATATTTATAAAACTTAGTAATAGTTGGTAGATTGACTCGGCATTTATGTAATCGCAATCAAGATAACATTGCCTCGGAGTTACCTTCCGTCTCTGTCAGTATGTTGTTTGTGTATCGTATACAGACATGTACATGTTACTTTCTGTGTTCTGTATGCATGTCATGAGAGATCACTCTCCACATATGTATGTAATAGTATGTATTATATTTATGTATGCCTATGGGTCGTAAGGCCCCCGGAATAAACTTGAATTGAAAAAAAAAATTGTACCTATCAGACACTAACAATGTTAAACTTATTTTCATATTTCCTACCTATGTTAAATTCTTGATGACATTTAAAAACGACTCAAAACTTTATTTTCCTTACTTTATTCAGTGATTTTCAACAAAATTATTTGACCAATTTTCACAGTGCCTACTTTTGTTGTATTTCACATGTTGATTCTTTTGATGTAAATGAATTTGGAGAATATGCCAGTGTGTACAACTACAAGTACAAATACACTGTTTTCTTTATTCTTGCTGATTATATTAACATTAATCGTTTAATTTCACTGGACGATAAACCATTTATTTATAAATAGTCCGATATACGTCCCAAAGAAGATAGTCCTTATCCGAAATGTGATGATTATTAGACGTTTGTATTTTCTTGTGATGGCCCGTTGAGTAGGTGATACGACAACTAAGAAGAGAAGATCAGTTTGTATTTCTTTATCTTATTATCTTTAAGCTAAGCTCAGAAACCTAATTAAGTGGAATAGTATGTTAGTGATATATAAAACATCAGCGAATAAATCCAGTGTAATAAAATGGTAGAGAAAATTTATTAATAAAATCTCCTATTTATGTCCGCAAACTACATTAAAAAAGACCAAAGACTAACATGTATTGGGGCATCAACAAATCTTATAATATTCTGCTGAAAAGTCGTTTGATAAATTTAACATGGATTTTTTTTCTAAATTCGCTAAATCTCGGTCTTCTTTGAAAATCATCCGCTCGTATCCAGTATTTCCTAGAGAGAAGACCTTACCCTAATTTTAAAAGCATATTTATAACGAAAACTGTGAAGCTAGCTAAAGGTGTTAAAGCTAGGTTATTGTTTAAAGCGCCGTCAACAGTGAAGCATATCAGGACAGACAATAATAATTGGCAATCGCATAACTTAATCCATCAAAGAAACAGAAGAATAAAAGGTAAAATCTGAATAAATAAATACCCAGCGAGAGAATATGATATTATACAGTGGTGTCCCAATGTGGGAGAGTACCGGAGGACCCCAAGACATCCTATGTGACAGGGTAAATGACCTCCTACCTTTTCACATCCGACAAAGTAATCTGCCTTTTTAGATGAAATGCAAAAGACTACTCATTGCGCCACATGCTCATAGTGCATGAAAAAGTAAAACAGTTTTTGCATATATATGACCTGAAAACTCGAGTGTCATTGATTAAATTGAATACAGTCGAGCCTAGATAATTAAGCAGCCATCGCTATAACGGATGTTCCATCAACGGCCTGTGGTGAAGGGAACGCACTGATGTTTTGTACACAAACAGCCACTGCTATGGGAACGCATTTGAAGTTTTTATCAAACGATCAGTGCTTGCAAGAACGTGTTGGCCATTTTTTACACACACATCTAGTGTCAGTTTTTCGTATACAAACGGCCAGTGCTGGTTAGATTGTATAGAGTTTAACGTCCTATCAACAGGCAAGGTCATTTAAGTAATGAAGGGAACGTACCCGTGTGTTTTTTTTATGCAAACGGCAAGTGCTGAAATGAACCTATCAGTGTTTTGTAAATTTATACATACTATCAATGCTGTAGGGAACATATTGACCTTTGTATACAAACAGCCAGTGCTGAAGGGACGTTTTTTTAAACAAACAATTAATGTTGTAGGGAATGTATTAGTTGTTTGTGCACATACTACAAATGCTGTAGGAACATATTGGTATTTTGTATATAAACAGCCAGTGTTATAGGATAGTTATGGGCTTTTTATATACAAATGTACATACAGCTAGTGCGGAAGTAAACAAACTGATTTTCAAACAGTCAATGTTGAAGAGAATTGTTTATACAAACAGCCAATGTTGGAGAGATTTTTTTAATACAAATAGCCAATAATGAAGAGAACTTTTATACAAACACCCAATGATATAGGGAAAATATTGACCTTTTGTACATTTGATTTTGATATACAAGCAGCCAACACTGTAGGGAATGACTTGACTGTTTATAAAAAAAATAGGCAATGGAGAAGGAAATGTACAAGTCGTTCGGTACACAAAAAGACAGTGTTAATTGTTTTTCTTTTCAATACAAACAGCCAACACTGTAGGGAACGTATTGACCTTTTTATGCATACAATGATATAGCGGATGTACAGGGCCTTGGTATGTATTCAGTTAGTGCTGATGGACACGTATCGGCATTGGTGTTTACAAATATCAAATGTTACATTATGTAGGATTGCGTGTAATGTTACATTATGTAGGATGGTGTGTAATGTTACATTATGTAAGATTATGTGTAATGTTACATAATGTAAGATTGTGTGTTATGTTACATAATGTAGGATTGCGTGTAATGTTACATTATGTAAGATTGTTTGTAATGTTACATTATGTAAGATTGTTTATAATGTTACATAATGTAAGATTGTGTGTTATGTTACATAATGTAGGATTGCGTGTAATGTTACATTATGTAAGATTGTTTATAATGTTACATTATGTAAGATTGTGTGTAATGTTACATTACACACAATCATTATACACAATCCTACATAATGAAACACTACACTCAATCTGACATACTGTAACATTACACACCATCCAACATAATGTAACATTTCAGACAATCTTACACATAATGTAACATTGTGTGTTATGTTACATTATGTAAGCTTGTGTGTAATGTTACATTATTTGGAATTGTGTGAAATGTTTCATTATGTCAGATTGTGTGTAATGTTGCATTATGTCAGATTGTTTGTAATGTTACATCTTGTAGGATTGTGTGTTATGTTACATAATGCAGGATTGCGTGGAATGTTACATTATGTCAGATTGTTTGTAGTGTTACATTATGTAAAATTATGTGTAATGTTCCCCAATGTAAGATTGTGTGAAATGTTAGATTATGTGTAAGATTGTGTGTGATGTTACATAATGTAGCATTGCGTGTAATGTTGCATTAAGTTAGATTCTGTGTAATGTTGCATTATGTCAGATTGTTTGTAGTGTTACATTATGTAAAATTATGTGTAATGTTCCCCAATGTAAGATTGTGTGCAATGTTACATTATTTGGAATTGTGTGAAATGTTAGATTATGTAGGATGGTGTGTAATGTTACATCATGTAAGATTGTTTATAATGTTACAATATGTAAGATTGTGTCTAATGATTGTTTGTAATGTAACATTATGTAAGATTTTTGGTTTTGTTTCATAAAGTTGGATTGCGTGTAATGTTGCATTAAGTTAGATTCTGTGTAATGTTGCATTAAGTTAGATTCTGTGTAATGTTGCATTAAGTTAGATTCTGTGTAATGTTGCATTATGTCAGATTGTGTGTAATGTTGCATTATGTCAGATTGTTTGTAATGTTGGGGGGTGTAAGATTGTGTGTAATGTAACATTACACATAATCTTAAATAATGTAACATTGCACACAATCTTACATAATGGAACATTACACACAATACTACATAATGTAACAATACACACAATCTAACATAATGTAACATTATGTAGGGTTTTTTGGAGTGCTGCAATTTGTAGGATGTTGTTTTATGTTTCATTATGTAGGATTGTTTGTAATGTTGGGGGGTGTAAGATTGTGTGTGATGTTACATAATGTAGGCTTGCGTGTAATGTTACCTTATGTAAGATTATGTGGAATGTTACATAATGTAAGATTGTGTGCAATGTTACATTATTTAAGATTGTGTGAAATGTTTCATTATGTCAGATTGTATGTAATGTTACTTTATGTAGGATTGTGAGTAATGATTGTGTGTAATGTAACATTATGTAGGATTTTGTGTAATGTTACATCATGTCAGATTGTTTGTAGTGTTACATTATGTAAAATTGTGTGAAATGTTACATTTTGTAGGATTGTGTGTAATGTTGTATTATGTAAGATTGTGTATAATGATTGTGTGTAATGTAACATTATGTAGGATTGTATGTAATGCTACATTATGTAACATTCCACATAATCTTACATAAGGTAACATTACACGCAGTCCTACATTATGTAATATAACACACAATCTTACATAATGTAACTTTACACACCATCCTACATAATGAAACATAAAACAACATCCTACAAATTGCAGCACTCCAAAAAACCCTACATAATGTTACATTACAATTAATCTTACATAATGTTACATTACAAACAATCTGACATAATGTAACATTACATACAATCTGACATAATGAAACATTACACGCAATGCTACATTATGTAACATTACACAAAATCTTAAAAAATGCAACATAACAAACAATCTGACATAATGCAACATTACACAGAATCTAACTTAATGCAACATTACACAGAATCTAACTTAATGCAACATTACACAGAATCTAACTTAATGCAACATTACACAGAATCTAACTTAATGCAACATTACACAGAATCTAACTTAATGCAACATTACACAGAATCTAACTTAATGCAACATTACACACAATCCTACAGTAGACAAACAGTTCTACAGTAGTCACACAGTTCTACAGCAGACACACAGTTCTACCGTAGACACACAGTTCTAGAGTAGACACACAGTTTTACAGTAGACACACAGCTACAGGAGACACACAATTCTAAAGTAGACACACAGTTTTACAGTAGACACACAGTTTTACAGTAGACACACAACTCTACAGTAGACACAAAGTTCTACAGGAGACAGACAGTTCTACAGTAGACAAAGTTCTACAGGAGACTCACAGTTCTACAGGAGACACCCAGTTCTACAGTAGACAAAGTTCTACAGGAGACAGACAGTTCTACAGTAGATACACAGTTCTACAGGAGGCACACAGTTCTACAGCAGACACACACTTCTACAGGAGACACACAGTTCTACAGCAGACACACAGTTCTACCGTAGACACACAGTTCTCCAGAAGACACACAGTTCTAGAGTAGACACACAGTTCTGCAGGAGACACACAGTTCTCCAGTAGACACACAGTTATACAGTAGACACACAGTTTTACAGTAGACACACAGCTCTACGGTTGACACACAGTTCTACCGTAGACACACAGTTCTAGAGTAGACACACAGTTTTACAGTAGACACACAGTTTTACAGTAGACACACATTTATACAGTAGACACACAACTCTACAGTAGACACACAGTTCTACAGGAGACACACAGTTCTACAGGAGACACACAGTTCTACAGTAGACACAGTTCTACAGGAGACACACAGTTCTACAGTAGACACACAGTTCTACAGTAGACACACTGTTCTACAGTAGACACACAGTTCTACGGTTGACACACAGTTCTACAGTAGACACACAGTTCTACAGTAGACACACAATTCTACAGTAGACACACAGTTCTACAGTAGACACACAATTCTACGGGGTAGACACACACAATTCTACAGTAGACACACACTATTCTATGGGGTAGACACACACAATTATAAGGGTAGACACACACATTTCTACGGTCGACACACACAATTCTACGGTAGACAAATACAATTCAACGGGGAAGACACTCACAATTTTACGGTAGTTACACACGATTCTACGAGAAAACAGCTGGAAACATTTTAATGCTGCTACAAATTTCCAATGTGGCACTCATGACTGAAATTGCTTTCGGCAAATAAATGCTGAAATATTCCAAAAAAAGCTTATTGGCAGACTACATAAAATGTTTGATAAAGTATTTTGACGGCTATACTTCTGTTTCAGCATATTTGCTCTTGTGTGTTAAATTGTGCATGTGCAAGTGAAACACAGCGTAGTATTCAAGTTAATCACACGCTCAGGTCGTTTAAACTACCGTTTTTCCGGTAACTTCCATCCAGCACATTAATCACGTTTTTCCTCAATTTTGTACAGACGTTAATGTTGTTCAGATATGATTGCCTCGATACACGTAAAATATTGCATCGTTGTTACACCATTGTTGTCTTGTTTAAATACACATCCGTCTTAACGGTCTCTGTCGATATGTCACACGGTGAGAGATGATATGGTGACAAGCGCAGGTTTATCAGGCGGACATCTCAGGCGTGCAACCTTTGAATGACAATCATAAATAAAACATTGTTGACGTGGTTATTGCTGATATCATTATTTAAAAAAAAAAAATCGGCTCATATAATGACGGGGAAGTAATTTAATATGGAATAGATAAGTTTGTATCGAAATTGTTTTGAATGTGCTAAAATTCATTAATTAAAATTCGATATGAAACATCCAGCATTAATTTTGTATGATTTCGGATTTTTTTTTAGAAAAAAGTTCGACGCTGATTGTAAAGCATTTGTTTTATAAATCAGGAATTAATGGAGTGTTCTTAGATTGTTAAGATGTCATGTACCATTTTGTATTGAAAACAAACACAACACACGACGCTATATTCCTGTATATTTCATTTGAACCAAAGTCTTCTAGCATCAGCAATGACTTCTAGATAATGGAAACATCTGTCTTACGTTCATCTTTGTAATGATTATGATGGAATCTGATGAAATTGAATTCATACAACGACAATAAAGTGACATAATAAAAAAAGAAATACTTGCATCCTTATCAGTTTAATTCTTCAGCAATAACATGAGACTTTTCCATATATTGCTATTTTACTCGTGTCGCTATCCGGGGCTTGAGCTTCAGAATGGTTTATTGATGCTTTTTGCTAAACAATGAACAATTGAATGTAAAGCATTTCTATCCGGGAAAATAAAAACGAAAGAGAAAACAAATACCAAAGAATAGGACCAGGCGGTCCGGAAGGGTATTCTCGTTTGCTGCATTGACGACCTGTCGTGTAGGTCATCAAAGGGGAAACGAGGTGGTGACAACGACACGAGAATAAACCATTTAAAACATAACCAAGATCATCATCCTTCATATTGCACAGGAAAATATAGTTTCCATTGATATCTTGATGGTAATCATAAAATTTGCAAATACCCTTTATAATTCTTCATCTGTCGAAAGGTTTTGTTATACTTTTCCGATGAAAAACTCCGAGCAAACCTTTAATACCAAATTATCTGCAACATGAAAACCCGAAGACGGTGTTGTAGGGATGTTACTATCAAAAGTTAAGAAATGGAAAGTTCATGATAAGAAACTTGAAATCCTCACGATTAATAAATTGTTTAACAAGACTTCCGCGTGGTCAGCGGTTTATGAAGAAGATTATGCAGTGTCCTTGATGTCCAGTGCAGGAGGAAATAAACACGATCAACGTAGTCAAATGGTTTTGTTATTTGAAGAGAACACATCGTCGATATATCTGAAAGAATGAATGCTGAAATCGTATAGCCGCCACCATTGGAATTCAGTGTGCTTATGAATCCTTTTGCTAAAATATGAACAATTTCATGTAAAGCATTTCTATCCGAGAAGATAACAAATAATGTAACACATTGACTTCGGAGTGGATGATCCCACTTGACATCAAGAACACTACATACTCGTGTAATAGAATTTAAGACATGTTTTATTTGACTGCAGCGTGTACCCGGATTTAACATTTGTTTTCTATGACCCCCTGTGTGTACCAGAATTTTAGATATGTCTTCAATAAAGTAACGCATTAATCCAATTGAAATGACAAAAGTGAACTATTTACGATGAGGTTAATCTCTCTTGGGGTTATTTTGCTATAAAATTGTTTTAAAATCTCTATAAGATAAAGCTAGATTCTGCATCACTAAACATTCGTTTACGTATACATTGTTTCCCTACGTTATTATCTCACTATCTATAGCTTTGTGTGATATGTTAGCTATAAATATAATTGAGTCAGCCGTAACCACAAACATGCTGTTAATTACAAATTAAAATGTTATAAGGGTATGTACGTACAATGTTGTATTTCTTATACCATGAGTATAAATTTACAAGTAAATGATAATGATTTTTGACGGAAATTCGTTAATAACCTCAAGAAAAACGATAACACGTCAATTATTCAGAACACGATAATTACGTTTAATGAACATCGCCACAACCATGTTATTTTACTAGAAGGATTTGTTTTCTAGGTTTTTGAATGAGGTGTATCAATGGTTCTATATATAACGTAATTTGAAAGCGAATCCTTAAGTTTTGTTCGTAAGATTAATTATAGCAGCAATGGTTCGTTGTCTGCACCTTCTGTGGTACATCCGTTAATTTCACGTTTGTCTTAGGTCCTACTTTGTCGTGAGTGGTCTTGTTGAGATTCACGAAGGACTCGGCATGCACTAGTGTATGACTAATGTGTAAGGATGTCACGTGATCTCTTCTCAAAATACGCATCACAGGTAGAAAGCTGTATACAACCACGATTTCCGTGGGGAAAGCATGAAAAACTCTATCAGAACCCGAACTCACATATTGGTAAACAGTACTTGGGACCCGAGTATTATGTAGGACGTTATGCACACTCTGGGGCTTAGTTAACAGAGTCTAAAAGAATCATTAAGTCACTCATAACATTTCAACATCTATATTCAGGGAGTTTCATAGACCGACTCACAACTACATCATCCAAAATCGATAACAACATTTTTCCATTTCCGCTGTCGCTAAGGATTTCAACGTTTGTCATGTTCATACTGCAAGCATACAATACTAAAGGAATGCCACAAAAGACAAATCATATTTCTGCTATTGCTGAACTAAAATAACATGTTGTTAAGGGAGGGGGGGGGGGGGGGGGAGGCATTTTGATTTCCTTTGTTTTCCAATAAGTGACCTCAGTGACTATATAAAGACATGTTTACATGTGGTGGTGGGTTGTTATTATGTTGTTGTTGTTGTTCGATCAGTCCAGTCACTTGAGGAGAAGGCTAGATTATTTGTGACCGACATATTTACCTACATTTTGAGATTTTATTGTGGGTACAAAATTTGGTTCTTTCTTTTATTGTCTCCATTGCTACTGTCGTTACTACGGTTTTTTGTTTTTTCCCGGTTTTTGTTGTCTCCATGGTTAGTGTTGTTTCCATGTTTTCTCTCGTTTATTTAGTTTCCTTTGTCTTCCGAACTTTTTTGTTGTCTCCGTCAATTGACGTCATAGTATGTTGTCCTGTTTTACATGTTTGTAGCATCATTTCTAAACCTTTGTACTGCTGGAGAAAAAACTTTTTTTTTATTGTAATATATTGATCTACGGGGCTAAGTTTATAAAGTATGTTACATTTTTATTTCAGAAAATGGTGACCATCATCGTATGCTTTGTTTTGACACGAATTACAGGTGAGTTTCTATTCGATGTTTTAGTATGTCAATCCTAATTTATTATTGCTGATTTTCTTCAAAATATAAAGCTTCAAAGTCGAAAAGGCAACCTAGTAAAAAAAAAAAAGATAAAACGTTCCATCAGGAGCTACCATTTTAAAATGTTTGTTTAATTGTCAATCTCGCAAGAATTTCGAGCGTTATAAAATAAATTATAATGGTGTTTTATTTTATCTCATCAGGAAACCTTTTAGAAATATATCATAATAGATATACATATATTGTTTAATATATACGCTAAAAACGTATTATATAGTATATAATTTCTAATATAACTTATATATTACTTATATATTGTATATTATGCAACAAATTTTCATCGTTTAATGAATCTCATAAAATAGATTAGATTTTTTTTTATAAAGAAAATATAAGGCGACTGACATATTTGATATCTCTTAAACTTCATGTACGTTATTTATACACAAATACGGTGTCTTATAAGTGTCTTTTATAATACAAAAGTTATCTTATACTTAAAACAAAAGATTTTGATGGATAATGTAGGCGGGGATATTGTCTCATGCATTGGTCAAGGCTAATCCTGTAATTAAGATGGCTGATTTTGACAGGGTTTTTTACGAGTCGCCAATGAAAATCCCGACCTGGGCGACAAATAAGATGATTCAGATGGCTAATCCAATACCTGAAGATTGTTTTGCTGGAGAAAACATCTACTGTCGCAACTCATATGCAATGATGCGTCACATTGTTGTAAAATATCGCCAGGACCATGACTTTGTACATTTTTAAGTCCAACCGTCCTCAAAATCTCTCCTCTATAATGCATCCTTATCAAATGCCAAGCCACTACGGTATATCTATTACGTTACCTTCACAAATACCACCCCAGACCATCACACTTCCGCCACTGAAACGGTCCCGTTCAAAGACGCAGCAGTTCGTAAAGCGTTCACCCCGCCGATGTCTCCAGACTCTACAACTCCTATCACCACGTGATCACCCAATATGGATTAATCGGTGGCAGGAACTTTTTCCATTACTTTAACAACCAACGACGTTGGTGATTAAAGCGGTTGTTACGGTGACGTTGTGTCGTGTTGGACGCCGCGCTTTAAATCGAATAACTTTCAAACGGTTTCGGATAACCTGGCCAGATACACGACCAATCAATAAATGTTTCCGAGGTCTCACTATCAGGAATAATGCTATTACACAGATGCAACAGGGTATCAGGCGGTTCTGGTTCTGCATGGTCTGTTATCAGCAGCGACCTTTTGGATGTCACGCTGGTTGTCTTCCCGGGCGGTCGTTACATGTGATCTGCCGCTTCCTGGACGGTCAGATGCCCACCAAGTTTTTAGGCAGACGACTCAACAAAAGGTTATTGTATTTGCACTGCAACCATTTTGCTGTGAAACTTGACGTTGACGTTGCGACATTTCCTCATGTGGAGTGCCAACAGCCCTTTCCCTCTGAAATGATGACAGCCACAGCAAAATGAAAATACGTGTTGGTGATATTTTTATATAAGTATTCGTTTTTCACGCGAATCTGTGAAAAATCTGTTGAAATTGAAAACTGGTGTAATTGACTTTCTTGCTTGAATGATTGTAATGAACAGGAAGTCACTTGGTAGATATTTCACTCCCAGATATTTTTTAAATGCATGGCCAGACTGGGTTTAAACCCGGGACCCTTCAAACTCTAGACAGATGCTCTACTAGGTGAGCTACCTGGTCGACGACGATCGACCCAGTCCAGTTCCGCTACATTCTTCATTTCTTAATCTAAATCTACGCCCCTGCAGAAAATACTATTTACAACCCAGGCTCGGGTATCCTTTGTCAAGCACTCAATTAGTACTTGAAACAAGGGTTGGTCACAGGCACCATATGTAATAGGAGCGGAAAATCGTACGGCTAGACCGGGTTTTCCTGTTCGCCGACGATCGACCCAGTCCAGTTCCGCTGCAATATATAACTACATCTCACATGCTTTTATTTACTACGGTAGACCACACATCAACAATGAAAGGATATCTCCACAAACGCGTTCTTATCGCCTAAATGTTAGGGTATTCGGATAGCAATTATGCATGAAATCAAATTCAAACGGTGGCTGCATTTCCTAAATGGTTCCATATTGACGTTTGTAGCCTGTCGGAAATGTTTACGAAAGAAAATACTTACTTATTCCCGCAAACAGGTCTGTTTTACAAGTTTGTTTAAAATGGAATATTTTTTGTGTTTTAAACGCTCATTTGGGGAAGATATTTTGAAGAAACAGTGCTGCATAAAATCATAAATGCTAACGACTAGTACTTCAGTCATTATATATTTACAATATTAGGAATGGATATCGTCATTAGTTATTAAGGGGTTTGTTTAATATGAATATTACAATTCTTTTGATCACGACTGCATCTGATATTTTTTAGTACAAAATCCATATCCCCCCACAACTGTGAAGCGGAAGCTGATCTTCGTCTCCATGGAAACATCATGGTACGATGCCACCCTGTTCTGCAATACCAACCATACACGTCTGCTGGACGACACATCCGAAGCCACACAGCAAATGATCACTTTTTACAAAGATAGCGACTTGCACTGGAAACCCTATAGTTGGTATAGTCTATTTTGTTATAATCTATTAATTATACATAGTATATTGGCAAAGTAGACCTTCTCAGTAAGTGGTGCTCTATTTTGTTGTAGATTATCTCCATGCACTGTGTAGCGGTAAAGTCTGTCCAATGATATATATATGCTGATATAATTCACATTATCTTAGACCGATCATCTATCTATATGTAATCGGCTATATACCATGTATTCAGTTGTAGACTCTATACTCGGTTATAGACTCTGTATTCGGTTATAATCCCTGTATTCGGTTATAGATCCTGTATTCAGTTGAAAACACTGTATTCGGTTGTATACCTGTATTCGGTTGTAGACACTGTATTTGGTTGTATCCCTGTATTTGGTTATATACCCTGTATTCGGTTATAATCCCTGTATTAGGTTATAATCCCTGTATTAGGTTATAATCCCTGTATTCAGTTATAATCCCTGTTTTCGGTTATTACACCTGCATTCGGTAATATACATGTATTCGATTGAATACCTGTATTCGATTGCCGACCCTGTATTCGGTTGTAGACCTTGTATTCGGTTATAATCTCTGTTACGGTTGTAGACCCTGTATTCGGTTGTAGACCCTGTATTCGGTTATAATCCCTGTATTTGGTTGCTGACCCTATATTCGGTTGTAGACCCTATATTCGGTTGTAGACCCTATATACGGTTATAGACCCTGTATTTGGTTATACTCCCTGTATTTCGTTGTAGACCCTATATTCGGTTGTAGACCCTGTATTCGGTAATAATCCCTGTATTCGGTTACTACCCTTGCATTCGGTTGTAGACCCTGTATTCGGTTGTATGCCTGTATTTGGTTATATACCCTGTATTCGCCTATTATCCCTGTATTCGGTGATATAATCCGTATTTGGTTATAGACTATGTATTCAGTTATAATCCCTGTATTAGGTTATATAATCCGTATTTGGTTATAATCCCTGTATTCGGTTATAGACTATGTATTCGGTTATAATCCCTGTATTTGGTTATAGAATCCGTATTTGGTTATAGACCATGCATTTGGTTATAATCTCTGTATTCGGTTATAGACCCTGTATTCGGTTGAATAGACCCTCTATTTGGTTATGGATCCTTTATTCGGTTATTTTCACTGTTTTCGGTTCTAGACCCTGTATTCGGTTATAGAACCTGTATTCGGTTTTTATCCCTGTATTCGGTTATAGACTCTGTATTCGGTTATATATCCTTTATTCGGTTATAGGCTCTGTATTCGGTTATAGACCCTGTATTCGGTTATAGAACCTGTATTCGGTTATTATCCCTGTATTCGGTTATTATCCCCGTATTCGGTTATTATTTCAGTATTCGGTTATAGACTAACCTTTCTCGAATAACTGTTTTTGGTTGTTGTCTTTGATAATCGACTTTGTTTTTTATCTCCTGTTGTTGATATATAATAGAGTTTTGCCCTTTATTGATGAAGTTGGGTTTTAGGTCACCTGAGCTGTAGGCTAAAGTAAACAAAAACTATTGCCAACTGTCGTGTGATGTCCTATGAAAATTGACATTTTGGATATCTCCTGAAATAGCAGGTATGTACCTTATGTTTAGGGACAAATACTACTGGTTTGGTATGTACCTTATGTTTAGGGACAGTGACTACTGGTTTGGTATGTACCTGGCGGACCATCTAATACCAACCTATGTGTGGGACGGCACCTGTCAAAAGATAAATGTCACAGAGTTTGAACGATTTGATGGCGGGATTCCAACTATTGCAGACCTTTATCAAAACGAGCGATGTGGTTTTGGAAAGAAAGGTGATATGAAATGGAACTTTTCACCGTGCGAACACACCGGTTACAAGTCTGTCTGTCAAGAAGATCTTGGTAAGTGGGGTTAAGTTCCTAGACACAATAAAATGATGAACAAAACATATGTACTGTTTCCTATGAAGTACAATGTGTAGGTAAATTTAACGAGTTTATTATTTGAAGAGATGTGTTCGCGTGTTGTCAGCATTATTTCCTTAGCTTGAGCTAGGAAGGTACATGTTAAACCTTTTGTTTAACGTTTCACTATAACCTTAGTTTATATTGTTAATTATGGATACTATTGAAAGTGAATTGCACCAGTTGTAAGCAATTACTAACCTTTTGTTGTCCCATCAAGTCATGGTCCATTAGCTGTGTTGACCATCGGTGAACCAGTATTTACATACATGTACCATGTAATTTGTGAACTGGGACATCAGTTCTCTCTATTCACTGAACCAATTAGAGCATGCCAATGATATCATGCATCACCAAGTAGATGCATAACTAGTACCTATTACATGTTGATGTTACGTAGTCTTTTAAGAAATGCATATTGTATAACTGTATTATTTGATAGGTTTTTTTTCTTTCCTTCGTTTTATATGTTTGCTCGTTGTATATGACCCATCCCCCTACCCACATCCCCCCTCGAAACAAAATCCAAACCTACGCTAATTCATTGATCTTTCTGTGATAGGTCCATGTACCTACGAACGAGATACCATTTTGGGAGCTTGTACAAAACAGATTGATACAACAAAGATCATATCTACAACTGATAGAGATGCGTGTGAGCAGTACTGTAGTCAAATCATGGCGAGGAATACGAAGAATGGTGAATGTTGGGCGGTCACCTATGTTAATAGTTCCAAGATGTGTGTTCCGTCTATCCATGAAAACCCCTTAAGATTTGAATCGGACAAAGGTGATTACAAGGCTTTTTGTGACCAAAATTCGGTAACCGCACATGGTACAGACTCAATAGTCAGTTGGAAAAGATGCTATGAAGGTAAGGGGAATTTTCTTTTGTATTTTGTAAATTTACTGACAAACAATAGAACAACGTTAGTTTACGAAATATGTTATCTATATTGCTGTGTGTGGGATTAAACTCCCTAACTCAGTCACTTAGCCAGTTGTGTCACAGAGAAAAAGCTTCACGCTGAAAAAAAGAAAATTACCAGTGAAAAGATATTCAATGATATAGTCTAGTTCTATTTAAGGATTAAAATGTATCTTTTTAGCATTCATTTCCAATGTTTAAGGTAGCGTTTTTGAAAATATGTTTGGACTCTCGTCTTCCGCTAGCTTTGTGTAAAAGGCAACTTCCTATAACATCTAGGTTAATTATGGGAGGGAACTGTATATAAAAAAACAGTTCGGGGTCGGGATAACAGTCTACTTTCATAGTTTGGTGAAGGAGGGAACTTCCTATAACATCTATGTTAATTTTGGGAGGGAACTATCAAAAATAGTTTGGGTTGTGATAACAGTCTACTTTAGCCAGATTGGAGTGGTAGAAAACTTCCTATTCCGTTGGTGTGGGGTAGGAACAGCCTATCAAAACAGCACGGGGTTGGGATAACAGTTTACTTCCACTAGTTTGTGTGTGGGAAGGAAACTGTCCATCAAAACCAATGCGGGGTCTGGATAACAGCCTATTTCCAACAGCTGTGTGTAGGGGAGACTAACTATGGTAACGATGGGATGGAACTGTCAACCAGCTGTTGATAGTTAGGGTTACCGTCTTCCACCAACTTGATGAAGGGTTCAGCTCACTACTTTAGTGATCAAGCTGTTTGAGAAAATTACCTATAACTATCGGTTTGAGACATGAGATAAAGCTCTTTCAAACAACTACATTTTGTAGCTTGGTTTAAGAAGGAATTTCTATAACAACCAACAGAGGATAGGAAGAAATTGCCTACCTTTCAGACAATTGAATGATATTAATGATCTTTCAGCATCAAAATTCTTGTTACAACGGTATGCTATTTAAACTGATTGCTGGGTTGTCTGTCAGGCTGTGTTGACGTGTTATAACACGCGATACGTCACAAGTGTTACGGTGTTCCTTATGTTGTGTTTTATGCACTTATTTGCAAGCTGTATTCCTTTTATAATAGATTATATATTTATTGTTTCATTTTTTTAAATCATGTTAAAAGATAACTTAACTCAAAAGACATAAAAGTAAGAAAGCTGCTATTCTATTTTAATGTATGCTTTAGTTTGAATTATAATGTTAATAATGTCAACTTCAACATCTCGTATTTCAGAACCCGGAATAGTGACCGGTTTCATTCCTCCTTCTGTTGATAATACATCAATATGTTATCCACCAACAACTACGTCCCCGACAACCACTACAACTCCGACAACCACTTCAACTTTGACAACTACTACAACTACGACAACCACTACATATCCAACTACCACTACAACTCCGACAACCACTACGTCCCCGACAACCACTACAACTCCGACAACCACTTCAACTTTGACAACTACTACAACTCCGACAACCACTACATATACAACTACCACTACAACTCCGACAACAACTACAACTCCGATAACCACTACAACTCCGACAACCACTACAACTCTGACAACTACTACAACTCCAACAACCACTACAACTCCAACAACTACTTCAACTCCTAAAACAACTGCAACTCTGACAACCATCACAACTCCGACAACCACTTCAACTTTAGCAACTACTTCAGCTTCGTCAACTACAACAGCAATAACAACTATAAACAATACACCGATAACTACAACCCCAAATGCATTGATGACGACAAATACTGGCCTTCCACCTACGTGTAGATGTATATGTGCTGTCACCTCTAATATCACACTGGACGAAAAACTAAAGGAACTTAAGAAAGAACTAACCGTGGACAAGAAACAAACGTCTTCTTATATAAGATCTATTACCAGCGCTCCAGATTACCGTGTGAGCGCTACGACCATGGGAGCAACGCTAGGTGCAGGGGTTCTGATAAGTGTGATTGCTGTTATTGTGCTAGGGGATGCCGTCCACCTTGTTAGGTACACGTTTTATGTAGTCAAAAAGAAAACCCCAACGTCACGAGCATAATTGTTTTGTAACCAGTACGGATTAATATGTACCTAAGCACCATGATTTTTGTAACCAGTACGGATTAATATGTACCTAAGCACAATGATTATTGTAGCCAGTACAGATTAATATGTACCTAAGCACAATGATTATTATAACCAGTACAGATTAATATGTACCTAAGCACAATGATTATTGTAGCCAGTACGGATTAATATGTACCTAAGCACAATGATTATTGTAGCCAGTACAGATTAATATGTACCTAAGCACCATGATCATTCGCTGACAAACACAATCATTAGAAGCTTGTTATTCTGACATCTGAAGATTGGAGCTGATTTGGGTTGTGATAATTTCAACACGTATGGACCGTTTGTCCGGGCACCTTGTACATTGGGACTGTTTATAGACACATTGGGATCGTTTGTCTGGGTTCCTCGTACATACTGGGACTGTTTATAGACACCTTTGGATCGTTTGACAAAGCACCTTGTATATATGTGTACCTAAGCACCATGATTATTGTAACCAGTACGGATCTATATGTACCTAAGCACCATGATTATTGTAACCGGTACGGATTAAGATGTACCTAAGCACCACGATTATTGTAACCAGTACGGATCTATATGTACCTTAGCACCATGATTATTGTAACCAGTACTGAATAATATGTACCTAAGCACCATGATTATTGTATCCAGTACGGATTAATATGTACCTAAGCACCATGATCATTCGCTGACAAACACAATCATTAGAAGCTTGTTATTCTGACATCTGAAGATTGGAGCTGATTTGGGTTGTGATAATTTCAACACGTATGGACCGCTTGTCCGGGCACCTTGTACATTGGGACTGTTTATAGACACATTGGGATCGTTTGTCTGGGTCCCTTGTATATACTGGGACTGTTTATAGACACATCGGGATCGTTTGTCTGGGTCCCTTGTATATACTGGGACTGTTTATAGACACATCGGGATCGTTTGTCTGGGTCCCTTGTATATACTGGGACTGTTTATAGACACATCGGGATCGTTTGTCTGGGTCCCTTGTATATACTGGGACTGTTTATAGACACATCGGGATCGTTTGTCTGGGTCCCTTGTATATACTGGGACTGTTTATAGTCACATTGGGATCGTTTGTCTGGGTCCCTTGTATATAATGGGACTGTTTATAGACACATTGGGATCGTTTGTCTGGGTTCCTCGTACATACTGGGACTGTTTATAGACACCTTTGGATCGTTTGACAAAGCACCTTGTATATATGTGTACCTAAGCACCATGATTATTGTAACCAGTACGGATTAATATGTACCTAAGCACCATGCTTATTGTAACCAGTACGGATTAACATGTACCTAAGCCCCATGATTATTGTTACCAGTACGGATTAATATGTACATAAGCACCATGATTATTGTAACCAGTATGGATTAATATGTACCTAAGCACAATGATTATTGTAACCAGTATGGATTAATGTGTACCTAAGCACCATGCTTATTGTAACCAGTACGGATTAAGATGTACCTAAGCACCACGATTATTGTAACCAGTATGTATTAATATGTACCTAAGAACCATGATTTTTGTAACCAGTACGGATTAACATGTACCTAAGCCCCATGATTATTGTTACCAGTACGGATTAATATGTACATAAGCACCATGATTATTGTAACGAGTACGGATTAAGATGTACCTAAGCACCACGATTATTGTAACCAGTACGGATCTATATGTACCTAAGCACCATGATTATTGTAACAAATACGGATTAATATGTACCTAAGCACCATGATTATTCGCTGACAAACACAATCATTAGAAGCTTGTTATTCTGACATCTGAAGATTGGAGCTGATTTGGGTTGTGATAATTTCAACACGTATGGACCGTTTGTCCGGGCACCTTGTACATTGGGACTGTTTATAGACACATTGGGATCGTTTGTCTGGGTCCCTCGTACATACTGGGACTGTTTATAGACACCTTGGGATCGTTTGACAAAGCACCTTGTATATATTTGGACTGTGTATATACACCCTGGGATCGTTGTCAAAGAGACTTATACTTTGGTATTGTGTATGGGCACATAGGGATTGATTGTTAATCACCTTGTTCATTGGGACTGTGTAATGAAACATTGGGATCGTTAGTCAAAATACTTTATTCATTTGGACAGTGTATAGAGATATTGGGACCGTTTGTCAAGATACTTTAAATATTTGGACAGTGTATAGACATAATGGGACCGTTTGTCAAGATACTTTGTACTTTGGGATTGTTCATGAATACACAGTTGGATCGTTTGTCTAGGAACATTGAACATTGGGACTGTGTATGGACAAATTGGGATCGTTTGTCTAGGAACCTTGAACATTGGGACTGTGTATGGACAAATTGGGATCGTTTGTCAAAGACACTTGTCGTTGGGACTGTATATAGAAACATTGATATCGTTTGTCTAGGAACCTTTGAACATTGGGACTGTGTATGGACAAATTGGGATAGTTTGTCAAAGACACTTGTCGTTGGGACTGTATATAGAAACATTGATAACGTTTGTCTAGGTACCCTGAACGTTGGGACTGTGTATGGACAAATTGGGATCGTTTGTCAAAGACACCTGTCGTTGGAACTGTATATAGAAACATTGATATCGTTTGTCTAGGAACCGTTGAACATTGGGACTGTGTATGGACAAATTGGGATCGTTTGTCAAAGACACTTGTCGTTGGGAATGACACAATGAGATCGTCTTTCTTGGCACCTTTTTACATTTGGACACATTGGGATCGTTTGGCAAAGCACATTGTACTTTGTGATTATGTATGGAAACATAGAGATCGTTTGTGAAAATACTTAACACAATGGGACTGTTAAAGCACGTTGTACATTGGGACTTTGTCTTGACACTTGGGGTCGTTTGTCAGAGCACCTTGTACATTGGGACTTTGTCTTGACACATTGGGGTCGCTTGTCAAAGCACCTTGTACATTGGGACTTTGTCTGGATTTATTTTGATCGTTTGTCAAAGCAACTTGTACATTGGGACTTTGTCTGGATTCATTGGGATCGTTTGTCAAAAAGACTTATACTTTGTGATTATGTATGGGCTAATTGGGATCATTATTGGTGTCCTTTTGTGTTAACAATCAACTGAACTATTTTAGATGTAACATGTTATACTACGCAGACTGTTTCAAAACCGCAAACCTAGTACAGATCGTTTAATAGGTATTGTAATGAATTTTAATTGTTTTAGTTTAAATAGTAGTTTATTCCATTTCTCCCATAAACATATTTACAGACAAATAAACCCGGCACACCTTGACAGCAATATCATGAATTGAATTAAGATAACGTTTAGCATTTAGCATATTTACATGTGGTGAGAGTTAGAAATTCTAGACATATATGGACACATTTGGTTGACAGGTCAGTGCTTTACGCTTAGTATAAGTCATATAACTCCATGTTGACATACCATCGCTCACTCAAGGGTAGATTCACACGCGCATGCTCGCATCAATTTGGTTTGGATTGCTTGTTAGCTCACCTGGTCCGAAGCTTATACCGTGGCGTTGAACGACTTTCTCTTTTTAACCACTGATTGAAATTTGACTAAATTTGACTGAAAGCATCCCTAGGTGGTGGGGATTCAACATTGTATAAAAGATGGGGCTGACTCGCTAGGGGGCTGAGGGGCGGGGCCAAAAGTGGGGCAATTTGGCTATATATTGCTTAAAGCGACTTCTTCTCTAGAACTAAGAGATGGATATCAACCATATTTTACTGGAAGCATCCCTAGCTAGTGGAGATTCAAAATTGTAAAAATGGTGGGGCTGACCCCCAAGGGGTTGAGGTGCGTGGCTAAAAGGGGGCAATTTGGCTATATATTGTTTAAAGAGACTTCTTCTCTGGAACTAAGGGATGGATATCAACCATATTTTACTAGAAAGTATCCCTAGGTGGTAGGGATTCAAAAATATTGTACAAATGGTGGGGCTGACCCCCAGGGGGGGGCTGAGGGATGGGGCCATAAGGGGGGCAATTTGGCTATATCACTATAAGTGACTTCTTCTCTGGAACTAAGAAATGGTAATCAACCATATTTGACTGGAAGCATACCTAGGTGTTGGGGATTCAAAATTGTACAAATGGTGGGGCTGACCCCCAGGGGGCTGAGGGGCGGGGCCAAAAGGGGGCAATTTGGCTATATTACTGTAAGCGACTTCTTCTCCCGAACTAAGAGATGGATATCAACCATATTTGACCGGAGCATACCTAGATGGTGGGGATTCAAAATTGTACAAATAGTGGGGCTGACCCCACAGGGGGCTGAGGGGCGCGGCCAAAAGGGGCAATTTGGCTATATTACTATAAGCGACTTCTTTTCTGGAACTGAGAGATAGATATCAACCATTTTTGACTGGAAGCACCCCTAGGTGGTGGGGATTCAAAATTATACAAATGGTGGGACTGAGGGCCGGGGTCAAAAGGGGCAAATTAGCTATATATTGCTTTAAGCGACTTCTTCTCTAGAACTAAGAGATGGAAATCAACCATATTTGACCGGAAGCATACCTAGGTGGTGGAGATTCACAATTGTACAAATGATGGGGTGACCCCAGGGGGCTGAGGGGCGGAGCCAAAGGGGGGGGGGGCAATTTGGCTATATTGCTTTAAGCGACTTCTTCTCTGGAACTAACAGATGGATATCAACCATATTTTACTAGAAGCATCCCTAGGTGGTGGAGATTCAAAATTGTACAAATGATAGGGCTGAACCCCTTGGGCTAAAGGGGGGGGGGGGCAAAAAAATGCATTACTTAGAAATGTTCGAGATCCCCAACCAAAAACTATATATACAAATGCTGGGCATAAAGAGACGAATGCAGTCATGATATTATAATTTATTCTAGGGTCTGCCCAACCTTTGCAGACTTAACTCCTGGGTCATAACTTTGAAATGGTTGAGATCCCCAACCCAAAACTATAATTTATAAGTAAAAATACTGGGCAAAAAAGAGACGAATGCAGATATGATATTATAATTGATCCTGGGGTCTGTCCACAACCGTATGGACCTAGTTTCTGAGTCACAGCTTGGAAACAGTTGAGATCCCCACCCCCATAGCCATACATAAACTTGCTGGGCATGAACAATATAATACAGATATCAACAAGGATTGGCCTTGGGGTCTGCCATATTTCTTTGGATCTCATTTGGAGAATATTTTGCCACGATTGCTTAGATATCCAGGCGAGCCCTCTGGGCCTCTTGTGTTTTACGTCCTATTAACAGTTATGGTAATTTAAGGACGTGTCAGGTTTTGTTGGTGGAGGAAACCGAATTCCCAGAGAGAAACCACCTACCTACGGTTAGTACCTGGCAGTCCTGCCCCATGTATGTCTCGAAACCCCGACCCAGTGGTGGAAGGCTAGTGGAATTGTCCAACGCGGCCCCGCATACAAACATATACATTTGTGCAATTAATTGTTTTACGCATAAGTTTTTTTTAATTCACCATCCGGTACGTTAACAGTTAGCACGCATGTGAAGATGAGTGCAAAAATAAGGTAGTATGATAATGCGGTCCTTTGTGTGTGTTTCATACTGACATGTTATCAGTTTCTGCTACAAAGAAGGATTTTTTTTTTTTTTTAAATAAACTTTTATAAAATGAGATTGTGTTTGATGGTTATTCATGCCATGGCTATTATGAACTTGGTGCAATTGGAATAGAATATAGAAATGATTTTAACAAAGGCTCAGGTAAAAGAAATAGTTCTTCTGATGTTTTCCATGATTTTATGACATTCTTCAATGATATAACATAACTTATTTAAATATGATTCTGTAAGGACACTAATAAGTCGTTTTAAGACTCTATTCAAGTAAAAATTGTTACAATTTACAATAAGATAATAAGGGTGTAGAATTTGGGTAAAGAACCGAGGCTTTACCGAGATCCTGACCAAATTCTGCATCCGATGGTTGAGTACACTTATTGATAATACCTACATAATGATTGACTATTTTTCTCTCACATCTTGGCAGAAATTTTCGCTAAACAGGACATAGACAATGCTAATACAACACTAAATATAGCACAGTTTTTATATTAAGTTTACCTAAACTAAGGTCAGACAAAAATGCGGGATACCATAGGAATACCTCAAATTTAAAAAAAAACTTTTTAATACTTTTAGGGCAAGCTTGCGTCTTAGGTAACTGATTACCATAATGCGACTAAAGTAATTAATTAGCATAATAAGTCATTGATTATCATAATACGACTAAGGTAATTAATTATCATAATACGACTGAGGTCATTGATTATAAGTATACAGTTTAAGTCTTTGATCATCGATATTGGCATTTTGTGTGTGTTTTTATCGTGAATTTTGTTTAAATTTCTAATTAATGACCAATGTACGGGCATATTGAAATAAACAATACAGTGATAACAATAAAAAAGGAAATTAACTCATGTGTTACAAAATGAAAAGGAATTCATGAATGAGTTACAAAATAAAAAGGAATTCATGAATGTGTTTCGTAATAAAAAGGCTTCATTCACGTGTTACATAATAAATAGAACGCATTCATGTGTAACATGATAAAAAGGAATTAATTCACGTGTTACATAAATAAAATAAATTAGTTCATGTGTAACATAATAAAAAGGAATTAATTCATGTGTTACATGAATAAAAAGAAATTAGTTCATGTGTAACATAATAAAAAGAAATTCATTCACGTGTTACATAAATAAAAAGAAATTCATTCATGTGTTACATAATAAAAAGAAATTCATTCATGTGTAACATTTTAAAAAGAAATTCATTCATGTGTTACATAAATAAAAAGAAACTAATTTTGTGTTACAAAATAAAAAGGAATTCATGAATGTGTTACGTAAAAAGAAGACTTCATTCATGTGTTACATCATAAATAGAATGCATTCGTGTGTAACATAATAAAAAGGAATTCATTCACGTGTTACATGAATAAAAAGAAATTCATTCATGTGTAACATTTTAAAAAGAAATTCATTCATGTGTTACATAAATAAAATAAATTAGTTCATGTGTAACATAAATAAAAAGAAATTCATTCATGTGTTACATAATAAAAAGAAATTCATTCATGTGTTACATAATAAAAAGATTTCATTCATGTGTTACATAAATAAAATAAATTAGTTCATGTGTAACATAAATAAAAAGATTTCATTCATGTGTTACATAATAAAAAGAAATTCCTTCATGTGTTACATAATAAAAAGATTTCATTTATGTGTTACATAAATAAAATAAATTAATTCATGTGTTACATAATAAAAAGAAATTCCTTCATGTGTTACATAATAAAAAGATTTCATTCATGTGTAACATAAATAAAAAGAAATTCATTCATGTGTTACATTATAAAAAGATATTCATTCATGTGTTACATAAATAAAATAAATTAATTCATGTGTTACATAAATAAAAAGAAATGCATTCATGTGTTACATAATAAAAAGAAATGCATTCATGTGTAACATAATAAAAAGGAATTAATTCACGTGTTACATGAATAAAAAGAAATTAATTCATGTGTAACATAATAAAAAGAATTAATTCATGTGTAACATAAATAAAAGGAATTCAGACATGTGTTACACAAATAACAAGGAATCATTCATGTGTTACAGAATAAAAAGAAATTCCTTCATGTGTTACATAAATAAAATAAATTAATTCATGTGTAACATAAATAAAAAGAAATTCATTCATGTGTTACATTATAAAAAGATATTCATTCAGGTGTTACATAAATAAAATAAATTAATTCATGTGTTACATAAATAAAAAGATTTCATTTATGTGTAACATAAATAAAAGAAATTCATTCATGTGTTACATAAATAAAAAGAAATGCATTCATGTGTTACATAATAAAAAGACATTCATTCATGTGTTACATAATAAAAAGAAATGCATTCATGTCTTACATAATAAAAAGAATTCATTCATGTGTTACAAAATAACAAGAAATTCATTCGTATGTTACATAATAAAAAGAATTAATTCATGTGTAACATAAATGAAAAGGAATTCAGACATGTGTTACACAAATAATAAGGAATCATTCATGTGTTACATAATAAAAAGAAATTCATTCACGTGTTACATAAATAAAAAGGAATTCAATCACATGTTACATAAAAAATTAGGAATTAAATTATGTGTTACATAGATAAAAAGAAATTCACAGGAGTGCCGAAGTATTGACAGGTATTGACCGATCCCAGGTAACAAATTAGATCTATATCAATATTTATACAGGACCAACTCAATATATATAACAACGACCTTGGTGTAGCATTGATAATGGCCGTTTTTATTCATTAGAAAAGACGACAGTTATAGAATTTTAATATTATTCATGAAAAATGTTAATATTGTCTCTGGTTTAAGGTGGGGACCAAAAAATACGCCACATGTTTTGGTTCCCATTTTATAAGCCCAAGGAATGCTGCATTATATGATATATATATATATATATAGGTGGTCGTTTATAATAAATAAACGTGGTTGTTTATAATATATATACGTGGTTGTTTATAATATATATACGTGGTTGTTTATAATATATATACGTGATGGTTTATAATACATATACGTAATGGTTAATAATACATATACGTGGTGGTTTATAATATATATATATATATATATATAGGTGGTTGTTTATGATATATATACGTGGTTTGTTTATAATATATATACGTGGTTTGCTTATAATATATATACGTGGTTGTTTATAATATATATACGTGGTTGTTTATAATATATATACGTGGTATATCGGTCGTTAGTATGTGTACCGGTCGTTAGTATGCGTATCGGTCGTTGGTGTATGTACCGGTCGTTAGTATGTGTACCGGTCGTTGGTATATGTACCGGTTGTTAGTATATGTATCGGTCGTTGTTATATGTCCTGGTCGTTAGTATGTGTATCGGTCGTTAGTATGTGTACCGGTCGTTGGTATATGTACCGGTCGTTAGTATGTGTACCGGTCGTTAGTATGTGTACCGGTCGTTGGTATATGTACCGGTCGTTAATATATGTATCGGTCGTTGTTATATGTACTGGTCGTTAGTATGTGTATCGGTCGTAAGTATGTGTACCGGTCGTTAGTATGTGTACCGGTCGTTAGTATGTGTACCGGTCGTTATTATATGTACCGGTCGTTGTTATATGTACTGGTCGTTAGTATGTGAATCGGTCGTTAGTCTGTGTATCGGTCGTTGGTATATGTACCGGCCGTTAGTATGTGTATCGGTCGTTAGTAGGTGTACCGGTCGTTAGTATGTATATCGGTCGTTAGGATGTGAACCGGTCGTTGGTATATGTCCCGGTCGTTAATATATGTATCTGTCGTTGTTATATGTACTGGTCGTTAGTATGTGAATCGGTCGTAAGTATGTGTACCGGTCGTTGGTATCTGTACCGGTCGTTAATATATCTATCGGTCGTTGTTATATGTATCGGTCGTTAGTATGTGAATCGGTCGTAAGTATGTGTGCCGGTCGTTGGTATATGTACCGTTCGTTGGTATATGTACCGGTTGTTAATATATGTATCGGTCGGTGTTATATGTACTGGTCGTTAGTATATGTATCGGTCTTTGTTATATGTACCGGTCGTTGGTATATGTACCGGTTGTTAATATATGTATCGGTCGTTGTTGTATGTACCGGTCGTTAGTAGGTGTACCGGTCGTTGGTATGTGTACCGGTCGTTATTATATGTACCGGTCGTTGGTATGTGTATCGGTCGTTAGTATATGTATCGGTCTTTGTTATATGTACCGGTCGTTGTTATATGTTCCGGTCGTAAGTATATGTACCGGCCCTTAGTATGTGTACCGGTCGTTAGAATGTATACCGGTCGTTGGTATATATGTATCGGTCGTTGTTGTATGTACCGGTCGTTAGTATGTGTACCGGTCATTGGTATATGTACCGGTCGTAATTATGTGTATCGGTCGTTAGTATGTGTACCGGTCGTTGGTATATGTACCGGTCGTTAGTATATGTATCGGTCGTTGTTATATGTACCGTTCGTTAGTATGTATATCGGTCGTTAGTATGTGTACCGGTCGTAAGTATATGTACCGGTCGTTGGTATATGTACCGGTCGTTGGTATATGTACTGGTCGTTGGTATATGTGCCGGTCGTTAGTATGTGTATCGGTCGTAAGTATGTGTACCGGTCGTTGGTATATGTACCGGTCGTTATGTATCGGTCGTTGTTATATGTACCGGTCGTTAGTATGTATATCGGTCGTTAGTATGTGAACCGGTCGTTGGTATATGTACCGGTCGTTAGTATATGTATCGGTCGTTGGTATATGTACCGGTCGTTAGTATATGTACCAGTCGTTGGTATATGTACCGGTCGTTAGTATGTGTACCGGCCGTTGGTGTATGTACCGGTCGTTGGTATATGTACCGGTCGTTGGTATATGTATCGGTCGTTGGTATGTGTACCGGTCGTTAGTATATGTATCGGTCGTTGTTATATGTACCGGTCGTTAGTATGTATATCGGTCGTTAGTATGTGTACCGGTCGTTGGTATATGTACCGCTCGTTGGTATATGTATCGGTCGTTTGTATGTGTACCGGTCGTTAGTATATGTATCGGTCGTTGGAATGTATATCGGTCGTTAGTAAGTGTATCGGTCGTTAGTATAAGTACCGGTCGTTGGTATGTGTATCGGTCGTTGGTATGTGTATCGGTCGTTAGGATGTGTATCGGTCGTTAGTATGTGTATCGATCGTTGGTATATATGTATCGGTCGTAAGTATGTGTACCGGTCGTTAGTATGTGTATCAGTCGTTAGTATGTGTATCGGTCGTTGGTATATGTACCGGTCGTTAGTATATGTACCGGTCGTTGGTATGTGTATCGGTAGTTAGTATGTGTATCGGTCGTTAGTATGTGTACTGTTCGTTAGTATGTGTATCGGTCGTTGGTATATGTATCGGTCGTTAGTATGTGTACCGGCCGTTGGTGTGTGTACCGGTCGTTGGTATATGTACCGCTCGTTGGTATATGTATCGGTCGTTTGTATGTGTACCGGTCGTTAGTATATGTATCGGTCGTGGTTATATGTACCGGTCGTTAGTATGTGTACCGGTCGTTAGTAAGTGTATCGGTCGTTAGTATGTGTAGCGGTCGTTAGTATGTGTACCGGTCGTTAGTATGGGTATATCGGTCGTTAGTATGTGTACCGGTCGTTGGTATATGTACCGCTCGTTGGTATATGTATCGGTCGTTTGTATGTGTACCGGTCGTTAGTATATGTATCGGTCGTGGGTATATGTACCGGTCGTTAGTATGTGTATCGGTCGTTAGTAAGTGTATCGGTCGTTAGTATGTGTATCGGTCGTTAGTATGTGTATCAGTCGTTGGTATATGTACCGGTCGTTAGTATAGGTACCGGTCGTTGGTATGTGTATCGGTCGTTAGTATATGTACCGGTCGTTAGTATATGTATCGGTCGTTGGAATGTATATCGGTCGTTAGTAAGTGTATCGGTCGTTAGTATGTGTACTGGTCGTTAGTATGTGTATCGGTCGTTGGTATATGTACCGGTCGTTAGTATGTGTACCGGTCGTTAGTATGTGTATCGGTCGTTAGTATGTGTACCGGTCGTTAGTATGTGTATCGGTCGTTGGTATGTGTATCGGTCGTTAGTATGTGTATCGGTCATTGGTATATGTACCGGTCGTTAGTATATGTACCGGTCGTTGGTATGTGTATCGGTCGTTAGTATATGTACCGGTCGTTAGTATATGTATCGGTTGTTGGTATGTGTACCGGTCGTTAGTATGTGTACTGGTCGTTAGTATGTGTATCGGTCGTTGGTATATGTACCGGTCGTTAGTATATGTACCGGTCGTTAGTAGGTGTATCGGTCGTTAGTATATGTACCGGTCGTTGGTATATGTACCGGTCGTTAGTATGTGTACCGGCCGTTGGTGTATGTCCCGGTCGTTGGTATGTGTACCGGTCGTTAGTATATGTATCGGTCGTTGTTATATGTACCGGTCGTTAGTATGTATACCGGTCGTTAGTATGTGTACCGGTCGTTGGTATGTGTATCGGTCGTTAGTATATGTAACGGTCGTTAGTATATGTATCGGTTGTTGGTATGTGTATCGGTCGTTAGTATGTGTACTGGTCGTTAGTATGTGTACCGGTCGTTAGTATGTGTATCGGTCGTTAGTATGTGTATCGGTCATGTGTCAAAGGAATATTTGTCGTTTTATTGCAGTGCTTTATGTTCTTTTACTTGGCACACTTTGCTAAATAAAGATTATTCTTACAAAAATTAAGATATTTTATCAACTGATCGGAGAAAATTGCTGAAACGTAAAAGATGTTGCATGGATAATATTTTCTTTTAAAAAAATCCCCTATTCTGTAATTAATTTCATCGACACTGCTATTATCGGATTGCTTTAATTATCTCTATTTAATTGCATTTGCTTCAAACCAGGTACGTAATTCAGATATTTTGAAACAGTTTAGTCCTGGTATATAATATCGGTTCTTTTACAAAATGGACAAGACGACAAAAATTGTAATATATGAGTTCAAGGACAGATAAGCATACTCAGATACACTTAACAGTTTATCAAGGCTATTCTAAAAGCTATGGACAAAGTCCGTATCCGGCTGGCACCCAGTCAAACCATGGGTAGATACACCCCACCACCGATAAGGTTAAGCTAGGGGATCAACATTCCTAGGGAGACATATCGCGCCACGTCTATAAACAAATAAGAAACGTTCAAACTGACCTTCCAAAAATCAGACCATCTCCTTTTCCAGACATCAGACCACACAAAAGAGTTATATATGTCTGTTTGGGCCACACTTTTTCAGCCTGCCGTCAAAATGAAGACACTGAGCATTTTGGTCGTTATTTTAACTTTATCCGCTATTAATGCCCTAACCGACTACCGAGATTGTGGTAAGTTATCTTTGATGTAATTGGTATTGTCATTTGTGTACGAGGACGAAGCACCACCGCTTTACAGTTTTGTTGAAGTTGTACGGATAATCAAATCAAATTCGTTTACAAAATGACAAGAAAGATATCAAGAAATATCTACCATCTAAATTTTGTACTTCCAATAGTGTTTGTTTTGTGATTATGTGGTGTCGAATAATGATAATTAAATAGCCTTTCCTGTAGAACCTTTATTGGGAGTTGTAAATCATGTATATGCTCTAAGCAGGAAAGCTCATATCGTTTTGTATTCCAATTATTCTGATTACTTTACTACCACTTATGAGGGACGAAATGACTTTATTGTTAAGAAATACTTACTATGTTTGACGTTCTGCATTAACGAAACATTACTTCGTATTTCTGGTGATTATTTCACTGTGGAATGGCTAATTTGTCTAATCATCCATTTAAAAAGAGAAACCAGAGACGAAGCCGCCGGTACCTTTATACATATTTGGTTAAATATTCACTTTCAAATCTTTTTACAAGTTTGATATCAGAAAAGGCAAAAGGCGAAGAAATAGCTTTTTAACGTGAATATTCGAAGCTTGTTTGCTATAATTTTCTGTTTTCAGGCTCAACGTCAGGGCATATAAACTCCATAAAATTAACGCCTCCCTGTTTGCACAATCCGTGTGACTTGCTTCGAGGAACCAATGTGTCGGTAGAGGTTGATTTCACGTCAAGTAAGTACAAGGTCCATTTAATATGTCTAGAGGAGAGCTTCAATGCTATACGTTATCAAAACCCCGGTAAATACTGCTCCTAGAACTATCCGTTGTGTATTGAATTGACCGGTTACAACCAAAGAAAATGTGGTAGTCGACTCAATTCCAGCTAAATGAAATAATTTAAGTTATTTTCATGATTAGAAGCCCAAGTAAATGCAGGGATTGTTAAGAACTTTAGTAAATGTGGGAATTAAGAACCCCAGTTAATGAGGTAGATGTTAAGAACAACAGTAAATGTTGGAGTTGTAGAGAACTCCGGTAAATGTAGGAATAACTAACAACTCCAGTTAATGTTGGAGTTGTTCAGAACTCCAGTAAATGTTGGAGTTGTTCAGAACTCAAGTAAATGTTGGAGTTGTTCAGAACTCCAGTAAATGTTGGAGTTGTTCAGAACTCCAGTAAATGTAGGAGTATGGTAGTACAACAATACATACCTAACACATACGGCGTAGACTGCGAAGATCAATTTACTTATTAGAGTAAGGCCTATCCTCTTAATTAAACAGATATTCACCAACATACGGATGCTTACGGGTATATTAAGAATATCGTATTAACAGAAAGCTAACATTTTATTTAATATAATAAAGAATCAATTGTCAAAATAGCTAAAGTCGATTCAAACAGGTTACACTGAAATGGTGACATCCAGTGCAGTGCCAGCACTCGTTCTTATTCTATTCTACATTACCATCACAATGGCTTTCATTTGTCACTTCAATAGATAGGCAATACTAACAGATGAATTTTTATTTTTGAATGCGATAAACTAACAAGAGTTGAGCCAGCGTGTGTGCGATCAAAAGGAAGGATTATTATTAAGCCGAATTGACATTAATTTGAGATTATACACAGATGCAACCGATGCTTTTGTCTGTGGGGATAAAGACGAATTGTCATGCTAATCTATATTGAAATTTAAAAAAAAATCTTTCCTGTCTTCTTTGCTCACAATAATGCTTGATTGCAGATTTAGAATGTCTAGAGCACTATAGGGAAGATGATAGAAAGTACATAATACTAGTTAAAGAATAGCCAACACGCTCTGTAGTCAGCTGCATCACCTTAGCCATAATGATCTGCATCAGCGGAAGTTGGGTTCCGTAATATGCCATACATAAATACCGCATATTGTTTAAGCGGAAATATGTATCGCTAAGACCATGAATGCATTTTGTTCAGAGTTCCAACAGTATGCATGAATCAACGAATGAAAATATAAAAACGCCCCTTTCTTGATTCATCTGTAGAACTGATTTGTTTTATTTTGTCATTAAATCAAGCATGTTAATATTTTCTCTCGAGAGAACAGTTTATGTCAAGTATTGACACAATAAGTCTAGTAACTAATGTTTAAGGTCAATACAAAACTCCTTAAAGGAATACCCCGCTATCACTAGTGCTCACGGTATTAATGCTTTCATAACATCATATGACAAATATTGAATTCACAAATGAATACGCGATTGTTTAATTTAGGTACGAATCATCAAGCCAGGGCATGAATAATCATACATATACAGTCGGTTATATAATCTGTTGAATATAATATTGTTTCCTGTTGCTGAAAGAGAAACAAGTGTATGTAGTAAGTCGATATCACAACCGAATATTAACACGACGAAGTCAAGTCACATACTATTGGATAAATATCTAGGGAAAATTAAATCGGAAACTGCGAGTATATTCGGCAATAACTTATACTGATGTCGACATTTACTCAGGTACTCTCGACATCTCAGATCATTTCAACATCTTTATATATATATTTTTTATTGTTATTGTCCTTAACTTAATATCCTAAAACAAAATTAATCAAATGATTTGCTTCTGTTTGTGTAATGCGATATTTTCAAGGATACATGTATGTATGTATTATCCAAATTGGTATGTTTATGCCTGTGAAAAGGATCGTGATTGGCTCAAAAGGGCACACGTAATCTAATTTATTTTTTTAATGAATCAGGAAAATAAGTTCGGACAACTTTTGGGAATTCCTGTTGCTATTTTAACGTTTTTTATTGAAGCTGGATTTCCCCATTTTCGTGATACAGTGTATGCATGTATAAAATGAGAACGTATTACTTTTAAACATAAACGGCCTTCTCTAGCTTTGGTTACTCATGTAGAAAGGACTAAAGTTTTCAATACAAACACTTTTTCTATAGCGTTCTAAATACACATAAATGTATCCTATGATGTTTAACTGACACTTTGAAATAATAATAAACACTTGCAATAATATGTATGGACGCAAGCCCGAACAAGTCAGCCTTTTAGAATAATGAATACTGTTACCACTACATCTCTGACTATAATTATGGTCTATCTTTAATTTTATATTTGCAAACGATAAAACCAAAACTATTTATATTTCATTTCAATATGTTTTTGATATTACAGAGGTACAGACATCTAACGTTTCCACTTTTGTGTATGGGATAATTCTGGGACTTCCAGTGCCATTCCTCACAGTGCCACACGACAGCTGCAAAAGCAATAACTTAGCCTGTCCAGTTGCTGCCAACTCCAGAAACATCTACACCAACTACGTATCCGTGTTACCTGTTTACCCACTGGTAAGTAATATTAGCTATATCAAACAAACTAAGTCTTTATGTTACATAACTACCCAATGGTTAGTTTGTTATACCCGCCATACAATCGACGTCTATATATGTTACATAACTACCCAATGGTTAGTTGGTTCTACCCGCCATACAAACTACGTCTATATATGTTACATAACTACCCAATAGTTTAGTTGGTCATACTCGCCATACAAACTACGTCTATATATGTTACATATCCGCCATACAAACTACGTCTATATATGTTACATAACTACTCAATGATAATTACTTGGTTATGCCACACAAAATGTGTTACATGAATACCACGTGTTATTTCGAATTATGTTTCTTAAAGTGATACGTTGAACAAGTGCTATAATGCTCGTCCTGAAATGATATACGTTCATGTGTACTGGCAGGGTTTTAAAGTTATAAAGTGTTATGACACAATACTGCAACAGTACTGCATGAACAAATTTTCTTACACAAACATGCTTTCTGAAATAATAAATTTACAGTTGTTTTATCAAAACAATATTCTGAGAGGTGTCCTTGTACTCTTAGAAGTGTCCTAAAACAATGCATTTGAAGATATTTTGAAACACTACAATAAAAATTGTTCTGTAAAACATTGTCATGAAACTATACAATAACCTTACTTGTTCTGAAACAACAACTTAGTATGTTTTTTCACTGATACATGTACGTGCGTTCAAACTCGAAATTTCTGAAGGAAAATGGATTTTTCTTTTATAAATAAACATGCTGTAAACTTAATCAAATTACTTTCTCCTGTAACTCACAACGCCCAAGCTTCGGCTGTCATCACTTTTATATAGACTGAAACTGTGAAAACACAGGTACTTCTTACATAGTACTGGACTTGTGATATCACCAATAAAAACTTAAGGGTAAACTTTTGCCTGGTAATCATTCTTGCAGTTTACAGTTAGGATGGCTGATATTTTGTGGCCATGGGTTATATATTTAGTATTTAGTTATATATTTAGTATTTAGTTATATATTTAGTATTTAGTTAAATAGCTAGTATTTAGTTATATATTTAGTATTTAGTTATATATTTAGTATTTAGTTATGTATTTAGTTATATATTTAGTATTTAGTTATATATTTAGTATTTAGTTATATATTTAGTATTAAGTTATATATTTAGTAGTTAATTATATATATGCTCTTGCTGTGCTTATACATGTGCATCCAAACGCTTTAAAAATGTAATATAATTGTTTTGACCTTATTACCACTGATCATTGCTACCCGGGCAAAATAATACAAAATGGTCAGTAGAATTTTAACCTTATTTGACTCTCTGTATCTACCAAACAAATAACTCTTGCTTTCTTATATTTCTGATGATTATACTATATAGATTGAAATAAGGAAAACACATGTAACATAAAATATAATTTACTTTGTATTTCTGGTAATTATATTATGTAGATTGAAACAAGGAAAACACATGTATCATAAAATATATTTTACTTTGTATTTCTGGGGATTTTATTATATAGATTGAAACAAGGAAAACACATGTAACATAAAATATAATTTACATGTATTTCTGGTGATTATATTATGTAGATGAAACAAGGAAAACACATGTAACATAAAATATAATTTACATGTATTTCTGGTGATTATATTATATAGATTGAAACAAGGAAATCACATGTATCGTAAAATATAATTTACATGTATTTCTGGTGATTACATTATATAGATTGAAACAAGGAAAACACATGTATCATAAAATATAATTTACTTTGTATTTCTGGTTATTATATTATGTAGATGAAACAAGGAAAACACACGTATCATAAAATATAATTGACTTTGTATTTCTGGTGATTATATTATATAGATTGAAACAAGGAAATCACATGTATCATAAAATATAATTTACATGTATTTCTGGTGATTATATTATATAGATTGAAACAAGGAAAACACATGTAACATAAGATATAATTTACTTTGTATTTCTGGTGATTATATTATGTAGATGAAACAAGGAAAACACATGTAACATAAAATATACTTTACTTTGTATTTCTGGTGATTATATTATATAGATTGAAACAAGGAAAACACACGTAACATAAAATATAATTTACATTGTATTGTCTTTGATTCCATTTTTAAGATGAGGCTTCTTGTCCAATGGGAGATAAAAGACGATAGCGGCAACAACATCGTATGTTTCGTTTTACCAGCACAACTAACCGACTCTACTGGTCCCGTGGTTGGCTGAACAGTTCCAGTGGACAAATATACACGAGGTGCTGATAGGATGAATGGCACAGTAAATATGTCGGTAATGCTGAAAGGTGTATGACGAGTTCAGCACTCGATGTCCATATGGTTGATTAATTAAAGTATTTCTTAATAAACAAACACCTGACTAAGGCGTATCTCTTTCTGTCACATGAATTTTGAAATGAAAAATCAAACACAAAAAAGAAAAGAAAAAAAAATGAAAGTAGACTGGAATTTTCATATAAACTTGCAATAATTGTAATTGTAATAATTCCGAAAGTCAAGTAGATGAAAGATTATTTATTGATTTAAACCAAAAAATAGAAAAAAACGAGTATCCCTTTATCAACACACATGCCAGTTACGAGAAAAAAAACACTGAAATATCATATGAAACGATTGCATTTAAAATTATATAAACATCGTCGAATATGATTAAAACGATGTGAGTTTTCACTTTTACTACTATTATACTTAACATAAGAGAAAGCACTTTCAATGTTTCCTATATATTCAGTGTTATTGCAAAGTACACTAACCGTATACACATTCAATGGTTGTCTTTGTTAAAACTACACTTACATTCAAGTATAAACAAGTATCAATCTTTCATGTTTTCAGTATGAAAATGTTGTTATTCTGAAAAAAAATGAAAGATTTATACATTGTTGATACAATATACTATATCTGTTACTCCTATATTTGACAGTTAGGGTAAAAGGTATATACTAACTATACATTGTTGATACAAGTTGGAGTTCATTGTACTATATCTGTTACTCCTATGTTTAACAGTTAGGGTAAAAGGTATATACTCACTATCCAGTGTTGATACAAGTTGGAGTTCATTGTACTATCTCTGTTACTCCTATGTTTAACAGTTAGGGTAAAAGGTATATACTCACTATCCAGTGTTGATACAAGTTGGAGTTCATTGTACTATCTCTGTTACTCCTATGTCTAACAGTTAGGGTAAAAGGTATATATAAACTATACATTGTTGATACAAGTTGGAGTTCATTGTACTATATCTGTTACTCCTATGTTTAACAGTTAGGGTAAAAGGTATATACTAACTATACCTTTTACCCTAACTGTTAAACATGGGAGTAACAGATATAGTACAATGAACTCCAACTTGTATCAACACTGTATAGTTAGGATATACCTTTTACCCTAACTGTTAGACATAGGAGTAACAGAGATAGTACAATGAACTCTATCTTGTATCAACACTGTATAGTTAGGATATACCTTTTACCCTAACTGTTAAACATAGGATTAACAGAGATCGTACAATGAACTCGAAATTGTATCAACAATGTATAGTTTATATATACCTTTTACCCTAACTGTTAAACATGGGAGTAACAGATATAGTACAATGAACTATACATTGTTGATACAAGTTGGAGTTCGTTGTACGATCTCTGTTACTCCTATTTTTAACAGGTAGGGAGAAAGATATATACTAACTATACAGTGTTGATACAAGTTGGAGTTCATTGTACGATCCCTGTTACTCCTATGTTTGACAGTTAGGGTGAAAGGTATATATAAACTATACATTGTTGATACAAGTTGGAGATCTTTGTGCGGTCTCTGTTACTCCTATGTTTGACAGTTAGGGTGAAAGGTATATATAAACTATACATTGTTGATACAATTTGGAGTTCATTGTACTATCTCTGTTACTCCTATGTTTAACACTTAGCGTAAAAGGTATATATTAACTTTACATATCGAGGAAAGGTCAAACATGAAAACGCCTGGATTCCAAAAGTAGACTTGCTCTTCACTAGGCAAAATGAAAACACCGTAAATAACCTTCCAGTTTCGATACGATGCTATACAAAGCTATATTAAATAGCCATAGGTTTCCATTATCATTATCAACTATGAGGAGCAGAAATATTTAGTAACAAATGTGTCATTTCTAAAAATAATGTATGAAAATACCATACAGTTATGTTTATGTAAATTCTATACAAAAGGTGCGTGGAAACAAATCGAAAACGAAACATTTTCAACATTTTATAACATTTATTTCACAGTATATTCGTTTTATATCAAACAACTAACTATATACTGCTGTTTAGCCTTCAGTCCGTTAGGATATACACTTAACACTAAATTTGATTATATAATACAGGCTATTTCCGTGCAATATTGCTGTTAAATAAAAACGATATAGCACACGTACAATAAACATGCAAATGAGTTTTGTCATCGTGGGAAACAGGTCATATTCCTAAGCACTACAACTTCTACGTTTGTAAACAAAATGGCTGACCGAATTAGTGTTTGCATTGATAGCAGAGGCAGGGGCACTGGGAGAATAAAAATAACAAACGAGTTTAATAAATTCAATAGTATATAAACACGAGTGTTAGCTTCACACAAATTCAACACATGCATGTTCAAATTCCACTTGAACTCCTCCGACATACACACAATCAATGGCGAACACGTGTAACCGGTCAACTTCATCAGTATTCCAGTTTCATGGCGGATTCGATTCTACAGTATATTTTCTGGCTCAGTGACAGGCGGAAACATCGAAGTTCACATTTACCAACAACCCTCTCCAAAGAAATGCCCCTGTGTTATAGAGAGTGACAATCACTCCAGTCCATATAAACTTTTAAAAAGTGCAGACTTCGATGTGTATTGGTATGACCTTTACCTTGACAGTGCACGCGCCGTTGTGCCAAATATGTGACGTCACTGCTATTTTCGTAAACGCCAATTCTAAATGATTGTTTGTTCATTGAAAAGGTTCTGGGGAAGAAGTTTCTGAAAAAAAAGTTTGTGGCGCAGCGAGCTCCAAACAAAATGCATGAAATGCGTCCTTTCGTCAGCCATCTGTAGTTTATATAGAGGAGTCGTGTCAAGAAAAAGAGTGTTTCTCGAATTATATAATAAATAGAATCTAACACTCGTGTTCATGTAATATTGAATTTATATAACTCGTTTATAAATTTCATATGAAATGAATAAACTCGTTTAATAAATTCAATATTATATGAACACTCGTGTCAGATCCTCTATATATATCACAACTAATGAGATGGCTTCAATACAGGACATTTGTGTGAATAATGTTATAAAATGTTGATAATGTTTCGTTTTTTATTTGTTCCCACGCACTTTTTGTATAGATCCTACTATAACATAATGGCCTGGTATTTTCTTAAATATTTTTAGAAATGACACATTTGATATTAAATATGTTCCCTCCTAAAATTTGACAACGGTAATGGAAACCTAATGCTATTTGATATAGCATCGTATCGAAACTGGAAGATTATTTACTCTCTCATTTCAACTAACTCTTTGACGAAAGAGACAGTTTAGGTGAGTAAACACATTAACGTGATAGATAGCACAGTTCCCTCTGTGTCATTATGTAAGAATAAGCACAGATTTGTTGAGTAGTAAGAGATGTGTGTCGTGTCTACTGAGGTCAAGGACGAATATTGATTTAATCCTTTAAAACATGAAAAGTTGAAATTGTTATATATTGTAATCTATCTTTTTCCAAATATTTACAAAAGATGAACAACTACGTGAATTTTCTTTAAATAACCTATTTTGAACCCCTATCGACAGCTAGTCTAAGATATTGAGTACTCGGTTTTACTCACAGGCACGTCCCATAACGCATTTTTTTTAATGCAAAACAGTGAAGATTATATATTTATAATGCACAATATATGTACCGCGTACGCAATTGGCACCAAAGATTCATCACTTACAAGGAGATTAATGCAGCTTAGCGTCGCAATACAAGAATACAATCGGGAGAGTCGATACGGAGAACAACAGAAACCGTGGAAACAACCAAACAAAGAAAGACATCATCATGATCCCCAATAAACCCAGGAGGGACGATAGAGTGTCGGAAGTGTAAGCGATACCTGTGCCACCCGTGGCACCCAGCGTGAGGTACCTCTTCGAATCTAGAAAAGAAAGCACCGTGCAGTTCGAGTTTTGCCGAATAAGCATGTCTTAATCATGGAAGATGTTGAAACCATGTTATTTTTCAGTGTTGTTTAATTGTCTGTTACAAGAGTCATAAGTGCAACTTGTAGAAATATTTCCATGTCGAAATTACCACAAAGCCTCTCGTATATACGAGTTACTGATCTCGTAATTGTCGAAAAAAAAAAATCAATATTTATGTTTTGAGATGTTCTTTATGTCTAAGAAATTGGTTAGACACCATTGGTTACCCTTCACATGTTTATTGATGAACAAATCACATTAGGATTGATTGAATTATGACGTGATTGTAGTATCTGTACACTACTTATACCCGTCCTACTCTGGTGCTCAATCTTCGTATTTAGCTTGATTTCACATTCACATAGAATAAGTAACACGCTAACGTCTGTGCGCAAACACGCCATAGAGACATATTAAAGTAACCAGCCAATAGTAATCCACTCATTGCCATTCCAAAGTGTGTGGGTATTTTTTTGTATAAGTAACTCTGTTGGGGGTCGAGAACGCCACACAGAACACTTTTCCCTAGCTTTAGGAGTCGAAAATAATCATTGGAGAGAATAATTATGGCTGTGACCATAATGACTTAAACATAATGTAGTCCTCCAGCATCGTGTAACTCCAACGCAATGAGACAAAAAACTTAATTGATGTCACATAAGTAACGATTCTATCAACATTATATAACTCTAAAACGTAATGTTCAAGCTGGGAAATGTTAAACTTAAACAGAAAAGCATTGAACCATTACATGGCCATCTTTATAATACATTTTCGAAATCGATCAAATAGGTAAATCAAATAAACAATTAAAACATCTCGGTGTAATGGACGGGGTACTGCCATATATGAGAATACTAGTATCTAACAAGTTTTAGACTACTGCGATAAAATATGATAACCTAGTTTCCGGACAAACATTTGCATAACAGATTTCCGATGCTACATTATAGAGGACCCAAAAATGCATTTGATGAACCAAATATAATAGTATTTTCACACATTTGGAACCAGGGATATACTACAACATCTAGAACAGGGGAACAGACCAAAACTCTTAAGTATAAAACATCGTTTTGTAGTTAACAGGTCAACATTCTCAGGTAAAGATCCCTGGTTATAAGTTTAGGTCATTACTCTCAAATAGATAACCCTTTTCAGTTGTTTACTAACCAACATTCTCAGGTAAAGATCCCTGGTTAAACGTTTAGGTCATTACTCTCAAATAGATCACCATTTTAGTGTAGTTTAGTGGTTAACATTCTCAGGTAGATATAATAATATACAACATTTGGAAATTTACAAAATATATTCTAAGGCGCAGAACTGTCTGGTTAGAACAGACCACTGAATATCTTTATAATTAGAAGCGATGAAGGTCTGGAGTAGCAAATCAACTTTCCTATGTACACTCCATTAACGATGCAAGCTGGAATCTTACTTCTCGGGAGGGGGAGCTAACCTTCATGAAATAGAATAGCCACGAGGTTTGATAGTGAGTTTAGCCGGTTTACAATCCTGTAGGTAAACGTCAATGCTGACCTTACCAAATACCCGGGTAACTGGATGCAATCTGATGAACTAGTTGGACATCTCTGTAGATTATCATAAGATCAATAAACCAGACACATATACCGCTACATCTGCTGGTGGTAATTCTTGTTAATTTTCGATGAAATCGGATGGAAACCAATGTTGTCCGGAACAATAATTTAATGAGCGTACGCAGAGATGGACAACACCATAACATATAAAACGTCCTAAATTTGACGGGCGTATCAAAATGAATACAGGTGTACTTCAGAAAATTCCAATATGGTATTGTGTTATAATGGAGGTCAACGAAAAAAATATTTAGGGAACAAATATAAAAAGTGAGTACCTTTTGTAATGGCCATATCAAAGGATGATAATGATGTCCATATCTAGCTATGAACGGTGTGTTTAGAGAATACATAGTTCCCTCCCCTAACGTGCACAAAAACAACGGCACGCGTTATTATTATTTTTAATTTAATTTAAGTGAAATATAAAACCCCATCCTACCATGCTCAAAAACAAATGAGACATGAACAAGGTACTAGTATTTCTGCAATAAATGAGTGCGCAAACGATTAGATAGGTTTAAAAATGGACAAGTAGTAAGTTAGTTACATGTAGTTCAGCTATCAAACCCATTTTAAGATTTTGTTTTTTAATTTGCATCAACCAAAATATGTCAACTCTTACATACATGGCTTCTTCGAACCTGTGTACTATCAGGAAATGAGGAACACCTAATATGAACTTTTGGTAAACCACATTTCAAATTCCAGGACTTCTGTGTCATAGTATGATTAACTCCCTTTGGCCACTGTTCTTTTATCGAATATATTGAATTAAAATTATTGAATGTTAGTGAGGATAATTTATCAAATAAATTCTACACAGAGATGTAATAGATAACAGCCAAGTGTACAAATGAATAATACATTTAAAATAAAAGTATAAAAACGTGCATCCATGGACATCTCAACAGAAATAATTAAGTCATCCTAAGTAAAACGTTCATGCTATTCCGAGATCACTGACTGTTAATTAAGTGTGTTAGTCGATATTTGCGTTTATACTTTATCGGAAGTCCGTAGTATCCTATAAAACTTGTATAATAAATAACGCAGCATCTACACTACTCTTCTTCTTCAACGTTGTGGTGACAACCATAGGAAAATGTCCACGTTTTTACACCAACCAAAGCATTCATGACCAGAATTGCAGTACAGAACATAATAATCGACAAAGTGCTATGCTCTGTGGTTGTAAAAAGGAAACGAATATGTAAGCTTATTAACGAAAGGCGAGTGAAAACAACAACATGAAATGCAGTATGACAATAAAATTTACCTCACTTTATAATGCTAGAAATAGTCGTCTCATTTTCAATATATATCACATTTACATACAGTATGACAATAACAGTTATCTCGCTACTACATTCTATAACAAGCGTGTGACAATAGCAGTTACCTCACTACTACATTCTAAAACAAACGTGTGACAATAACAGTTACCTCCCTCCTACATTCTATAACAAGCGTGTGACAATAACAGTTACCTCACTACTACATTTTATAACAAGCGTGTGACAATAACAGTTACCTCACTACTACATTTTATAACAAGCGTGTGACAATAACAGTTACCTCACTACTACATTCTATAACAAGCGTGTGACAATAACAATTACCTCACTACTACATTCTATAACAAACGGGTGACAATAACAGTTACCTCACTACTACATTCTATAACAAGCGTGTGACAGTAACAGTTACCTCACTACTACATTCTATAACAAGCGTGTGACAGTAACACTTACCTCACTACTACATTCTATAACTAGCGTGTGACAATAACATTGACCTCACCACTACATTATATAACAAGCGTGACAGTCTTTAACATGCGTCTTCCCAGCATTAACACACTATCCTCTCCAGCTTAAGGAGTTTATATGTCATATTCCAAAGCCTATTTTAAGCATAAGGTTGTTCTTGATATATGATACTTGTTTACTACTTAGAAATGTTAGGGTCGTAATCATGACCTGACATTTAACTTAAAACTATGTATCTACCACAATTATATATGTATAAACACTGGTTCAACGAGTCTTAGAACGGTGAGGACATTGTTTTCTGGGTTTAACAAAGTACAGCATGGTGGGTATGCAATAACAAAAATATACGTTCAATAAGAATTTAAAAAAAATCAATAAAAATCCAAATTGTTCAATAAAAATATACCTTTTCCTTTTATTTGATTTGCAATAGGCAACAATGCCTTTGTGCTTTACACACATTTAAACATGACAATGACATGATGGTAATAATAAATACATATTTACATGAATTTTATAGCAGCAAAATAACACACATTCACAAGGAACATATTCATTCACAATAGTAAGCATGAACACAGGATGCAATAGACTTTAACAAAAAAATAATGCGAAGCGAAGGATGCAAGGAATTAATTTGAGTTACACATTAAACAAAATTCAATGTCTAATTTCATTAGCTTTGTAAATAAACATAGCTAAATTTCTAATAAAAAAAATGTTTTCAGAAGAAACAAGTTCAACATATTTGTCCATATTTGGTCTACAGTAATATTTCTTTTTCAAAAATGTTGATCTAATTTCAGAGTATAACGGACATTCCATAACAAAATAATATTCACATTCAATTTTTGTACACACACTACAATATCGCATTTCTGCAGGTATTGGGTTAGGTCTATGCCATCTCCCTGTTTCTATATTTAATCTATGGGAAGATATGCGAAGCGCTGTTAAAGATTTTCTAAAAGAAATAACGTTTACTATATCAAGATATTTCTTATAACCAAACTCATTTGATAAAAGTATATAAATAAAAAATATATGTGTGCAATAAAATATAAGTTTGTTCGAAAAATAAATATGTATTCGAAAAAAAAATGTTCGGAAATTTTTTTATGTTCAATTAAAAAAAACTTGTATTCTAATACAATTATTGAATACAAATATAAATTATTCCACATATATTTACAATTGTTGAATACAAATATAAATTATTGCACTTATTTTCACAATTATTGGATACAAATATAAATTATTGCACATATATTTACAATTATTGAATGCAAATATAAATTATTGCACATATATTTATAGTTATTGAATACAAATATAAATTATTGCACATATATTTTCAATTATTGAATACAAATATAAAATTATTGAATATTGCAACATAGTCAAGCGGAGGCAGAAACGCGTATTGTCCTCCCAGTACAACTGATTTCAAAACTAACTGATGTCAGTGTTTACAGGACATTCCTTCGTGTTGATGTTTTCTCTTGTTCCCGTTGTTGTATTGACATATTGACTGTAATTATTGTATTATCTATCGTGTTGCGAAAGTAGTATATCTTTAACGTTTTACTTACTTTAAAACTTCAATATATCCATATTTGAGTTTTATTTCGAGGTTTAGTTTAACAAATTACTGATATTAAAAAACAGCTGAAAGGAGTATTGTGTAATTTTGGAATCTGATGTAGTGAAGGTATACTTGTAATTGTCATGTGGTGTTTGATGAAAGGAGCTGCAAAAGAAGACAAAGTTTGTAAGGTATGAATGCGTCTACAGAGGGACAGGTCGACGGAAGGACATGGTGATTATGACCCCTAGTGTCGCTAGAACAGTCGTATATTCATTATTCAACCAGCCTCTATAAGTCGGTTTTTACATCTCATCTGATGATAAACCTTAGTGAACCATTGCACGAGATATTCTGCGAAAATCGTTCTAGGACTCTTACTTGAGTAACTTTCTATATAGGATATTGAAAGAACGGCGAAGTCAAGCAAAAGTGATCAGTTGCGCAAAAACAGTTCCCCGGCTCAAAGAAGAGTAGCTGTCTATTTAGTACCTGAATACTGTATAGGATAATTATCCAAACAAGGGGGGGATTTTGAAGTAATTTTAGATTTTTTAGATTTTTTAGTAATATATCTGTCCACCAAGTATCTATTCCTGTTGAATGACGACATATAGAGAGAAGATCAAATATCAAGGCCATAGTGTCCGTTTAGTGGTCAAAATAAGATATACTTCCACTGACGTATATATAACGGCTTCTCACAGTTCAGAACCCTGTCGATTATGTGGTCAGAAGGTCATAAGGTAAAATAATCATGCACCTTCTGTTAGCACACTCCTAAATTTGGGGAGTGGTTCTATCTCAGGACCTTGTCATTTTACGGGAACACTCTACATTGATTCATTAAGGAAACACTAGGTTATGTCCCTTTGGTACTAGAGTGAGGGCACCCAAAATGGAACGGTACCCAAAATAGAATACTTTTGATATATATGACGCAGCAATTTGTATTTTGCAATAAAAATGAATGGCATGTATTCTCAATCAAAATTGATATAGTTTTATGCATTTTGAGAAAATTTCATCTGCCTAACTCTTGAACATTGCTCATAAACTCAATTGAAATATTAAAAAAAAATGAAATGAAAATAAATCGCGGGCAACAGTACGATGCCAAGACATAAATATTTGATCATATTTCTAAACATGGAAAACTTTATGTTCAAACGAATATTTTAGGGTATAAATGAGTAAAAATTGTTAGAAATTTTCAAAACGTTTTTGAAATGAAGAAAATAATTTGATTGCTGTCAGTTATTTCATAAGCTGACTTATATGATAAAGTGCTCGATTTTGGGTACTCGACCAGTTTAAAATTTCAAGTTAATCTGACTTTCTTTAATGAGCTCTATAAATAGACACACGCGCTGTTGAAACCCAAGAAATACATAAAATGAAGGCTAAAGACATGTACTGTTTCATTACAGTAAAAAGTTGGTCTTTCAAAAACTTTATAGGAAATATTAATATGTTTCTTTACAAAGTGTTCAAATTTGGGTACCCTCACCCTAGCTGCGTTTAAAGTCTGACTTGCATTCCATTATGGTTACGTGGCTAATCAACCACGGCTACTACACTTACCTACCAGACTTAGATGGCTTACCAAAAATAGTCTAGTGACTTACCAATCAGAGTTACATAGTTTACCAACCACAGTTACATTTAGCTGAATTATAAACCGGCTAGCTGTCCTACCTATTACAGCTGTCCTACCTATTACAGCTGTCCTACCTATTACAGCACCACAGCTGCTATCACGTAGGCTTTTATTTATTGACAAAAATAAAATGAAAAAAATTCTTAATCATTCATTGCCAGCCCGATGTAAAAATGAACCTGTTCACCGATGGCCATCAACCAGAACACCAGCCGTGTCCCAGTATAGACACACTTAGGCAGATATCGTAACACATCGGGTTAATAACTTAATAGACACCACGATAAAAGTCTTAATATGGATGTGGAATCTATTTATAGAGAGCCAATTCTGATAGCGGTTTTCAAAATGAAGGACAGTGATACTTTGTTTTAGAGTGCCGGTGTTCACAGAACATGTGTATTTCAGAGGCTGTGTGTGTGAGACGGAACGTGGTTAGAATATGGCTGCTGAAAGATATAAAATAAACAAATTGAGAAACACTTTCCAATGCAAGATAAAGATGACTCATTATCGAGGTAACAATTAACAGATGTTTGGTTTTTTCTTCCGAAAATACACATGTGAAGACACTGAGTTTTGGGCCTAAGAATCAGTTTTTGCAAGACATTTAACATGGATAAGCATTAACAATATTTTTTTACTTCCAACTTCCATCGGTCATTTTCTTTCTGTTTCTCTACATTGATATCATATGAAACAATCATAAACACTGAATATGAAAACTTTATCCATAAAATTCAATATCTGTCAAAATATAGCTCAGCTAAATGTAATATAAAAAATGAGGGGAAAAGTGATAAAACACATTCACTTTTGGACAGAAAAGGATCTAAGACATGTATTCGGACTAGTTCTATGGGAATTGTAAAAAGTCAGTTATAATAATTGAAATACAAGACAGAAATGTCATCACTGTTTCCGCCAATCCCATACGGGGTACCGTCCTTTGTTGACATCGTAGCCGTAACATGACTTATCTTTGGTCAACAAAAATAATCTAAATATTCGATAAGTTTGAGAATAATCTCATGCTATAAGGAGACTGGAGGAAACAAACACTCGAGCAGACTATTTCTGGCCCATATCGCTGATACGTCGCCGACATGTTATCAATGTTGTATTTGTTCATTAATAAAACAGAAAACAAGCACATATACAGACAAAAATGGGATTGGGTCATGCTTGAAAGACAATTATAACGATAGTTGATTAAAATAATATTGATTATGAAGATGTTAGTATAAAACAAACTGACAAAGAAAATAGAATCACTCCAGAGTCCATGTTATTGTCATCTTCAATGGCATTTCAGGAGCATGCAGGGCTATGAAAAATAAATTTAATTTTGATGTAGGCAATTATATATTTAATTTTGTTGGACAGATTTCAGTTTGAATAAAAAAATCATGTGTATGCTGACGATTACAGATTGCATTAATGAACTATCAGGATTTGTATTTGACTTAAAGGTTGCACTCTTGGGATTATTTTACTTTATTTACAACGTACTACATTTGGAATAATTTTTGCAAGTTCCTTCATCAAGTGATTCCGAAGGGTATTTCTTTACCCTGTTCTATTTGTGTTCTTTCTTTTCTTGAGAGAGGGGTCTGTTTTTTTGTGCAAAGCGATCACGTTCTCACTATTTCCTTAATCGTATTTCAATGCGTTTCAAACTCAAGTTAGGTATTAGAACTGTGCTTCACCGTCACTGGCATAACAAATATTATCTTCAGCGAAAAATTTTGAAACTCTGGACTGGCTTTACCACAAGTGCTGTTTTTATTAACCTTACCACAAAACAATAGTTCCGAACAAAAATGATTTTGTTAGGAGGAGAGACGAGGTATTTTTGAACCGGATGTGCATTCGAGACAAGGCCGACTATACACGTGTCTCCACTTTGGTTGAAGACAGCGTAACAGGGGTGAAGAACTGGGGTAACATAGGCCTACCGGTTATATAAAAACGATGAGGAGTATTGTTGTTGACTTCTTGCTGTACAGCTGATACCAACAGGATGTCTCTCACAGTGCTAATATGTACGGTGATTGCCGTAACCGTCTTGGCCATTTGTACCGCAGAACCCATCGAGTTTAAAACGTGTGGTAAGTTTATTGTTGGTGTACTGTTCTGACCCAAATCAGTATCATGAGCGTGCAAAAAATGCTCACGCAATAAATTTTGCACAGATATTTTTTTATATATAATATTTTCTAACACAAAGATTGACGAAGAAAAATTCCAACACATGAGTTGTGTATGAACTAAGCAACCTATAGATATATTTGAATTTCCACATGTCATTGAAGACGGAAGTTCAACAGGACACAGAGCATCGTTAGCTCGATTGCAATAGAAATCAGATTGAAATAAGATGACCATACTCTAGGTTAACAAGCACCCAGGTCAGTGGGTATAACGTTTTATACTAACAGATCCTCCAGAACTATTGGTGTATACTCTTGTACCATTGTTTAAGGTAAATGAATTTAAGGAAAAATGTCACAAATACTCGATTAACACAAGTATTTGTCTAACCATAGCATGATAGTGCATGTTGATTACTAATTGTTTTGTTATTGTATAAAGAGAGACTCTTGGGAGATTAGCCTTCTTTGTTTACTAAATGAATTGTACCCCCTAAACCCCTAAAAGTGTTATTATCATTAAAGGTTATGTTAAATAATATTATAGTTAATTACATACAGGCGTACGCAATTTAATTACCGACGAATAAACTGGACGCACGCCAAACTCCCAACACTGCAACTTTTTTTTATTATTCCAATGAAAAAAATGACGCAATATATAAATAGTTATTATTTTTCCAGAATCAGTACATTCTTGCAAAAACTAAATGATACAAAGTGCGTATATCATTTTTTCCTTGAACCGAAGGGAATACTTTTTAATCGAAAGTAGAATTTTTTAATTATTATTTATAGCTAAGAGACAGGAACTCATTTGTACTTTTTTTTTTCTTTTTCAACGAACGAGTGCTTTAAACGATATTCCTAGATTTATTTTATTGAACATTACAGAGAAAGTAGAAAGCTATTACTGTAAGAGTACCTATTGTGTGAAGTCATTGATACACTTTAATGATGGACTTGAATGACGCAATTCTTTTGTCATTTCAGAGAAAGTAGAGCTGTTAAGATTATATGTTGAGTGTATTCATTGACGGACTTGAATGACGTACTTACATGCTGGTGTGTTCTATGTATATTTTTGTCATTTCAGAGAAAGTAGAAAGCTATTAAGGGTATATGTTGTGTGCATGCATTGATGGACTTGAATGACGTACTGTTTTGTCATTACAGAGAAAGCTCAGAAGACTATCGATAGTGTAGACATCAGCCCATGTTCTAAACAACCATGCGAGTTCAAACACGGAATGAATGTGACAGTCACGGTCAACTTTACAGCACGTGAGTAATCTGGGTCATACTTACTTAAAAAATCAAAATGTAGGTCTAACATTTTCCAGTAAAAAAAACAATGTGCAAGTTTACAAGTTTAGTTGTTTTCTCAATGTATAACAATCGGAAAGTGAACGCAAACACTGAGATTAAGGCAAACAAATCATGTATCTTGATTTCAATATTCCAAACGAGTACTGTTGGAATACTAGGTTAATTCTTAATATTAATGATAAGTACGTGTTTGTGGTATAATTTCACTTTTTATCAAACGCTAAAAGCATTTCCATTGTATCTTAATATTGGAAATTCTGAGATCCTCCCATCTAGACTAAAACTGGAGGAACGTTACTCCCCAAGATTTTGTGATGGGTGTTTTGTAACATATGTTTACCATCTATATAACGTGGACCTTGTCTCATTCTGTATTTACATTAGCCGTCGCCTCCACAACGCTGACATCGGAGATATACGGCATAGTGATGGGAATACCGGTCAAGTTTGCCATGCCCAACTCTAACGGGTGTAAAGAGTCAGGCCTGCAGTGTCCCCTCACCAGCTCAACAAAGTATACATACGTTCAATACTTCGCGGTCATTCCAACATACCCAATGGTAAGTTCGGCTGCATCATCACGCCAGCCTCCACACCGCCTCCTGTTTTCTACTTTACCCAGAACTAACTATGTTGAATTAATTATCATACATTTATTGTTATGTTTTAATAACTAAATCGCCTATGTTTGTCCGCCGTTGAATTAATTATTATACATTTATTGTTATGTTTTAATAACTAAATCGCCTATGTTCGTCCGCCTTTGAATTTGTTACAGCTATATTTGAACCTAATCTAACGTGTTCAGAGTAATTCTACACATTTTAGGGGTTTGGATCAACTTTCGGTAAAAATGCCGCCCCCAATGACCGAAATTCGATCTAAACCCGTATTATCCTGAGCATCTTAGTTTAGGTTCAAATATAGCTGCAACGAATCCTCAGGTCCCTGTGGTCAGGACTACAACATGAAAGGAATTTGATTGCACTCTTCATTTGGTTATCTTTAATCATAATGGTCACGGTTTTGTCAGAGTATTTCGTGTTTCTGTTGGTTTTTTTGTATATATGTATATACAGCTATATTTGACGTATGAAATACTCTGAAGGGTAAACTGACGGGTTTCTTTCTGTCTCGTGACCTTTTTCTCGACACTCCGGTCCTATTTTCAATATACATGCTTCCCATTTCAGATCAGTTTAGACGTACAGTGGGACCTGAAGGACGAAAACAACAATTACGAGTTTTGTTTCGTGTTCCCAATGATGATCGTGAGCTAACCCCCTACACTGACAGTGCCTCACACTAACACAAGTCGCGCGACTTTAGTGACTACTCCTGGATCCGTTATCAACTACAAATAGGCCTATTTTTCATTCTGTACATGTACTTGTGGCGTCCTAATTAAATGTTTTCATATTTAAATATTTGTTGTTTATATTGATTCCTATGGACCCACCTTTTCAATAACGCATACAAATTTACCATCTTTAATTTGAAAGAAATATTTTGGCAGGATCATTGTCAATCGAAATCGTTCAAACCTTATACATGTTTGTTTTATCCTGGATTCAGTGTAACATATGTACACAAATTAGATACAGTAGGGATCCCGAGCCTATAAATGGCAATAACAAAAGAAACGGGGACACAACACCCACTTCTGTTCGGCCTTGGCCTAAGGTTATCAGATATCCACTATTCAGTATATATATGGAGGCCTGGCCATCACTGATTCGAATAGATGTCACCTAAAATAATTGGTATTGTAGCATATCGTCCTTAAATGACCTTAGCTGTTGAAAGGACATTAAACCCTGTACAATCAGGGGTGAAGCTGAGAATTGGCTGGTAAATATGTATTTTAGTTCAATGACAACAGTTTAAAAGATTTAATAAAATCAATTGTTAAAAATACCAGAGCGTTTTATAATTAAATGTAAAAGTGATACGAAATTATACGCCAATTTCTAAAAATGAATTTGAATGAGAGTATGTAAGCAAACATTTTCGACTAGTTCCCAGTGACAATATTTTATAAAATGATTTAAAATAAAATAATCAGGAATCGTTTAGCAAAAAATATATAAACTACCTTCAACTTTTTATGTTGGTTCTAAAATAGAGAATACCTAAACGTCAACAGAACAAAAGCTTAAACTCAAAATCTATAAAACTAAAGCAAAATATTAACAAAAGGATTGAAACCCTTCAAAACATACAAGGGAATATGACCAGAAGTTCCGGAAGAGTAAGCGTCTTCTGCTTCATCGACGACACCCGACATGTAAATCTAAGCAAAATCACAGACTTAGATATCTAATTTAAATCCGTGGTAAAATCAAAGGAATGTGGCGTACTCAAAGTGAGAACTGTGGTAGTGACAACAAAACCATCCTAACGAGCATAATACAAAATAACGACCTTCATATTACACTTAGAAAAGGTATATTTGATCATGCTGGCGGCTATAAAACTGGCCACTAGTCTTCATTAACCTGCCTTTTTTAAAACCCTGTGTTGTAAGTTTGTCAGTCAGCAGTCGACATCCATTATATCATGATGAAGTCATGAAGTTATGCTATCTGATGCAAGCTCTTAAATACCGACCAAATTAACTGCAACATGGGGAGGCATGAATGTTACTGTCGAGAAAAGGAAACTTTATGATCGGAAAATAAAAATGGCCCCACTTATTGTAAAGCGTATATTTGTAAGAGGTCCCTTTTGATCATGCTGTGAGAAAAGATCGAGGAAAACGGCTATAGTACATGTATCTTTAATTTCAAGCTCGGGAGGGTATATACGATCGACGCACTCAATCAATGGTTTTTTAACACATTACATCGTCGATCGATCTGAATGCACAACTGAAGGACTTGGCTAGGTGTTTTTTGTCCTAACAACTATAAACAAAAAGTCGACCATAGGAGAGGGGCTCAGTTTAATTTATTACCATTGGAATGCCTACAGTCTGCTCACTGCTGGAAAGTCTTGTCATCGAGCTTAACAAAGTTATTGATAACCAGGAACTTAATCATTCTATCAATCCAATCCTCTGTATATTTATTTTAACCTTTGTTGTGCTTTTCACAAGAGATGCTCAAAAATAAGTATACAGCCCTATAACAATAAATGTATATCACTGTTCGCCCTTCTCTCTGAAAAGTAAACTCTCGTAATAAGAGAAAGAAGTCGTTTCGTCTGTTTCGTTTCATAGAAAAAAAACTTTTGAAAAGAGAATGTTCAAAGATTGATCAAAAGATCTTTTGAATTTTTCAAAATCCATACTCCATTTATTCTACTTAGCAAGTATACGGATTCACCATACGACTGTAATCCGGATAAAATGGTACTAAGAATGGTATGTATTAAAGGTTTGCATAATGGTTTGGTTGATCAAAAAAAGATGAGATCGCGATAACTCATTTTTTATAAGGACTCTTAAACGTTGCGATAAAACGTTGTTTTTAAGGATTCTGAAGAGTTTCGGAATCCAATACAAAGGAGGAAGGTCGATATCTTTATCAGTAATGGGTATTCGGAAAGATTTTAATGCTTTAACTAATGTGATTAACTAGTAATTCGTCTTTCGAAGAATTGGAAAGTATATAAACACAACGTAGATGTTACCTTAATTGGTTGTCAAGCATTCTTAGTGCTATGTTTGCACGTAGACAATGTACGTTATAGTGTTTGTGAGACAAAGATTTAAATGCTAGATGCTTTGCTCACACACACGAATACATGCCTGCCATGCGGATTGTTGAGTGTTGTTTGTACATCGGGGTCAGGAAATACAGATTTTGTGCTTTATTTTCCTGTTGTTTTTCAAGTGGCTAGTTTCGTTTTACTCTTTGGGATAAGTGTAGCAAATAATTGCTGCAAGTTAAATAAGTTTTTCAAAGAAAGACTTAAATAATCTTCATTACCTTAGAAACTAAAAGTGGCTGTCGTCACATCGTGCAGGGAAAAGAGTCACCTTATCATAAATCCGACTGATATCCCGTGCGTGCAGAATAGGGGATTCGCTTTGGTGCCCTCTTTTTGGGGACACAAAAGCGACCATAATAAATCTGCTGCGCACATTGCAAGGTTTGGGATCTTCATGTTTCTCTCTACTCCTTACTACTTTTTACTTCCTAGTGCCTTTTGATATTTCGATTTTCCCGATAACTAGACTTTCCGTATTTTGTACTAGACCTATACAAAACAGCATGGATAAACATGTAGTGTCATCCTTTACTTTAATGAAAACATATAATCAACTTTTCAATTTCTTGAATTTACAGACTAAAAAGCTTAGTGACAAAATCATGTGTAGGCATGTGCTTACTCGAGCCTACGCTACTGCACAAAGATGGTCTTATACAAAACAAGAAATTAAATAAGTCAGGTAGGAGGGTGAAAAAGAAAATACTGGGGTGTGGGTTGGGGTTGCATATAGGCCTAATCTAAAGTTAGAAACATTTGAAAATGAAATAATGATTGGGCGGAATATGCACGTATTTTAAACAAAAAAAGTCAGGTATTCTTTTACAAATATATAACGTTATGTATATTGAGTTGAAATAAATACGTATAACAGTACATGTTTGTCTTATTGGGGCAAATATTAGTCATAAATGACAGTCGCTCGTCAATCATGCAACAGTTTCTGAGCACAGGGGCTCGGTTTCGAGATTTTGAGTAATATATGACGTAAATCGTAATATTTTCTGTAAATCTTAACGTATACACACCAGTAAATAATAACAACAACACTTTTTATCCGTTTTTATAACCGTATACAAATTTAGTTCCTTAGTTTTAAAAAAAAAGTCGGTACCCTCAATTTTTATGAGGTTTTAGAATGTATGCAAAAACCGGGTAAAAGGGTGTTGCTATTATTTACTGGTGTTGTATAAATATACGTTACGTTTAATATTTACCGAAAAAATACAATTTACGTTATTACTCAAAAACCCTAAACCGAGTCCCTGTGTTTTTTCAGTGATATAACGTTATTTTTTATAAAATTAAATTTGATAAATAAGTTATTAATTTTTTGAGTATTTGTAAGACATAAGCCATTAAAAAATGTATCCTTATTATGACTGTTAATTTACTACTGTATATGGTCAAAGGGAAATAAGTCACTTGTTTTCAGAAAATATTTCGAAATATATTAGAAAATGAAAAATCACGATGGGTTCCGAATTTTATAATCACGTGATTAGCTGCAGCCATGATGGTGGGTGTGCATTGATGTTTCCTGTTTGTGGATATGTAAATAGTAACTTATTTCTCTGATTTATGTTTTAATGCATATGTTTCTCTTTTTTTTCTAGGACGGTTTGGATGACGGGCCTGACCTTTTGGAAGGGGACCAGGAAAACAAGGTAAACATGCAAATATTGCTACCTTGACATCCACTAAAGTTCCAAAACAGTTAGTGACTTCACCAGATTTTACCTGTACGGTGATGAGTCAACTCGGCATTGTTCACCTTACAGACGTCACATACTACAAATGGACATTTCTAATGTAAACACAGATGATGACCATAGACTATAAGACATAAAATTGCATTTAATGCGTATTGTTTGCCGGTAATGATTCAGTCGCTCGCCATCATTTGGGAAAAGGGGGAGGGGTGTAAAACTAAAAGGTAAAACAAGACCGGTAAAGACGTGTAGGCTGTGAATACTAGAGCGAGCACTCCCGGAGTTTCCCAATTGCCATTCTGTATAACATTACTCCAGTCAATTAGGTTTTCCTATATGTTAATATTGTTTCCAATAATCCATTGCAATATCCTACTCCGGTATGATTAAATTATATTCTATAATGTACCCAATTCATCCTGGCCATGGAATCACTGAAATATAGACGCCATGAATGTATTTGCAGGCAGGTCAACATTGACTGACCAAGTCAAGTTATATATCTCTTTCCTTCACCGAAATCTTTGACGTATNAAAATCAATTGAAAATAGCTCAAAAGACCTATTTCACATAGGTCAATAGAGCTATTATAGGTCTTTACAGCTATATAGCTCAATCGGCAGAGTGTACTGGACCTGTTAGCTGTTTAGTTGGTTGGTTTCCTGAGATGTTATAAGGAGTGTCAATCATGAACTGTAACGTACACAACAGACTGGGTTTGGTTTTATTTGACAGCTATGATCATTTAAGGACGTACCTCCATGTGTGTAATGTATGTGTGCTTGTGTGTATATGTGCTGGATGCAGGGTATGTTGTGTTTGCCATCTTGTGATAGCGCACATCTGATATCAACTTTAGAGTGCTACCTGACTGAAATACCATGCTGAAGGCACCCCAACAGTATTATATTCCAACTGGTCACATTAAACTGGAAATGGGAAACCAGTTGTTAAGGCTGTAATGATACACCTATGCCACGATACGATACGTATCACGATATTCACCCACGATACGATACATTTTGATAAGATACAGGATGACGAAATGTTATGCTTCCTCTTCAAATGCGTCCCCATGTTTGTCGTGTTCCCTGACTTGTAACTTACATCTACGAACCATATGCGGTGTGATTTTCCATCGGGAACATTTAGCCGGAATCCAAAATGCTGCCAAACAGGCGAGCGAAAGGAAGCGGGAGGGTTTTTTAATTGAAGCTCCGCCATATATGTAGCATGTTTGTTTATGCAAAATTTGTAACAGCCACAACTACTGCACAGGTTTTATCATACGAGCCAATCAAATTTTACGTTACACATGTATGGTTAAATTCCGGAAGTCGGGTAATACTAAAAACCGAACTGAACCGAAACACAGAAAAAACATATTGTGAACCGAAGCAATTTAGCGCAGTTTTCGGTGCGCCGCGGTGGACCGTTACAGCCCTACCAGTTGTTACGACTACCGTTAATGCTGATCATGAACATCAGGCAAGGAATAAGAACTACCATTTTAAGGATTTTGGAATGTCCCATCTCAGCAATTTTTAGTCAATATCAAAATTAATAGGAGCCATTCTATGTAAAATTAAAAGATAATTGGAACATGGAGGCCCAGGGGTCAATGGCCCCTTTCAGGATTATCCATATATAGAGACGATATAAAGGTTCCAAATGTTGCAGCAGATCAACTGTGATTTCTTCAATGTCCCCTAATTAGCAGAAGACACATAAAAAGCACCTGATCCTGCAGGGACCCCCACACAATAGTCACCTTTTACGATATGTAGAGGGATACCACAGTTCTATTCTTTCCGTGAACCTTCACAGGGGAAATCCAGACTGAGACTCTATAACTGATCAAGGTTTATAATTCTATAAATTAATCCCTTTGTGTTCCGATGGTGCAATTGTCAAAAGCTCTGGACTTTTCAATGATGCATGACAAAAAGATGACTGCCATCACATTGGGCTGCAGATTTGAGCCTCACTCGTCCGACTGATATGTCCGAGCCTTGTTCGTCCGGCTGATATGTCCATGGAGTTTCAAGCTATATCCCTCTGGTGACACGATGATTTTCTACATGTACTACAGCTTCTTCCATCACTTAAAACACAGGCCTCCAATCAATCACTTCTAGCTTTCCTGTGCTGGTGTCAGGGGCCCACTTGTATAAAACTTCTCAACTCTTGAGATTTCCTCAAGTCTAAGATTTCCCATAGACAATACATTGCTTGAGATTTTCCTTAACTTTGAGATGTTTTATACAATTGGGCCAGGGTGTGGTGGTGGTTGTAAATAAGTAATCCCCCGAAGACCATGGTGGTGGGTAAGGTGGTAGGGAGAGTTCCATAGGGGTCATGCTATTACCTCAACATTAAGGGTTATCCTTCAAAGGGGGAACTTCCAGTCCATACATAACTGGTGACCTCTGACTTTTGACCGAAAGATCTAAGTACATGCTACTGAACTACTGTAATCACTGGTTATCTATACTACTTATTCCAGTTCATCAACATTGGAAATGGTCAGGAAAACATTCTGCTCAGCTTCTAAACAGGGAAACGCCACCAAATATTCAATTTCACCTTCTTCCAAAAATGTGTCTCACATTAATGATAAAACAACCTTCGGGTAATGAACTGTAAATGAAGTTATATTTACATTTACTAGTAAGCTTATGACACTTCTAAACTCATTAAAAATGTTGCAGAAAGAAGTACATGTACCACAAGTCTGGACAACCGTTACAATGGTTAAATTAATTTCCAAATTTTGGGTAACAAAAACTTTTCTTCTTTAAAATATGATAGTTGAAAACTTTAAGTTCTACAAGCAGTCACTCACTTTGGAATCTTGAGATTCATTTATTTGACCAACTTATATTATATTTCAGATATAAATTTAAATCTTGATCAATTAATTGAAAAGGAAGATTGTACATATGTTTACATCAACTTTGGAGTCCACATTGTCCGGCCTATTTCGTTTGCTGAAGAACATTTAGTTATCACTGGTACCAGTATGTTTGAAAATAAACTGGCATCTTTCTAAAGGATGTTATTATTTTTGTTCTTGATTGTTTTCGCTGCAGCCGAGATCTGAGACAGTAGATTTGTCAACAGATACATCCCTTCAAGTCGACATTTCTGATGCTTTAAGTGAGAGAGATAAAGTCAAGTTTACAGTTCACACTAAGGTAAGCAAACACAGTTTCTAGGTGACAGGGAATCAGTTTTGATAAAAAAAAAAAAAAAATCTTAATTAACTGTTGTTTTACCAAAATAAATGCATCAAAGTATAATGGCCAATTTGAAGTCAAAATCTCATTAATTTTGATCTTCAAAAGACATCAAAGAAGGAAACATTTGATAAGATTATTTTTCAGTATACAGAAACTTGCATAGAAGATGTTGAGGTGTGATTGTTGTAAATAACTATTCCTGTGCAGGCTTGAGGAAAGAATATATATATAAACCTGCTTATTTTTCTCTTTCTAGACATCATTGCAAAAGTTCAAGGAGGGAGAGTTTTCTGTTGTACGGCAGCATGAGGAGTTCATTTGGTTACACGATCGCTACGTGGAGAACGAAGAGTATGCTGGTGTTATTGTAAGTTTTGTATGAAAGAATATTTGTTACCATGATTTCTTCCCCTCCCCTCTAATCAGTAATGTTACCCATAGTCATTTCCTAGTGCAGGTATGATACACAGTTGCCAAGGGCATAAAATGTCGCTCAGGAGATTTCTGGTACAGTTGAAAAATAAAAAAAATAATACTTGTTATACATGTTATGCCTTTTATTGTTGCTAGCAAATTGAATCTTTTCGTTGGATAACTACCTGTAATATGTTTCATGAAGTTAAAAATGCCACTTGTATATAAGCATTGCTCAGTTTACTAACTGTAAATTCACTTTTAAGATCTTAACTTTTGACACTAAATGTATATAGAATATATCCAATAGATAACGATAACCGAGCTCACATCAACATTTACTGGTATATCCGTTGAAGTGATATTACCTGCATGCTTCAGTTAGTTGCTTACGCTCAAGAATTAATTCTCAACATTGAATGTAAATCATAATCACAAATTGGACAGTAATGTTGTTTCTCTCGTAACAAAAAAGTAGATAAAGACAGCGTAACATCATGTTATGTAAGGTTATTTTATAACATCCCATAGGCTGGAGTAATAAAACCAATGGCAGTTATGGAAATATTAAGGCATACCAACTAATCTTAATATTTTCATGATATGTAACTTCATTTTGGTATTTGTAAACATCCAGATACCCCCTGCACCCCCACGACCAGACTTTGATGCGTCACGGGAAAAGCTGCAGCGACTGGGAGAAGGGGAGGGAACAATGACCAAGGAGGAGTTCACCAAGATGAAGCAAGAGTTAGAGGCGTGAGTATTACTAACTCATTTATCCCTGAGGACACATTTGAACGCTTCCAATTCAAAGGTTGGAATAGTTCATTATGAAATTTCAGGGGTGAACTAGGGAGGTAGATAGAGACATGATTAATACTGGTAAATTAGATGTACTATTCTGGGAAAATGCATGTGTATTACCAGTAAACTGTAGAGAAAAACTGAGAGGTGAACAGGTGATCAAGCTGTAGAGGTAGCTATATATATAGACAGGTGATCAAGCTGTAGAGGTAAACAGGTGATCAAGCTGTAGAGGTAAACAGGTGATCAAGCTGTAGAGGTAAACAGGTGATCAAGCTGTAGAGGTAGACTCTGTTGAACAATTCAGATGTAGACTGTTGAACAATTCAGATTTACAATATCAATATTTTCTTTACATTTTTATGTTGTTTTAGTGAATACCTCGCCACATTCAAGAAAACTGTTGCCATGCATGAAGTGTTTCTCCAACGAATAGCTGGCCACCCCCTACTCAGGACAGATGTCAACTTTGAAGTTTTCCTAGAATACGATCAAGATGTAAGTTTGTTACTTGGTTGTGACACATTTCCTTTAATAAGGAAAAAGACTACAGAACCTGAATTGTGCCCGCGCACAATAAACGTTGTCTCAAACTTAACTATAGACCAATATACCGAAAAACAGGACTTTGTTTCTTTCTTCACCGAAAGTTCTCTCCTTTACAATCATAATTTGACAAAGTTTCAGGTTTCATATTTATTTTACTGTCCTTATTGGACTTAGCCAACTCTTTAGTGTTATCTGTTTTGGGTTATTCCATAATTAAATGCATGCGGGAGATGAGAGGCATCTATTGATACAATGGCTGGTGTTATTTACAACCAGATATGTCTACCCTTCCTGGAATCCAATCATTTCCCTATTTGATGAGTGGTGGGGTTTCCCACCCCTCCCCAATACGGTTATTTCTGGAACCGCCCTTATGTGGGTATCAATTATTAAATGCTGATTTTGAGGACCAATTCTATATGATTAATTGCCAAACAATTTTATTCTGTTGAAAATGAAAATCATAAAAATCTCTTGTGTGTTTTGAAATCATATCGTCAATATGAAGTGCTGCTATGTAACGCATGTAAGTGTACATTTCTTACGTATAGCAGCATTGCTGTTTCGTTTCCAGTTAAGTGTGAGAGGGAAGAATAAGAAGGAAAAGCTTGGAGGTTTCTTCAAAGGCCTCACTAAAACAGCTGACGAGGTGCTACTGGCATCACAAAAGGTGAGGGACGTTATCATTGATATTCTCTTACCTTCACTGCTTATTGGCATGATAATGAGGTGAGGCATCACAAAACATGAGAGCTTTCATAAATAGACTAAATTCTCCCTAGTTTTACATTGAATATTCCTTATATACAATGTGCAATAAAAAAAAAACTGTCTAAATATACCTTAAGTAAATCAGACTTGTCCACAGTTGTGCATTGCCATGTATGATATTTTTTATGAATTTACGTGATCAAAGTTGCTGCAGACAAAATCCAATGTACAATACATTGTACAATACACTCTTGAAATTCAAATATCTTGTACTTAATTAAACATGCACTAAATGATTCATATATGTATGAATTGTATTTATAGGGGTGTTCAATTTGTTATTTGGGATGTAAGCCCACTGGCTGATTTAAGTTCTCCTAGTCATTTCATATTTGTGGTGTATATTTTGTAAATTGGTAGTGAGTGTAAACTGGTTGGTTATGGGTCAAAGTTCTGTAACTGGAGAATAAAAGATAAAAAAAAACGTTATTTATGGTTTTATGGAAAGAAAAATGATTTTTGTTAATTTGAAAACTTTGTTTTGAAACAGGATGTCGATGATTTCTTTGAGAAAGAAAAAGGATTTTTGGTGGAATACCATGTTAAAATAAAGGACGCTACAATGAAATCAGATAAGATGACAAGATCACATAAAAGTAAGTTTCAATAATTAATTCTTCTTTTATTTCAAGGTTTTTGTCGCAAGAGTTATTCTGCTATTTGAACATCAATGAATAATGTATACTGATATCAAAACTATGTGAACTATTAATTAAGAACAGAAAAAATGGAATATCTACATCTAGATTCCGTAGTTAATCCCTTTCACCCCTTTGTAACTTAAGTAAACTCTTCCATGCATTGATCTGGCTTGGCCCATAATGGTCTACAGTGGTGAAAGGGTTATTAACATTTTACATGTGAACTACTCTTATGTTATTTATCAGTATTGAACCTATAATACAATGTATTCATTATTTGTTTGTAGAATTGCCAGAATAATGTAATGAAGAGTTCATTATGTTAAAATATTTCAGTTTGCCATATTTTAATTTTAAACAATTTTGTTGACTTCCAGCTGTAGCAGATAATTACATTCAGATTTCCTCAGGGTTTGTACAGATGGCAACAATAGAGAATACGGAACTAGACAAGTGAGTGGACACTCTCATCAGGAAATACAAACCCCTCTGTCGGGAAATACAAACCCCTCTGTCGGGAAATACAAACCCCTCTGTCGGGAAATACAAACCCCTCTGTCAGGAAATACAAACCCCTCTGTCGGGAAATACAAACCCCTCTGTCGGGAAATACAAACCCCTCTGTCGGAAAATACCAACTTAATAATACATGTCTTAGTTTAAAATTTTAATTTTGTTTAGGATTTTCCTGTCTCTGTTTGTTTACAGTCCTTATCTCAACATATAGGGTTTTAAAAAAGGTTTTAGGGTCAAGGTCACTGTAACTAAAAATAGATTTATGGGGAAGGGAGGTTATAGTCAGACATATGGCAGGGCCCTTGCAGACATGTCAGTGTTCTAGTTATACCCCTCGCAACGAAGTTATTTTCATTGAAAGTTTGCATTGATATTTGATCACTATCTGATGTACTTGTGCACCAGCATTTTAATTAAATTATTTACTTGGCATGGCTTCTACTGACTTTACTGTTTTATGTATATTCATGAAACTTCGCCTATATGTAAAGAGCCAAAGTATCTCAAACGAGTTCCTATTTCAGTAAGTTGACCCCAAGGTCAAGGTCACTAAATGACGTATAAATTACCAGCTGCGGAGGGTATGAGTTATCCTCCGGAGTACATTTCTAGTTTAGGACTATTCTGACTTGTATAGAATATAATCGTGTATTAATTATGAGTGAAGATTGGCAGGTCATTAACCATCGACTTCAAAAAAGTGAAATGGTATAAAAAAAAAAAACAACAGTAGGTTTAATCTGGATTACTATGCCACCCATGTATTTCTGATTAAAGTGTTTCATAAAATTAATTTTGGAATAGTTCTCATTATCTGGCATTAATTTATGTAAAACCATTGTTTGGTCTACTTTCCTACACATCTAGTTTGAAATGGAAGCTGTCCTTACCTATTGAAACAGTTTCTAAAATTGGACAGAAAGCATAATAACATTGATTCTGAGAAAATGGTTCAAACCCCATCCCTGCTCCCATCGTTGTGTATTAGTAACAAACTCAAGCTCCTAAAGGTGGTCAAAGTTCACCTCAGTAGATTTTGACATTTTTCTGTTTTATTTCCAGAGTGTTTACTAAAGTAGCTGAGACATTAGAAAAAGCAAGAGTAAGTTGTTGTTTGTTTATAGTTCAAACATATAGTGTCTGCAGAAATCTCATGACAAATTATAGTTTTCATATTTTGATTGTGGTACAATTATGTTTATTTTAAATCAATACTGTAAATAAGTACAGTAATTTATAATAGAATGGACATCTTGTTATTATCATAATTGAACAGTGATGGGTCTGGAACTCAACACCAGTGTGCTGGCAGTGCATATATACCGTATTGTTTACGTTTCCAGATTTTCTGTATTTATTAACCCTCATTAACTTAGAATATGACGTTAGAATAGGTTGGCCTCGGATCTATCACACAGATATCATTTACTGCCAACTATAAAGCTTTTAGACTTTATAAGCAGACAATCCCTGGGATAAACATTTTGGTCCTGTGTTCATTATATGGAGATCAAAGAACACTAGTAATTCCTGAGTGTATCTCTCCAGCTGCTTTTTATTTTATATTTCACATACATATATATAGCATAAACTTTGACATGTTCTAGAGAAACTTTCTTGAAGAGCTGCCCTGAAATAAACAATATCTAGACAAGTATCTTCAGACAGTTGGAAATCAAATACTACGTCCCCCTGACAGGGGGAGTCGCACCTTACTATATCAAATACCAGGGTTTAAACTCTTGTTGAATGCTCTACACCTTAAATCCAACCAGGGCTGGTTTTAAACGTCTATTGCTATGTTGTTATTTCCTGTAGAAATTAGAGGGCCGGGTGTCCTCAGACGAAGACCTGAAGCTAAGTGACACCCTGCGCTACTACATGAGGGATTCGGCTGCTGCTAAGGACCTCCTGTACAGACGCACACGGTCGCTTGCCGACTACGAGTCTGCCAACAAAGCCTTAGAAAAAGCTAGAACTAAAAACAAAGAGGTTGCACAGGTAATTACTTTGAATGTGTTATTGTATCATAAAAAAGATATTTTAGAAAGCACCATGCTGATCACAGTAGATAGTAAATGTATCATAAATGTTCCTCTTATTCAACCTGTTTGTTTTTAAATGTTGATCAATGTTTTTATTGTGACATTTCAGGCCGAAAAACACCAAACACAATGCTGCGAGAAATTTGAAAAGATATCAGATGTTGCCAAAAAAGGTAAACTCTTTTCCAAAGTATTTCCTTGTTTAACCTGTTTAGGTGATTCCCTGGTCAGCTTGAAGTTGTAATTAGGGTTTGATTTTCTTACTTACGATTTCAAGAATATCTCAATATTAATTCTTAAATATACTTAGTGTTTGATAAATTTCAGTTGTTAAATGATATTGAGACAAGAAAATCAGTATGGAAGATTTAATTCCTACATTCAGTCTGCATAGAATAAATTTAAAATTAAAACTCATTTAATCAAAAGCTTTGAAAAACAGTGTTATTAACTTTCATTGATTAAGTAATTTAAGCATTTTAGCATTACATGTATAATGATTTCCTGGATGTTTTCATCTTGACTTAAATGAAATTAATAATCCAAGACTGTTGTCATTGTGATTGAAAATACTCCATTACTGTAACGCAAGCCTGCCTACAAAAAATGATGACGGTCAAAGCTGTTGGGAACCAGTCACTTGGTGTAAGACCACTAAGTCTGTCCCTAATAAAATGGTGGATAGGTCAACTTTTTTTTAATCTTTTGCAGAATTAACAGAATTCAAGGGGCGTAGGATACAGTACTTCAGGAAGAATTTGGTGGATTTAGTAGAACTAGAACTGAAGCATGCCACGGTAGGGACATGTAAATCTTCCTCCATTAGAGAGACAGGCTGTGGGTGGATTTAGTAGAGCTAGAACTGAGGCATGCCACGGTAGGTAAATGTAGATCTTCTTCCATTAGACAAACAGGCTGTGGGTGGTCTTAGTAGAGCTAGAACTGAAGCATGCGACGGTAGGTACATGTAGATCTTCCTTCATTAGGCAGACAGGCTGTGGGTGGTAAGTGGTGCAGTTGATAGCACACTCCAATTAGACAGACAGGCTGTGGGTGGATGCCAAGGTAGGTACATGTAGATCTTCTTCCATTAGACAGACAGGCTGTGGGTGGATTTAGTAGATCTAGAACTGAAGCATGCCAAGGTTGGTAAATGTAAATCTTCCTCCATTAGACAGCCAGGCTGTGGGTGGATTTAGTAGAGCTAGAATTGAAGCATGCCACGGTGGGTACATGTAGATCTTCCTCCATTAGCCAGACAGGCTGTGGGTGGATTTAGGAGAGCTAGAACTGAAGCATGCCAAGGTAGGTACATGGAAATCTTCCGCCATTAGACAGACAGGCTGTGGGCGGCTAGGGGTGCAGTTGATAGCACACTCCCCTTTCACCGAACCCCTAGAGACAGGCTGTGGGTGGATTTAGTAGAGCTAGCACTTAAGCATGCCACGGTAGGAACATGTAGATTTTCCTCCATTAAACAGACAGGCTGTGGGTGGATTTAGTAGGGCTAGAACTGAAGCATGCCACGGCAGGAACATGTAAATCTTCCTCCATTAGACAGCCAGGCTGTGGGTGGATTTAGTAGAGCTAGAACTGAGGCATGCCACGGTAGGTAAATGTAGATCTTCTTCCATTAGACAAACAGGCTGTGGGTGGATTTAGTAGAGCTAGAGCTGAAGCATGCCACGGTAGGTACTTGTAAATCTTCCTCCATTAGACAGCCAGGCTGTGGGTGGATTTAGTAGAGCTAGAACTTAAGCATGCCACGGTAGGTACATGTAAGTCTTCCTCCATTAGACAGACAGGCTGTGGGAGGATTTTGTAGAGCTAGAACTGAAGCATGCCAAGGTAGATACATGTAGATCTTCCTCCATTAGCCAGACAGGCTGTGGGTGGATTTAGAAGAACTAGAACTGAAGCATGCCAAGGTAGGTACATGTAGATCTTCCTTCATTAGACAGACAGGCTGTGGGGGGATTTAGTAGAACTAGAACTGAAGCATGCCACGGTAGGGACATGCAGGTCTTCCTTCATTAGACAGACAGGCTGTGGGGGGTTAGTGGTGCAGTTGATAGCACACTCCAATTAGACAGACAGGCTGTGGGTGGTAAGTGGTGCAGTTGATAGCACACTCCAATTAGACAGACAGGCTGTGGGTGGTTAGTGGGGCAGTTGATAGCACACTCCCCTTTCACCGAACCCCTAGAGACAGGCTGTGGGTGGATTTAGTAGATCTAGAACTGAAGCATGCCAAGGTAGGTACATGTAAATCTTCCCCCATTAGACAGACAGGCTGTGGGAGGATTTAGTAGAGCTAGAACTGAGGCATGCCACGGTAGGATCATGTAGATCTTCTTCCATTAGACAAACAGGCTGTGGGTGGATTTAGTAGATCTAGAACTGAAGCATGCCAAGGTAGGTACATGGAAATCTTCCGCCATTAGACAGACAGGCTGTGGGGGGATTTAGTAGAGCTAGAAATGAAGCATGCCACGGTAGGAACACGTAGATGTTCCTCCATTAGACAGACAGGCTGTGGGGGGATTTAGTAGAGCTAGAAATGAAGCATGCCACGGTAGGAACATGTAGATCTTCCTTCATTAGGCAGACAGGCTGTGGGTGGTAAGTGGTGCAGTTGATAGCACACTCCAATTAGACAGACAGGCTGTGGGTGGGTTTAGTAGAGCTAGAACTGAAGCCTGCCACGGTAGGTACATGTAGATTTTCCTCCATTAGACAAACAGGCTGTGGGTGGATTTAGTAGAGCTAGAGCTGAAGCATGCCACGGTAGGTACTTGTAAATCTTCCTCCATTAGACAGCCAGGCTGTGGGTGGATTTAGTAGAGCTAGCACTTAAGCATGCCACGGTAGGAACATGTAGATCTTCCTTCATTAGACAGACAGGCTGTGGGTGGTTAGTGGTGCAGTTGATAGCACACTCCCCTTTCACCGAACCCCTAGCCAACAAGAATGATTAATATAAGTTAATCTTGTTTTAAAATTGTTGCAAAATAAAAACAATAAAGCTTATACAGACAGGCTACACACACAGAGCGGTAGTTAGAGTTACTTCCTTGTTTTCTATAAGGGATGTCTATCTTAAGAGGGCAATTAGACTCAAGACTTTATCTTTATTTGGTTCTCAATACTGAAAACTTTTGCTTATCTTAAAAGAGGACCTCAGAATTCAAGACTCTTGTCTTAGTTTGAGGAACTCTGCTATGTTATAAGAATATTTATATTAATTTTGTCAAGTGGAAATGTAAATAGCTGCATTTTTTCAAAATACATGTATTTCGGAAAATTTAATGAACTTTTCAATTATTCTTCACACAGGCACAAGTACAACTTCTTAAAAACTGTATATCTGCCATGAGAGAGGAAGCGTGAAGTGTCCATACAGTGTGATGATGTAAATGTGATATGTGGGAAATGTTGCCGGGCAATTTATCTACAGCGCAGGAATGTTTACTTATTTCGTCATCAAGGAACATTGCTATGGCAACGTGTGATGAAAAACAAGTGGAATGAAAATTGCAGGTGTCTTATACTTCATTTGTAAAAAACACTGCTTTTTAGAATTGGCTAATAGGTAAATTACAAATTTGTATGCGAGATGTGTTTAGGTTTATACACAAGAATATTCTATGACATAAATTATAGAAACAGCAGAGTTAATTGGCTAAATAACCATTCTCCAATTACAATTGGGTAATGTTGGTGTCGTCTCACTTAATATTTGTGAAACAAAATATTAGTGTCTTTATAAATGTGCAATTGTTGGTTAGATCCATTTAATGGATCTCAAACTGATCTTTAACTTAAACTCGGTAAAACCTCTTTTTGTACTTGTGAACATACCGGCATATGATGGTGGGCATTTGTTAGCATATTATTACAGATGGGAAATCTGAAACAAGATTATATATAGGGTACTGTAAGACACTCATAAGAACCAGTGTTGTTTGTAACTTAATATTATGCATTTTAAATTCATCTTGAAACACCAGTCTGTACAATAGTAGGAAGTGTGTTAAGATCACTGCTGTAGTCATTGGAGAAACTGGGGATGTCTGTGAGGTAACTTTTGTTTTAGAAGAATTTGTTAGGTAAACTGATTAAAATTTGTCGTAACATTTAGCTTTCAACAAAAAAAGTTGAAATACTAGTATATACAGTTTTTGTATATACAATTTATACTCCTAGCATCTGTTCTAAAATATTGTTACCATCTTAAGTTAAGAACTATTTTTTTATTTCCTTCAGTTTTTTTATCTGTGAACATGTGAAAGGAAAGAAAGGTAAAATTAAACATGCTGAATACACAGGGACCAGGGAATATGTGTTGACATTATTACAATACAATATCTGAATGTTCATCTTTATTTTGCTGTCATTACCACTGTCTGTGTTTGCTGAGAAAAAGTGTGAGCTGCAGATTGGACAAAAAATCAACAAATCCAGGCCATTTTGGCCTTTTTCTTTGTGCTCATGTTCGTTATCTTCCCAAAAAGGCCTTAAGACTTGAATACTGTGGCTTTATACATATTAGATTTAGAGAGATCATGCTATATGTTATGTTTTCAAATACTCTTTTATTTCTTTCTTATACTTGCAATTTTAATATGAAGATGTGTACATGTAGAGCGTTATAACCATAGTGTATGATTTCTGTGTCCATTCCATTTACATTTGATGTTTAAGTACCTTGGTGTAGCATTGTTTTTAAATGTCTACAGTGTATGTTTGATCGAACTAATAGTTTGAGTGCATATAAATGAATATTTTTTCTTTGTACAAAGATTGTCTTCAGTGTTTTGTTTCCCTCCATATCTGCTGAAAATTATGGTGAAGTGTACCAATACATCAATGTTAAATCATGTACTCCTCTATTTATACTTAAATGTAATATATGTATTTTGTCAGCATCTTATTATTATTTTTATTTCATAAGACATTGCCCTTTAGGTTAGTATAATATACTTCAAATGTGCATCCAAACTACGTCCAGATGGGATTGCATCCATGCGTAGCGGGTAAGATTTGATAGGTACGAGTCTAAAAATCACACTTTTATTCTATGATTTTGTTCCTCTTGAGTGCAACACACAGTACGTACATGTATATATCTTTGGTTGTTTCCTACCTACTTCATACCTGATTATACAAGAAGTGCAGAGATACTGTCCTACATTTATAGCTAATAAACATTAAACAATAAATATAGACAATAGAACAGTATCCATTATAAGCTCATATTTATCATATTTTTTAATTTAAGATTATGCAGTGTGATTTTGTACTAGCACTTAGAGAAGTGATAAGAACATAGAGTTGTGGATCAAAAATTTAGTTTAGATTTATATATAGCTGGTTATATAACAGCATGTCTACCATGTCCGACTTTTAGATAATGTACTTCATTTACCTTCTACAATCGAGTCTAAAGTCAAATATTTGAAAGAGAGGATAAGGTCACAGACATAGATACATATAATATGTGTATGTACTACTTTAGGAAAGGGAAGGTTTAATCGGATCTATTTTACAGATCCAGAATGGTTCCTCAATATTTGTAAGGTTTTGGTTTAACCCTATAAATATCTAGTCTTTTCTGTTAAATCTTCCTCTTTTGTTATGATGAGGTTACATATAATATTAATATATATACACACAGACGTGCACTGTATAAGTACCGTATGAATGGGAGATTAAATGAGAGATCATAATTCTAATTCTGTTGTTTGTGATTTTTTTCCTAATGGTAATCGCCTTGTAATCACACCAAATTCCAGTGATATTAATTACATGATCGCGGGATATTAATTAAAACCTTGGGAAGTAAGTTATATCTCGGAGGATGAGTGAACTCTCCTTGGACATTGGTAAAATGTTGCTGGATATCCTGGTACAAGTGTATAGCCAAGAGACCTAGGATCACTATGCTTGGCCAGAAGCATGCTGGGGATAAATGATTATCAAATGTTCAGATGTTGCTGGATATCCTGGTAAGAGTGGATAGCCAAGAGACCTGGGATCACTATACTTGGCCCGAAGCATGCTGGGGATAAAGGATTATCCAATGTTCAGATGTACCTGGATATCCTGGGAAGAGTGTATAGCCAAGAGACCTAGTATCACTATACTTGGCCAGAAGCATACTGGGGATAAAGGATTATCAACTGTTCAGATGTACCTGGATATCCTGGTAAGCGTGTACAGCCAAGAGACCTAAGATCACTATACTTGGCCAGAAGCATACTGGGGATAAAGGATTATCAAGTGTTCAGATGTTCCTGGATATCATGGTAAGAGTGTATAGCCAAGAGACCTGGGATCACTAAACTCGGCCAGAAGCATGCTGGGGATAAAGGATTATCAACTGTTCAGATGTACCTGTACCGATTTTGCTAGTAAATATGTATTATTTTTCGATCCTGTCTTTCCATGAATTTTATGGTTCTGTATACATGTAGCTGTTTTTCTGAGTAAGTACAATGTACTTAAAAAAACAACTGATTATATATTTATTTATTTTTTAATTTTCCATAAAATATATCACAGTGAATTCATACTAGGTAAATATTTACAAAGTTTTTTGTTATGCTTCCATGATAACCACACTTCGAGCACTCGGCTGTCGAGAAGCCCCTCCCTTTTTGGCATCCTGTCGAGAGACACGACCATCCTGTTTCCTTGGAGATGGTGTGTCCTGTTTCCTTGGAGATGGTGTGTCCCGTTTCCTTGGTGATGATGAAATTGGGGGTATGGGTGTATGCTTCTGTGTGGACAGATCAGTTTCTTGCCTTGCGAGATGGATTGAACGAGCAGACCTTGTCCTGCTTACGGGAGTGTCTGAAATATTATATTACAGGTTTATGAGATTAAATAAAAAATATTTTAACATGGAAGAATTCTAAGAAATGACTGCATAGGTATATAAAAAGATACATCTAAATGAACATGTACTGTAAAAGCAAGAGTGTTAGTGGACAGTGGTGACTTACTTTGGCCAAACATGAGTATCTGATCAGCAGATTGGACATCCTTATGTGTATTTCAGCATAGTATCTTGTAACAAGAGGCCCAGGGGGCTTAATAGCTCACCTGGTATTTTATTTTCAATTTAAAACCTGCTGAGTACCATACAGGTTTATCAAAGGAGTACAAGAAACAAAGTTGGTGTTCTTTTCCCAAGATGCTCTAGATCCTCTATTTCCCATAATCTGCCCCAAAGAAGGGGGCCCACACACCTCAGTTTATACAAAATTTGGTCAAAATCCACTGAGCCGTTAAGGACTAGTAGCGATTTAAAGGAAAAAGTTGCGGGACGAAGGACGTTGCTTCGGGCCAGGTCAGCTAAAAATTTGTCACATTGTTTTACAGTAGAACACTTGTGAAAGTCACTTTGAATTGTATTTTACATTGTAGTGTATTTCTTTCAACATTATATATAAACAAGAAAGCAGAAAAAAATCCCCCTCTCCCCTCCAGCTTTTATGTGCTAAGATACAATGAACATGCAAAGGTGACACTCAACTGTACAAATTACACGAGATTTTTACGGTTCTTTAATAAAAAAAAAACACTCCAAGATTGCTGTTCACCATTGATTAGGAAAATGCTGAAATGTCATACAGCATGCATAAGGGTTGTAACATTGTTTGAAAATTAATCTGGAAAACATTTACATAAATGATTATCAATGACTGATATACGGTAGTGGTAACTGAGGTTCATGCTTTAATATCTGAAGTAACAGACATCTTGAAATGGACAAATTAAGAGCAATTGTATTCCAATTGAACAACAGTATAGTTTATATCTTCAGCTGTAACTAGAAGTACCATTTGCATGTAACAAATATGTCGTGATAAAGAAACATCCATAATTACATGCCAACACAAAAACTTTCACTAAGTTTGGCGGAAATAGCATGCATCCGGCAGCCATTGTCTGTGAGGATTACAAGCATTGTCAACATTTTCAGTTGAACATACTAGCACACTTATTACATTGTATATGTCTCTAGTGCAATTTTAGTTCTGGAACCTAGCAGACGTACACCACTGCTTTCCTGTAGTGTTAAACACACTTTTACTGAGCTCATTGTTATAATAGCATGGACTTATTTTGAATTAAAAATAAATATTGATTAGTCCTTTGAATGTTGAAAATTAAATGTCAAAAAAAATAAAGTTGAGATTATCCTAATGACATGCATCTTTTTAGGTCAGATCAGTTGGTATTGGGAGCATTACAGTAGCCACAACAACATGTAACAAACAACATACATGTACATACAAAGGAAGCCCTATAAGTTCTCTGCAAGTTCAATCTTTTGTTTTTTTATCTGTTGGATCTAAATATCTTGTCAACAGCAAATTCATCTCGTAACTTTTGATTAAAATTGTGTACAACTGTGTTTCACCAAAGTCCTTTCAAAGGGAGGTAATTGTTGGTTGATTAGAATAGTACTTAATGTGTAAAAAGATGTCCGAGAAATTGTGATACCATTCAATTAAACCACGAAAATCCAAAATTCTGATCAGTCTCAAATTAAAGCACTACCACAAAGGAACCTACATATAAAATTGGGGAAAATCTCTCCAGTATTTCTTGAGAAAAAGTGATAAAAAACTTCAACTGTCAATTTTTCAAAAATTTAAACATTCACAACAATGGACCGAATGGAACCTACATATGAAATTTGAGAAAGATCTTTTAACTACGGTACTTTTTGAGAAACAGCATAATACACAAACATTAAGTGTCAAAATCAAAGATGCTTACTGCTTGCGCTGGTCATGAAATGTTTTTCTGATCAAGAAATTTTAGATTATACATGTACAAACCAGGACCAGGGGAACCTACTACATAAGAAATCAAACCAGGACCAGGGGAACCTACTACAGGACCAGGAGGACCAGGGGAACCTACTACAGGACCAGGGAAACCTTCTACATAAGAAATCAAACCAGGACCAGTGGAACCTACTACATAAGAAATCAAACCAGGATCAGGGGAACCTACTACAGGACCAGGCGAACCTTCTACATAAGAAATCAAACCAGGACCAGGGGAACCTTCTACATAAGAAATCAAACCAGGACCAGTGGAACCTACTACATAAGAAATCAAACCAGGACCAGGGGAACCTTCTACATAAGAAATCAAACAAGGACCCGGGGAACCTACTACATAAGAAATCAAACCAGGACCAGAGGAACCTACTACAGGACCAGGGGAACCTACTACAGGACCAGGGAAACCTTCTACATAAGAAATCAAACCAGGACCAGGGTAACCTACTACATAAGAAATCAAACCAGGACCAGAGGAACCTACTACAGGACCAGGGGAACCTACTACAGGACCAGGGAAACCTTCTACATAAGAAATCAAACCAGGACCAGGAGAACCTACTACATAAGAAATCAAACCAGGACCAGAGGAACCTACTACAGGACCAGGGGAACCTACTACATAAGAAAGCAAACCAGGATCAGGGGAACCTACTACAGGACCAGGGGAACCTACTACAGGCCCAGGAGGACCAGGGGAACCTACTACAGGACCAGGGAAACCTTCTACATAAGAAATCAAACCAGGACCAGGGGAACCTTCTACATAAGAAATCAAACCAGGACCAGGGTAACCTACTACATAAGAAATCAAACCAGGACCAGAGGAACCTACTACAGGACCAGGGGAACCTTCTACATAAGTAATCAAACCAGGACCAGGGGAACCTACTACATAAAAAATCAAACCAGGACCAGGGGAACCTACTACAGGACCAGGGAAATATACTACATAAGAAATCAAACCAGGACCAGGGGAACCTTCTACATAAGAAATCAAACAAGGACCAGGGGAACCTACTACAGGACCAGGGGAACCTACTAAAGGACCAGGAGGACCACGGGAACCTACTACAGGACCAGGGGAACCTACTACATAAGAAAGCAAACCAGGATCAGGGGAACCTACTACAGGACCAGGGGAACCTACTAAAGGACCAGGAGGACCACGGGAACCTACTACAGGACCAGGGGAACCTACTACATAAGAAAGCAAACCAGGACCAGGGGAACCTACTACAGGACCAGGAGGACCAGTGGAACCTACTACAGGACCAGGAGGACCAGCGGAACCTACTACAGGACCAGGGGAACCTACTACATAAGAAAGCAAACCAGGACCAGGGGAACCTACTACAGGACCAGGGGAACCTACTACATAAGAAAGCAAACCAGGATCAGGGGAACCTACTACAGGACCAGGCGAACCTTCTACATAAGAAATCAAACCAGGACCAATTATACATGTACAAACCAGGACCAGGGGAACCTACTACCTAAGAAATCAACCCAGGACCAGGGGAACCTACTACAGGACCAGGAGGACCACGGGAACCTACTACAGGACCAGGGGAACCAACTACAGGACCAGGAGGACCAGGGGAACCTACTACAGGACCAGGGGAACCTACCTACTAAGAAGTTTGAGAAAAATCTGTTTTACTTGAAAAATAGTGATTGTTTAAAGGACAAAGCTCGTTATTCGATGATGGTGAACTATAAATCTGGAAAATAAAACTATGTCTAATCAATAAGAAAATAATATTTATACCAAAACCATAATAGATAACCCTACTACCATTCTCCTGACTATAAACTTAAATTCTACTGATTTTTTATACTCCAGTACTATATATCTACAACACAAAGATTTCAGAATACATGTAGATTTGAATTTCATGTCCTTGAGGTTCATATAACCTGGATTCAATGATCAGGTCTCCAGAGGGATGCTTATAATTTTTTCTGTTGAGGAGGAGCACATACATAACATTATAACATGTCATATCCATATCTGTCACCTGCAAATAATTTAACCACCAAATCAGGGGAGCTAATTATCCTCGTTATAATGTAAATGTGGAACAGTAATACCTGGGTTTTTTCTTCAGAGATGTGTACTATACAATTAAAATATAAATACCAGGTACATAAGATTTTCTTGAAAATGTATTAACATAATTAGTTTTATATAATTGTTATGGCATTATAGGTTTAAATATTAAAACTGGGTAAATTCATTGGTGCAATACAAAATGAGAATATGAAAAACTGCAAGAAAACTTCTTGTGTGACCATTTTAACTCTGTTGAGAAATAGATAAGTAAACTAAATCAAATACCAATACTTCACCAGAAAAATAAACAATAGATATATATTTTATACACATTGAAACTAAAAGAAAGAAAATGAACATGAAAATATTTAAATCACATCTCAAGTTTTTTTTAGTTAATTCTTTTGTTTTATCATGTATACGTATCTAACCATTGAAGACCAACAGTCTGAACAAACGTACAAGAGGTGAGATATATTTTATGACATTGGTTGAAGCAATAATTCCATCTTAAGAAGTCCTTTATCCGATAATCAGATAAAGATGGTTTAATTGCTAATATCAAACTATATATTTGTACATCAAAACACTTCATCAACCTTTCCCTAATATAGCTAGCTTGATTTTTTGCTGCAGCTACTTGCATAACAAATTAAACCTAGCAATAAAATTCTATGTTTCATAAATATTTCAAATTCTAGGAAGATATTTACATACAATGCTTTCTACACTGTAACAGATGCTGAATAACCATAGAATTAAACAGTAACAAATGTTAGATAGTTATAAATTTAATGTTTTACATATAATATTCATGATTTAATAGCCAAAAAGCATTTCAGTGACACCTTATTTTGGAAGCACATAAAGAAAACTTATCAAACAAAAAATTAAAAATGAGGCTAAGGAAATCAATTTTCAAGTTGTTGGGTTAATTCTTTAATTCTTTTTCCTAAATAAATTTAATTAAGTAAATTCTGTCACTAAATTTTTATATCATTAAATACATGCCAAATAAAAACCCGGGTAAATTTATTGTTGCTCATAGTTAATGTATTTTTTTTTAAATACTTGACACACATATTAGGGTATCGGTGATGCTCAAGGGTTCATGCTTTTAACTTCAGGCAATTACCAATAACATGACGAAGCATACATTCATTAGGAATCTAGCCCGTGTACGCTGTGGGTTGGTGACATATGAAAAGCGTTTGGTGGTAGCGGATTGTCATAGCCAACTATTCCATACACAATGATACGACATAATCAGTCTGACCTTGACATGTGGTTTGACAAAATAACAACAGAAATTAATTTACGTGCGAAGATGAACGTTACCTCTTGTCCTTCTGCTTTTTCTTCCCTATAAAGTTGTGATTACAATTTTGATGAAGAATATGATACACATTGTTACTTTATGACAAATAAATGTACATGATCATCAATATCCCCCACCCCATGCCCCAGCAGATCTGTGTACTGGAAACAAGAAATCATGTTAATATCAAACACATAATGACTTTAGAGGAACTACGTTGTAGTACAAAGTGTCACAGTAGTAAAACTAAACCATACAAGTTGTGCTGTGTTTCTAGACATATAGAGGGGAAGAGTTGCTTAACACCGGCTTTGTACAATCTAATTCAGGTAAGATCAACATGAATTTTACACTTAATTGTAAATATGTACAATGTACATTAATTCATTAAATATCATGAATTCATTCTTCCTAAAAACTCATGATAGAAACATCTATTTTCACTTTTTCAATCTTACTGTCTAAGAAGCAAATTGGTATGTCTGCAACTTGAACAAATTTCCAAAAGTTAAATGCTTCTTGTATTTGCTGTGTTAAAACATCAGAATAATGTTTTTCAACCCTGGATTTAATCAATAATCAGTCATCCCTGCCTTGACTAAACCATAAATTCAAAATTCTGATTCAAAAGTGAGAAATTGAGGAAGGTAGGCATACTAAGTATTCACTGCTATAGAGGAATAAGAAGGCAAACATACTTACTTTTATGTAAGAAAACTAATATTTTCTTACTCTAATTAGACTACATCTTTTAATACATATTTCTAACAGAATAAATCTATCGTAAAATCTAAGAATCCCCTTGATGAATAAAACTTTTTGAAGAATTACGTGGTTGAATAAAATTGATCTTATTGAATATAAAGATTCTATATAATGAAATATATTCGATTAAGTCATACTACAGTGAAACAAACATGAAGAATTTTATTCCTTACAATTCTAAAGATTATTTACTCTACCACTATATGAATGAACACATTTTTTCTCAAACACAAAACTGACACCTACCTCTTGGTCTTCGTGTAGCAAGATTCTCCAGGAATCCAGCCAACATCATCAATTCCCCCTCTAAATTATCTGAAATCTCAGATATTTTTTCACTTCGCTTTTCTGTTTTGTGCATGAGCTTTCCAAGGTCGTCCACAATGATCTGGTCACGCTCGGTATACCTCTGTAACGATTGTATACATCCAATCAATTATAATTACTGTATACGAATAGTCACGCTCGGTATACCTCTGTAAAGATTGTATACATCCAATCAATTATAATTACTGTATACGTATAGTCACGCTCGGTATACCTCTGGAAAGATTGTATACATCCAATCATTTATAATTACTGTATACGTATAGTCACGCTCGGTATACCTCTGTAAAGATTGTATACATCCAATCAATTATAATTACTGTATACGTATAGTATAAATGTACCATCCTTGGATTTTTTTTTTTAAAGAAGGTGATTCAGTATGTTATTTCAATATCATTGATAAATTTTACAATCATACATTTAAATATCATCTGATGAATTATTTTTTTCAATAAGATGATAAGTTTGTTGAGCAGCACAGCTTTGTTAAGTACCAACCTCCTCCATATTTCTGTCACTTTTCCAGCTGTCTGTGAGGCAGCCTGTAACACAAAATATTTTATATCTTTACTCTCAAAATAATGCAAAATTTTGTTCTCAAACATAACATTCTTCTCACAAATACAAAAACGATTTTATAAAATTTGAAAGCCAGCCTTAGTTAGGGGTTACATCGTAATTATAATGTCACAAATTGAGTTTTACTGGTGAAGGGGATGTACCGCCACAAATGTTCAAATATAGAAGAATTATCCCCATTATAATTTAAATAAGCCAAAACCAGCAAAATATATTGTTGAGTGTTTTCTTGCAATTCTGGCGGAATTACCCAGGTACATTGACCTTTCGGGTCACGCTATTGTTTCAGACATGATGAATAATCAATTTCATGACATGGAGGGTCAATCGAGGTCATTGATGTCATTAACCATTGCCATCCGGGCTACATATGCAAATGAGAAATTTGCGGACAGTATATCGTGGTTGTAATGTACGTAGCACATTATTATGATTGACTAATCAAATGTTGTGTTACATCTCAAATGAATTAGAATGTTGCTTTACCTTTTGCTTCTGCCAGGGTATTTTGAAGCATTTCCTTCACATGTTCATCTTCATCCATTTGTTTCTGAAGTTCATCCATGTCAGCTCGATATTTGTTACATCCCTACAAAAAACAATTCTGTTTTTAAAATGGAGTAATCACATGTACGTTGTGGTATACCCACTATTCTGTAAGACAGATCCACACCGGTACCTTGTGGTAGAAATCTCCTCAACACATGGGAACACAATCTAAAATATAACTATAATAAATGTCAATAACAAACAGAGTTTTGAGTTAAAATAATCACTTTGAACAAATGGAGACTATTAGTACATGTATATCAAACTGATGTCTTCAATATATTTATCAACCATTAGTTTTTTATGATTACATAACATAAGGTAACATTCAGCTCTGGTTTCAACCATTAGGTTCCAATATTCCAATATCAATAAATTAGGCCCCAATCTTCAAAACATTTAGGGTCTAAAGTAAACGTTGGGATCTGATCAACCTTGATCCTTACATCAACTGTTGGGTCACTATAATAAATAACAATAAATAACAAATATATAGGTGCCTTATGAGGCCTATATCAAATATCAAGCTTCCTGTGGTCAGTATTAATCGTTGGGCTCTGAAGTATGGGTGCCTTGATTATGAGACCTATATCAAATATTAAGCCTCTTGTGGTCAATATTAATGGTTGGGCTCTGATATTAATCATTAGGTCCCTTTAACAAATATGGGTGCCTTATGAGGCATATATCAAACATTAAGCCTCCTGTGGTCAATATTAATGGTTGGGCTCTGATATTAACCATAAGGTCCCTTTAACAAATATGGGTGCCTTATGAGGCCTATATCAAACATTAAGCCTCTTGTGGTCAATATTAATGGTTGGGCTCTGATATTAACCATAAGGTCCCTTTAACAAATATGGGTGCCTTATGAGGCCTATATCAAACATTAAGCCTCTTGTGGTCAATATTAATGGTTGGGCTCTGATATTAACCATAAGGTCCCTTTAACAAATATGGGTGCCTTATGAGGCCTATATCAAACATTCAGCCTCATGTGGTCAATATTAATGGTTGGGCTCAGATATCATCCATTAGGTTCATAGATGAAATACTTGTGCCCTATTAGGCCTGTATCAAATATTTAGCCTCCCGTGGTCAATATTAATGGTTGGGCTCTCATGACAACCATTACAAGCCCTCTATTGGGCTTTGTAAACAAAGACGAAAACAGATCTGACCATGGTCTTATACATACATCTTCAATCTTCTTGTTCTCCTCAATTATCCTCTTCAGTTTACATCCTGCCTGATATATTTCCCTCTCCATTTTCTGTCTTTCCTCGCCGTGTTTCTTCAGCTGTTCTATGGATTCAGCTCGCTTGGTTCTTAAGGACTCCTTTAGTTTTTCCTTTAAGAAATATACTTGTGCAAAATCTATGACTACGATAACTATTCGTAACAATTCAAATTAAGCTTGAAGAATTTATTTCTGAAGAAACATTTAGATTTCAAGCTTATTCTATATTAAGTTTAGTGAATCGTTTTGCTCAAACTAATTGACATCGAGAGTGCCTTGTGGAATTCAACAGATTCAGTAAGTTTGCCTGAGGTAAATCACCAGTGTGAAATGATGAAAAAAAAACATCAATAAAAATTACTTTTGGTCCAACTAGGTTGTCCTTGGCATCTAAGGTTTTCCGTATCTGTTCATCCAGAGCGCTCTTCTTCTGGCGCATTTCTAGAAGATCAAACAGCGTTAATGTGTAACACAAAGAATATTATGCAACATTTAATTATACTTGTAAGTAAATGTTTGCCAAAATAGAGCTTAAATTTTCATCCAGTTAGTTTGAATTCTTATTAGCAGAAAAATAAAATAACATCTGAAAAAATGAAGTTTACACAATTCTAATTATACTAATTAATTCTGCTATTCTGCTAACTATTGTACTATTGTGTCTTCCATACACCTGTTACTTCAGTTTAGACACAATACTGTTACACCATATATTTTTGACACATGTTAACACATTTATCCTGTTGACTGCAAAAACTGTATCAATTAGTGGAAATGACGTCACACGGTACCTTGAAAGAGTCTGTCAAGGGCAAGTAACTTGCTACATCACATTAACGGTCTTCAAAAGGAGAGGAAATTTTTATATCGCAACAACGGTCTTAAAAGCGCGATTAATTTCTAAATCACATCAATGCATGAGTTACTGTTCCTCGTTGGAACTTTTCTCTGATATTGACAACAATGCAAGATCCAAATATTTTGGTCCCATGCCAGACAAAGAAATAAGCAACAAGTGATTTAAAGCTGAACTTGTACAATATCCTCACGGCAGATAAGGTGGCGACAAGAACTTGATAACATACTTCAGCGAAACACAGCAGGATAATACAAGTTTGAAGCCTTCGAAAAGCCAAGGTTGAATGAGATACTGATGCCTCGGGGTCATTTTTATAGAATTAAATATAAATGAAGAGTTGCATGTCAACAGGATAATTTTTTACACAGTACTATACTTAAGTCACCCAATAAGGAGAAATATTGGACTGGTACAACTTTGTTACAGACCCAATATCTGTCTATATCTGGTCACTGTGTTACTAATATTGTGTAAGGCAACATTAAGCAGGAGGACATGACTTGTATGTGATGCGCAGGCCATCCCCAATCTGTGATGCAAAATTACCCATACCATTTAACAAATTTCTGGGTGTTTTGCAAATACTTTCTTACGTTCTGAGAGTTTTCTCTTCTGTTACAAAAGCATTAAATTGACAAATCTATTAGCACATTGTAACATTAATTGACACACCAGCCCTAAACTTTACATAATACTACTGTTCATGATTTGTAGAACTAGAATATAGAGCTAGCAACTAAACAACATTCTATCTTTTCAAGGTCAAGTTGGAAATTTAGTTGTAGTTGTGTGAACTTGATCTATTAGATAATTTCTAAATATTTTCGTCATGTCAGTAAGCATGGACTGATTTAGATAAAATATTTCAGTACATTTTTACTGATGAATGATTATCCAAATATTTTAGAACATTATAGGGACCTTATATGTAAATATATCTGTATTAAATCAACAATGATCAATATTGGGAGAAAAACACAGGGCTCCTCCTATGACTGAAAACTTTGGTGCAAAAATACTAAAATCTACTGCATAAAAGAATAAACATTGCAACAAAATTTGAGTGTTACAGTTCACTGTGGTACCTCTGTGACAAAGAGGGAAGTTACTGAAGAAAGCATTTGTGTATTAGACAGCAGTGAACTATTTAAATCATCAAATCAACAAGACACACGCGTAAACACATCATGCAAATAACAAAAACTCTCTGAGAACGTTTTGCCGTGAAATTTGGCCGTGCACAGTCACAAATGTGACAGGGAACAGAAAGCGTTTCACATACTAGCTATGCCCCTTTTCAGTTCATCATAAGCATTAGTTCTCTCCTCAAACAATTTCTCTAAATCGTGAAATATTGGTGTCTCTTCTTCAATTTTCTTCTTCTTCTCCACGATCGCACGTTCATACTGCACAATTTGCATCTGTGAATAGAAAGACATGATGATAAAAAATATTTCTGTTTATTTATTTCAATGAATTAGAGAGTTCTTACACTTATATTTATAAAGAATATAATACCTATCTCGAGTAAGTCAATTACTTTTGAAATAAAAAATCTGCATCCCTAAAATATGATCTAAATAGATATAATTTTGTTTCACACAATTCTTGTTATATTCAGTTAATAGCCAAATCTTTGTTTCTGGTCATTTTTGCCTACATTAATGATGTTTTTACTGTACCACAAAATTGCAGATTTTAATTTGGAGTTATCTGAAATTTAATTATACATATACATAATGTAATTAACAATGCAATAACATTTTATCAAAAGACCATACATTAAACAGTACATACCTAGATTAATGTGAAGTTCTTTTAGTTTTTCATTTTTCTTGTTTTCAGAATATTTTCATTTGATGTTTATCATTGATGCACTCACAGAACAATATGTGCAACTTTGTATTTTTTCTGTTATATATTATGAAGATGATGAAAATGTACATCTAATAAAATATAACTAAAAATAGCCTGATGTCCCAATTGTTTACCTCCATCAATTCTATGCGGCCCTGCATACTGGTGTACATGGTTTCGTAATGACCTTGAACTTCGCTAAGGTCACTGGACAGGTTGGAGATCTCCTGCTCATCCAGCTTCAGTTCCCGTTGTAAATTGGCTCCCTGGTAGGTTGACAAATCAAACATTGTTATTCAGATTTTATTTTTGTATTCAATATATGTACTAAAAAGTATTATAAACTGAATATAGATCTGATGTGACAACATTATGGTACTTGTGGCCACCACAGCTCATGGTTCTGAAAAACCTATATATATTGCATACTGGAAAATTTTGACTACAGTTTAATTGTTCTTTTTTGCTCTCCCTATTAGGGCTTGTCAAGCTGAGAAAAATGAAGAAGTACTGGAAAAATCAATTGCATAGTTCATTTTAAAAAGTCTTAAAAACAGGGAAAACCATTTGGTGGCATCAATTAGAAAAAAGGGGGAAAAAAAATAAAAAATTGTACGTTTTTTTTTATCTTATACTTTATAATCCAATTGCATGATCTGATCATCCAGATTTTTATTATTTGTACTGATAATTCAGACTAAAATTGATTGTCCAGAACATTCATTTTTCTTACATTCATATTTAAAAATAATTGACGTTATTCCTGTAATTATTGTTTATTTTCTGAGTATTTTTAGAAGGCCTAGATTAACAATTGGATACAAGTTTTCACTCGGATGATAAGTGTCCCTCACCTCATTCGAGAGATCGACATGGCGGACTTTGCCCTCCTGTATCTTCTTGTTCATGTCTGATAGATACTTCTGGTTGTCCACCTTAAAGTCCTCCACTTTCTTCGACACACTGTTTTTCTCGTCTTGCACCTGGATTCTACAGTCAGAATTTAAGTTACAGCTTTACCTCACAATCTCACACTGCCAATAAAATCTTACGATTAACTTGGATTCTGAATTCCTCAAAAGCATCAGTATTCCTTTACTTTTATATCAGAACAGTTTTACATGTTTAAAGATAATCTACCTCATGGGTCAAACTAGCACATCAGATATCAAACATTTCTTAAAATGTTTCATTATGTTGGGTGTTTTTCCTTCAAATTCCACAAAATCAATTGAACTTCAACCAATGAAATATATTTCACATGTATTTATTTAGCATCTGTAAATGACATAATGAAAGCTATAATTTCAGTTAATTACATGTATTATCAAAGTTTAATACTTTAAAATTATATACAGGACTAATATAATGCCAGGATAATCAAATAATGTAATATGTTTTCTATATAATGAATCACCATCTGATATAATATATCATTATCACAAACTTCTAAGTAATTCAGATATAACATTTAATCTGCCCTTGACTAATAATGAGATTATTTATAATCTGTCGTTTATTGTTTGTTTTATCAGGTACAAATATTTTTCATCTCGTGATTTGTATTGTTTTTGTAAATATAAGTTTACCCTTTTGAGTTATACTGTAATGTATATTGTATATCTTAATAAAGTTTAAATGTTATAGTAAAACAACTGTGACACCAGAATATATATGGTTTATAGAATAGACACAAACTGTCCAGCATGCTGTTAGAGACACATATATATGTGGTACAGATTTGTTTTAATTTTACTTTTCTCTCTGATTCTGTGTAAATCTATTGAAAACTTCATTAGAACATGCATCTTAATACATACACTATGTAGTTTAAAAACAACTGGATGCAAATCAAGTATCACTATATCTTGTTGGAATGTTGAAAACCCAAATAATATTGAACACCTTCAACCTCAGTATTACACTGCAATCTATTTACCTTGGTAAGCACAGAATTATAAAACATAAAGAGATTTAATCTGGATTTGTCCAGTGTTCATGCAAGTATGAACGGGAAACATTTACTTACACGCCATCATTATAATGAGTGGAAGTAGCATAACACAACAGAAGTGTTTGACTTATTTCAACGTTACAGCTGGTACATACCCAAAGGATGAGATGATCAAGTGATATTTTCTCATAGAAAAAACCAGAAGGTATTTCTAGCTTTGTACATCATCTCAGAGCTACATTATAACTACAGAGACTGATCAAACATACACAACATGTCTGAGGCTACACACCACCTTATTGTCTACATATCTGTTTATATATACAGTATCATCACTGATCAAACATACACAACATGTCTGAAGCTACACACCATCTTATTGTCTACATATCTGTTTATTTATACAGTATCATCACTGATCAAACATACACAACATGTCTGAGGCTACACACCACCTTATTGTCTACATATGTTTATATCTACAGTATCATTACTGATCAAACATACACAACATGTCTTAGGCTACACACCACCTTATTGTCTACATATCTGCTTATATCTACAGTATCATCACTGATCAAACATACACAACATGTCTGAAGCAACACCATCTTATTGTCTACATATGTTTATATCTACAGTATCATTACTGATCAAACATACACAACATGTCTGAAGCTACACACCACCTTATTGTCTACATATCTGTTTATATATCTACAGTATCATCACTGATCAAACATACACAACATGTCTGAAGCTACACACCACCTAATTGTCTACATATCTGATTATATATACAGTATCATCTTTGTTATTCACTGCATAATATCAATTCAAGAAACTAAGGTTAACACCTCAACACTAGATTACAATATGATAACTCATACACTCATCCTTACCTGCAACAAGATTCAATACATCAAACAATCATTAAAATGAATTAACGGTATACACATTATAAAAGTAAACCCACTCTCTATTATCAATCTGATTACTGCAGAGTATCTGTCCACCATTAGGAATCCGTTAGTGATATTAATAGCACTCAGATCAAGTCATGTGACATCTTATAATTACCCATCCTCATCGGTGTCATCTTCGTCAGAGGAGGAGGATAACGGGGGCCGTGGGGGAACATTTATTAGGGGAGGGGCAGCTGGGGGTCCATAATTGGGTTCATTTCCAGTCTGTAGGTAGTAACTGGACAATTTGTTCTTTTTTGGTTTCTTTGGTTTAGGGGGTGGGGGAGGAGGAGGGGACGGAGAGGGTGCAGGGGGTTCTACCACTGGCACAGGTTCTGGGGGAGGGCTAAGTGAAAGAAATGTGCAAAACAGAAAAAGATGAAATCATTTTATCTGTGTATTAATTTATTCAACAAGGTGTAGAAGAAATTATGTCAACACCAAATTCCCAGTAACATATGATAATGTTGTACTTAACTCAGAGTTGTCACACTGTTACAGCTGTCAGTGACTATTCATGGAGTAGTTACATCAAAAATTACATAGAATTCTAGGTAAACTCAGTACATGTAGTAGAAAAGAAAAAAAAAATGATAATTTCAGATAAAAAAAATATATGTGAATCAATTTAATACATATTATTTATATTCATAATTTACTACATGACTCTAGTAAAATAAAATACCAGGTACAACATATACAAGATCAAACATCCACATAGTGTTGTTGGGTATTTGGTGGTTCTAGTAAATCAACAACATGAAAAGTTAAATTATCTATAAAAAAAAAGGAGTGAAACATACATAACAAAAGGTGAATGTTAAAATAAAAAAGGGAGAAATTAAGGAAATGAGACAGCTTGATATGAATGTGCTACTCTTCATATAGTTCTATCAATTGACTGTTGACTGTAGTTAGGAATCCCACTTCCTGACACTGATTTATAAAACTCATTCTCAACCTCCCATTTCAGTCTATTGTATCTAGTTTATTCTTCTGGGAATTACCGAAACATTCAAAAACAGGATTTTTCTACTTTCAAGATCAATTTCAAGATCTGTCATTTAAAGATATCTCCCCTTTTTTCCATACTTCCCATACGTCACCAAAAGGTGCAATTACATGTATGTCAACAAACTAACGAACATTTTTCTCAAATACTCTCACCGTTAGACTGTATCTTATGTGCAAATCACTTCAGAATCATATCTACAATCATCAATTAAGAGTTGAAATATGTAAAGCAATGTTAAAGGAGTATTTAAAGATATATATTGGACTAATATACATATTTTCTAAAATAGGTTCCACTCCTCTGCTCATGGTTGGGACATTACCTTTATTTTTTACAAAACTGAATCTCTTATTTTATTTAAAATATGTCTGTCCCTATTTAGGAATAGTCTTTGTTTAGATTTCCCCTATTTCCCCAATCTGGCCTATCTCTCTGGGTCCAGGCGAGCAGTTAACACCCCTTGTAGCAACTATGGACCAGAAGACAAACGATTCCACAAACTGCAACAGCAAAAGCTCTTTTGGTCCTCAAACAATTTATCTTACAATGAAAGGCATCTATATATGTGAAAAATACCAAAATATTATTTCTGCAAATCAATTCACATTTTCTATTAAACAATATTTTATGCATTTGAAACAGGAGGAGAAAAGTTAAAGGAATACAAACTACAAAAAAGTATAAACATGGGAAAATACCAGTAAGCACCAAGAAACAACAAGAGTTTTAACTAACTGACATCCTACCTTTCCTTGCGTTCCTTGCCCAGCTGTTCCCGATAGTCCTCTATCTGCTTGTTGAGTTGAGCCATCACTGCCCTGAAATAAACATTGAAATACTGCATAGCAATTGTTGTTCTTTTGAGAAAATCTGATGTGTATAGTATTAGCATATTCCAGGCTGCTTATTTCTATGTATTTCATTATTTTTATAAGGACGTGATTTGTCTGGAAGTATATCTCACTTACCTGTGGGACTCATCTAGGTTCTCTATCTGGTCGTGCATTTCAACGTTTTCTGCTTGCATCCTACCCATCTCCTCAGCCTTCATGGCCAGTGCTCGCTTCTCTGCCTGCAGCCTGAGTATACACATTATGTAAATCAGAGCTAGTACAAACATAAAGTGTTAATTCAGTCAACTGTGTATAGGGTGTGCTTTGGTTACTCAATGGATTTTGAATTTTGATAACACCAGAACAAAATTAAGATTCACTTTTGGTTGCGTTAGATGTAAAGATGGTTTTCATGTCTAGCACTGGGCTTCACAAAAGTACCACATCTAACTTATTCATAATGTATTTCACATATAAACATGTGATGTTGATACAGATGTAGACAATCTAGCACTGGGCTTCACAAAAGTACCACATCTAACTTATTCATAATGTATTTCACATATAAACATGTGACGTTGATACAGATGTAGACAATCTAGCACTGGGCTTCACAAAAGTACCACATCTAACTTATTCATAATGTATTTCACATATAAACATGTGACGTTGATACAGATGTAGACAATCTAGCACTGGGCTTCACAAAAGTACCACATCTAACTTATTCATAATGTATTTCACATATAAACATGTGATGTTGATACAGATGTAGACAATCTAGCACTGGGCTTCACAAAAGTACCACATCTAACTTATTCATAATGTATTTCACATATAAACATGTGATGTTGATACAGATGTAGACAATCTAGCACTGGGCTTCACAAAAGTACCACATCTAACTTATTCATAATGTATTTCACATATAAACATGTGATGTTGATACAGATGTAGACAATCTAGCACTGGGCTTCACAAAAGTACCACATCTAACTTATTCATAATGTATTTCACATATAAACATGTGATGTTGATACAGATGTAGACAATCTAGCACTGGGCTTCACAAAAGTACCACATCTAACTTATTCATAATGTATTTCACATATAAACATGTGATGTTGATACAGATGTAGACAATCTAGCACTGGGCTTCACAAAAGTACCACATCTAACTTATTAATAATGTATTTCACATATAAACATGTGATGTTGATACAGATGTAGACAATCTAGCACTGGGCTTCACAAAAGTACCACATCTAACTTATTCATAATGTATTTCACATATAAACATGTGATGTTGATACAGATGTAGACAATCTAGCACTGGGCTTCACAAAAGTACCACATCTAACTTATTCATAATGTATTTCACATATAAACATGTGATGTTGATACAGATGTAGACAATCTAGCACTGGGCTTCACAAAAGTACCACATCTAACTTATTCATAATGTATTTCACATATAAACATGTGATGTTGATACAGATGTAGACAATCTAGCACTGGGCTTCACAAAAGTACCACATCTAACTTATTAATAATGTATTTCACATATAAACATGTGATGTTGATACAGATGTAGACAATCTAGCACTGGGCTTCACAAAAGTACCACATCTAACTTATTCATAATGTATTTCACATATAACTATGTGATGTTGATACAGATGTAGACAATCTAGCACTGGGCTTCACAAAAGTACCACATCTAACTTATTAATAATGTATTTCACATATAAACATGTGATGTTGATACAGATGTAGACAATAGATAATTTAACCCAGGGCTACCTGGAGATTCATAATATACATTTTGTTATAATGTACATTTATCTCAAGTCCCTCTTTGAGGTCTATTACAAGGTTTCCTGACTAGTAGTGAATCGAAATTGTGCTTATAATTACTTTGATATACACTGTACACATATGTACTCAAACTTAATTGATAAACATTGCACACATAGGTACTCAAATTTTATTGATAAACAATGTATTTATATGTACTCAAACTTAATTGATAAACACTGCACACCTAGGTACTCAAACTTAATTGATAAACAATGTATTTATATGTACTCAAATTTAATTGATAAACACTGTATTTATATGTACTCAAACTTAATTGATATACACTGTACTTCAATATATGTACTCAAGTTATTATACACTCCATGTACTTTCACTGATATATGATAGTTGTATAATACTTACTCATCGTTTAGGTCAGAGACATTTTCAGCATCTACCTGTCTTACTTTCATCTTTTGTTCCAGATCTGAAAGTTAACACACAATATCTCAAGTTAACTTTGTGTATAGTATAAAACCTGTGCACAGCTTAACCTAGATCCTGTACACAACTTAACCTAGATGCTGTACACAGCTTAACCTAGATCCTGTACACAGCTATCCTGTACACAACTTAACCTAGATGCTGTACACAACTTAACCTCGATCCTGTACACAGCTTAACCTATCCTGTACACAGCTTAACCTAGATCCTGTACACAGCTTAACTTAGATCCTGTTCACAGCTTAACCTATCCTGTACACAGCTGAACCTAGATCCTGTACACAGCTTAACCTGTCCTGTACACAGCTTAACCTAGATCCTGTACACAGCTTAACCCCGATCCTGTACACAGCTTAACCTCGATCCTGCACACAGCTTAACCTCCATCCTGTACACAGCTTAACCTAGATCTTGTACACAGCTTAACCTAGATCCTGTACACAGCTTAACTTAGATCCTGTTCACAGCTTAACCTATCCTGTACACAGCTCAACCTAGATCCTGTACACAGCTTAACCTAGATCTTGTACACAGCTTAACCTAGATCCTGTACACAGCTTAACTTAGATCCTGTACACAGCTTAACCTATACTGTACACAGCTTAACCTAGATCCTGTACACAGCTATCCTGTACACAACTTAACCTAGATGGTGTACACAACTTAACCTCGATCCTGTACACAGCTTAACCTATCCTGGACACAGCTTAACCTAGATCCTGTACACAGCTTAACTTAGATCCTGTTCACAGCTTACCCTATCCTGTACACAGCTGAACCTAGATCCTGTACACAGCTTAACCTATCCTGTACACAGCTCAACCTAGATCCTGTACACAGCTTAACCTAGATCTTGTACACAGCTTAACCTAGATCCTGTACACAGCTTAACCTAGATCTTGTACACAGCTTAACCTAGATCCTGTACACAGCTTAACCTAGATCCTGTACACAATGTCATGTTCAGACCTATTTGTCTTGCATTTACTGCATACTGCATCTAAGCTGATCATTGACTTGTATTGAAGCCTACAATTAAGTCTACAACATCAAACCTTACCTAAATGTAATTCCATCTTCAGTCCTTGTAGCCTCATACTCTTCTCTTCCTCCCTCTCACTTTCATACTTCATCTATTAAATCAATATTACATGTGATATTAATTATTACAATACAGGAGACAGGGCCCCACAATAGATACTTTAGTAACACTAGAGTATTATACTTATATTTACTGTATAACACTAGAGTATTATACTTATATTTACTGTATAACACTAGAGTACTATACTTATATTTACTGTATAACACTAGAGAATTATACTTATATTTACTGTATAACACTTATATGTTGTGGAGCAACCAAGAAAACCATGAACATTTATACACAACAAGCATTTTATGTTATATAGTAATTTGTTTCCCTTCCGCTAAAAAAAAAAGTTAGGACTTTTACAGCATGTACAAATGTAAATTGATCTAGCAAATCTACTCCAGAAACAGCGAAAGTTTGACCCTGTAATGTTAAAGTGCCATAGAGTATTTAACTATAGAGAAATGGATAAAATACAACACTACTACGACTGTTAAGGCTCTTATCTGATTTTTCTTCCTTTCTAATATAACATTACAAAAATAAAATGTCATTTACAAGAAGAGCAATATTGATTTAGTATGAAAGTATGTGTGAAATTGGAATTCGATCATTATGTATAATGAAATGTATATGTTATTGTAATATTAAAAATACCTTGAAAATAAAAAAAAAATAAAAAAAAGACTGTCAAGGTTACTAGTGATGATCAAAAACATACAAAAATTTCAGTTTTGGGAAAAAACTTACCTTTTCTACTTTTTTCCGTAGCTGCTTTTCATTATCTTCAAAATCTTGTTGAGATTGCATATCTTCCTTGATTATTGCATTGCTGTAGGAAAATGAATACATCTCAACACATGAATTTCACAGTACGTACATATCTAACTGTTAAACAAAAACATCACACAAAATATAATAGCTTCAGGTGCAATATATATACATGTATTTCCCAACAATGTTAAAAGAAAAAAATATCTACACAGGTTTGAAATTTGGTTGTCAAGGATAAATAAAAAGTGTTAAGTATTGGCTGCAGTCATTTTTAAAACTGGCAAAATTTGGAATAGGAAATTAAACAAGTATTTTGCCAATTCTACAACATATGTATGATTTTGTTATTCCCTTACCCCTTATTACGAAGTTCACCGTTTTGCTTGAGTTGTTTCTGGTGTTGAGCATTCAATGCCCTCTCCTGACCTTCCAATTTAGCTTTTGATGTCTCATATTTTCTAAGATCCTAAAAATATAAGTTATTTAAAAAAATTAAAAGAAAACTTGTGCATCAAATATCCATATTATTACTGCAAAATGTACGTTCAGAGTGCGGTTTATTACCAATTCTTTATAAATCAGTATTTATTAAATGAAGTAAATATGTTTTAAATAACACGAAATATGTAATAAAACTGCTATTTTTTCAACTTTCATAATCTTGAAGAGAAACAGACGAATATTTGTAATATCAATTTGTCACAGTATATATACATATATATATGTAATTGACATTTTCTTTATTTAGTTAGTCAGAATCCAGCACAGATAAAAAACATACCCTTCTTATTGATTCAAGTTTCCCCTCACTCTCCAGTAACTGTTCATGGACAACATCAAGTTCCCTAAAAAGTGATTGTTGAAATAAGATTTTATTTTGGATAAATTAAATACATGCAATAAATTAAAGGAAATCGAACATGTACCTGGATAAGAACATTATGCAGCATGGCTATGTAACACCAGTCCTAAATCACTGTTACTTAACATTTTCTTCAGGTTAGTAGGTAAAGATTGTATACAGGTTTATATGGTAAAGATTGTATACAGGTTTATATGGCACATTCAGCTGTTTATTTGTGACATTTTGATGAATCTATGTATTTATTTTTTTGTGTAATAACCCACGTTTATGACCTATCAGCCCTGTGATTGGTTGCAAGTTTCACTTGTTACGTCACACTTAGGACAAGTACGTCACGTCACAGACTTACACACTGGAGTCAAAAAGGCGGCTTTTCACATTTCAAGGTTGCATGAAATTTTTCGTTTTACACAAATAAATGCCACAAATCTTTATTATGTGATAAAAGGGATATTACACTCATTTTCATTTCATATGAAATTTATGAAACTTGTCACGAATTTTTCATTTTAGCTCACTAGAGGCTGTTTAATCGAAAAATTCTTAGACTCCTTTCATAAGTCTCATATGAAATGAAAACTCATGCATGATCCTATATATATTTTTATACTCTGTCACCTTCATCAGATGAAAATACTGTATACGGATACTTAACATACCTATATCCAATGTTAGTGCATGAGTCGGTAGATCTACAGAGAAGCTATATAATATCTGTAAAGTGTTCAGATCTGAATATTTCAATGTACTTACTTCTTCTTTACAATATTCAGTACTCTTTGGTCTTTTGTTTTTTCTGTCGTGTCAGTCTGTGAATTATAGAGGCACCAATGTAAGGTTCTTGACAAATATCTTTGTGTAATAACACAAACATTTTGACATGTATTTTAGTTACTGAATTTTATTCTCCAACACAAAAACTTTAACAATCACATAACATTTATTCCATTGATAATGATATGCATTAAAGGATCTATCATTGTATCCGCTACTAGCAGTACGTTTTATCAACTATCAGCAGCATGAAACATCAGATACTAGCAGTATGTTTTATCAACTATCAGCAGCATGAAACATCAGATACTAGCAGTATGTTCCTTGAACTATTGGTAGTATTGATCAGCAGCTACGTATACCGGCACAATGTATCATCAGCTACGTATACCGGCACAATGTATCATGAGCTAGGTATACCGGCACAATGTATCATCAGCTGCGTATACCGGCACAATGTATAATCAGCTACGAATACCGGCACAATGTATCATCAGCTGCGTATACCGGCACAATGTATCATCAGCTGCGTATACCGGCACAATGTATAATCAGCTACGGATACCAGCACAATGGATAATGAGCTACGTATACCGGCACAACGTATCATCAGCTACGTATACCGGAACAATGTATAATCAGCTACGTATACCAGCACAATGTATCATCAGCTACGTATACCAGCACAATGTATCATCAGCTACGAATACCGGCACAATGTATCATCAGCTATGTATACCAGCACAATGTATCATCAGCTATGTATACCAGCACAATGCATCATCAGCTACGTATACCGGCAAAATGTATCATCAGCTACGTATACCAGCACAATGTATCATCAGCTATGTATACCAGCACAATGCATCATCAGCTACGTATACCGGCAAAATGTATCATCAGCTACGTATACCAGCACACTGTATCATCAGCTATGTATACCAGCACAATGCATCATCAGCTACGTATACCGGCAAAATGTATCATCAGCTACGTATACCGGGACAATGTATCATCAGCTACGTATGCCGGCACAATGTATCATCAGCTACATATACCGGCACAATGTATCATCAGCTGCGTATACCGGCACAATGTATCATCAGATACGTATACCGGCACAATGTATAATCAGCTACGGATACCAGCACAATGTATAATGAGCTACGTATACGGGCACAATGTATAATGAGCTACGTATACCGGCACAATGTATAATCAGCTACGGATACCAGCACAATGTATAATGAGCTACGTATACCGGCACAATGTATCATCAGCTACGTATACCGGCACAATGTATAATGAGCTACGTATACCGGCACAATGTATCATTAGCTACGTATACCGGCACAATGTATAATGAACTACTAGTAGTATGTTTATTCAAATACAAGCAGTATGTATTATCAGCTATACTAGCAGTATGCATATTTATAAACAAGCAGTACATATTATCAGCTACTAGCAGTATGTTTCACCAGCTCCTAGTAGTATATATCATCAGCTACTAGCACAATGTATTACCAGCCACTATATATATAGCTAGCAGTCTGTTACATCAGCTATAATTAGCACATTGTATTATCAGCCACTAGCAGTATGTATCATCAGTTACTAGCAGTATGTTACATCAGCTACTAGCAGTATGTTACAACAGCCACTAGCAGTATGTATCATCAGCTACTAGCAGATTGTTTCAGCAGCTACTAGCAGTATATATGATCACCTATTAGAAGTTTGTATCATCAGCTGTTTGTACAATTAGCTCAGCAGTACATGTTTGTATCATCAGCTATCATTCAGGTTCTCAGAGTTTCAATGAAGCCAATAAACTATGTTTAACAAAGGACACTCACCACAGCCCTCTTCAGTTTCTTTTTTTCTGTCCGTGCTTCTTTCCGCTCAACAATCAGGTCCTCTTTTAGTTGTAAGATTCCATCTTCAAGGTCAACAATCTAAAACATACCATAAACATTGAAATAGCCGACCCCATTTCATGGTGAGGTTATTAACAAAGATCTATTACATTCTGTAGTTAACCATTTAAACTTATATTGAACCTGTTCTTTAATAATGTTCTTTTTTAAATACATGTACAATGTATTACAAATTTGATACTGTATTTATATAATGATGAGTGAAATATGCAGGAATACATGCAGGTTTAAGATACTCACATCCTGATTTGTCTGTCTTACTTTATCCCTTGTTTCATTCAGGGTAATCTGCAAGCTTTCAAAAAAAAATAAAAAACATGTCAATTTTGTTCATAGAGTTTGGTAACATGCCATGTAAAAACACAAAAAAGGTAACAATTACATACATGATATCTGGTCAGATACCATATAATTACAAAGAGACACATGATATATCATTTTTATGTTTAATAACCATAATTATTGTATCTTGCATATTGCTTAGGTGAACTAAATACATACCTGGCCTTTTCAGCCATGCGTTGGTTGAGCTGTGAAATAATTTGCTCATGTTGTTCTTTGACAAGCTCTCTCTGTGGACTGAAAGAGAAAGTATGTGATTAAATTTGAGCATTTTATGATCATTCATAAAATACTGAATGTCATGATCAAAATGTATAAACAGTACATGTATATTGGTAGCATGATGCCCAAAACAAAAACATTAACTTCTCTTAATTAAAAGTATGCAACATAAAATGTGCACCTTGTGTGATAAATTTTGAACATTCTCTACATAAAAAAAGTCAAAACAAAAATATCTGTATGTATACATCTGTATTACAATGTAGAAATGTCCTTAAATATAAATTTGTGGTACAATGTATCTTGTCTTTGGATAATCTAAAGTAGATATTTACATTATAAAGGTATTCTAATATATGAACAGTACCTGTACACATTCTTATAGCAAGCTAATAGCAGTCAACTCACTGTAAAACGGCATTTTGTTTATCCAGCTCTTGCTGTCTTTTTTCAAGATACACTGTATTGTGGCTGATTCCATCCAGTTGTTCCTGTAATTTTTGCAGGACATCAGCATTGGACTGTCTGGCAGACTCAACAGCAGCTACAAATCAGAGCAAAATATATATATATCAATTATAAACCACAAAATAAGATCCCTGTTTGACTTCTTAATTGAAATAAGTTTCAAAAAGACATCTATAGATCAATGTTATTTCATCACTTTTATTAAAGACTATTTCAATGTTATACAGGCTTGTATTCAATCATAATCAATACAAATTAGGATTATTCCAGATTTCAAGGAGTGAAAGTGGTAAGGGGCAGGCAAGGAATTTCTGGATATTTATTTCTGGAATATTCCTTGTTTTATCAGCTTCAGATTTATCTTGTATTCCCTTCTCAACTATATAATTACACAACATTATATTTTACCTTTGATTTCCTTTTTAATTTCTCCTGGCAAGAACTGAAGTTTGTGACGTAGAATACTGGCATGAATTGTTTCTGTTTCAAGTTTTTCATGGACTCGAAATCTTTCCCCTTCCTGAGAAATGAAATGAATGGATAAATAACAAAAAACTGTTGATATTATTTCTTACATATATGGCTTCCTAATATATATGTTCATTATTGTATTGCAAAAATATATTTTTCAATTTAGAAGAATCTTTTCATTAGAAAGAGGCCAAAGGTCAATTTTTCTCTTTTTATTTTACTGAATCAATATTGTACTCTTACAATATTTATAATGATAATGATAATGGTAACAAAAACTGTTTTTCGTACAACCTTAACAATTATTCAGTACATATTAAATAAAGGAAACCTTACTAATGCCTGAATTGCTTCTATGGTTCCATCTATGTTTTGTACATCTTTCTCGATGAATCCAAAATCCTCACTCCTCATGCGGTCAGCTAAAGATGGAATACATATTAACTTGAATATAGTTGCATTCAAATGTGGTTTAAGTGGATAAAAAAACATCTGAAGACTAGAATATGTTAGCATGTATAACATATATATGTTCCTGCTCCCACTTTGACAGTAAAAGCAATGTCTAGCATAAGTCCATTAACAGAAAATATTTTTAACTTAAAAGTATATGTGATTTTGATATATTGGTACGTACCTTCATATTACGTTTGATGACCTTTGGGCTTTAGATATTAGGATAATAGAGCAAAATGCAAAGTCTCAATAAGATATCACACAGACAGACTATTCGACAGAAACGGCACTTAACCAATATTCACTCAGTGTCCAATAACATGTTGCAAGGTACAAAAACATGCAAGTTTATATGCTTAAACTACCATTTCATCAATTAGTTGTGACGATTTCTGAAATACCGCTAAAGTAGACTGTTTCTGTCTATTTGAGTATTTCTCCCTTCTCTTGGAAATGCCTTTCTGTGATATTATAGTACATGTTCAACATATCCTATATTTAGCACATACATTAGCACATATATTGTAATACATCCCATTTTACTCATCACCACAGGTCCTAGTTACAGCGTCTTGAACAACTGCGATCAGAAAATGGTAAAACGTTTTAAACCTTATAAAAACTCCTATGGGAAGAATGAAAAATAGACAATGCTCTGTTCAGCTTATACATGTAAGTCTACGTTTATCTGGATACTGTGGTCCTAAAAGCTACTAATTCCTGTAGGAACTCTATCTAAATCAGAGATTTATAACAATAGAAACTCTATCGTTATATTTTTCTCTGATTTAGATACAGTAGATCTACAGTACCTAGAGTTCCTACAGGAATTAAAAAGCTACATACTGAACTATATTTTCTTCTTCTTCCATACCCTCTTTTCACGCAGGAAATTGAAATAGGAACACCTATACATTACCCAATTCCAAAAGCCGTTCTACTGCGGCATTGACCTCCGTGCTTTCTTTTTTAGCAGACATGACTGGTGATTTGATTCCTGCTATTGACAGTTCATCGACAGGTTCTCTACGCCATTTTGAAACAAACTTGTTGTCAATCGTTTTCAACCTCCGAGTAGAAAGAGTACTGAAACAAGGGAGGTAATTAGCCAAACCAATTTTGATTCATTGTATAATGATATTGATGATCAAGACTTTTGTAAAAATTCCTTAAGCATGAGAATGTATCATTTTGAAGTTAGAAATGTAACATCATACATCATCTAAGAAAATACAAGAAATTATTCATAGAAATAGTAGAACTTATACACCTATAAGTGCATCGTTATGCTTCCATTATAATCATCGACGTACCGTGCAATATTATACACATATCGGTGTAACCAAAAAATAACATCAGTTTAAAAAGACCCTTTCAATTAATTACAATTATGTTCAGAATATTCATCAAGTTTAATATAATGAAATAACTATTAATAACTTTTAAAAGATAAGATCTGTCATGTAGAAGGTCTCATGACAGAAATGTACACCCTTCAGCTGTGAATTAAGGAATACGGTATTTTATTTTAGAATATTTACATCAATCACGGAATTAGATTAGAGCCCGTGCATCAACAGAGATATATAATACGTCGCATGTGTCTCTGTAACAAATATTATAACCCCAATACTGTGCAAGGATAATACTGACATTTCCAAAACAATCCAAAGCAATCTGAACACAACACTGTGAAGTTGAATGAAGGGCTGCCATGGAGCTTGACAAATGCATATTAAAGATACCAACAAAATGCAACTGAAGTTGCATACCAAAACATCTATACTGAATCATGGATGTTAACACAAGCAGGTGCCGTCGGAACATGTCATTCTTTATACGAACAATTAAAAGGACCTTCACCTTTGCACCACTTGACCGTGTTTGATGCTATATCTTTAGACAAAGCAGTATATCGTTTGCTACTTTTAACATTTATCAACATCTAAAATGATACTTTCATGTTATACACCGTAATATATTAGTATGGAGGTTTTTATATTTTCAGAATTTTAAATGATTTCTTCTTCTTTGATTACACCGTGAGGTCCATAGAGAATATCAGTGATATTAACATGGTAGGCCTATAGGTCAAGGGGACGCATTATCACAATCAAATACTCAGATGTTTTTAAGATAGCCAGCTGGACCTAATATTTTGACCTGTTTTACTGATTCACTGGAATTCGGCTATGTTATTCCTAGACAGTGGTTTATTCATTAAAAAAATAACATCGCACGACGTGACGTCAGTTTCTTAGCAATCTAATTCCGTGTTTTAACTTAGCGCTTAAAAAGACCGTATGTTTCCCCGGAACTTTGAACGGTGTTACAATTGTTCATGCAACACCGCCTGCTTACTACATTATCAGAACGCTATAAATCAGTGTGTTTACACGTATCCGAGGAGAGTTTTGCATATTATAACTTAAACTAGGCCTTTCGTAATGTCGGATCGTCCAAATGCGGTGGCTCTAGCCGCGACACTGGCAGGTGTCGCTGTCTTTAAATACACATGTTTAGTTTGGATGTCCAACAAGTATCGAACCAGGCCATTCGAGAAGGTCGGAACTATTTCGGAGCTGTACGTGTTCCCGACCAAATCGCTCGGGGGGCTTCGAGTCGACTCGGCTGATTGCACACCCACTGGCTTAACATTTCAAGGTGTCACAGACAGGTGAGTCATTGAACTTATGTTAGAAGATACAGAGTTATTAAGGCATTATCACTCTTTGTTAAAAAGATGCACTCTTTTTAAAGTATTATCAACATGAATTTCGTTAGAAGATGGACGGTTATTGAAGTATGTAATGATATTTATATCTTCCTTTACGCCCTATAATATATTTATCAAATGCATGTTGACAATGCCAATCAGTAAATTCTCTCATGATATACATGTACATGCGACCTGAGCACGAAGTCGTGTTCTATCTATATGTTATACTCAACAGAGACCAAAATGGCCTGAGAATGATTTACGGAATGATTTACAGCTATAGCCTATATATGATCATACAGAGGATGATCATTGGGAGTGTCGTTTTTACCGAAAGTCGACCTAAACCCCTAAACATGTAAAATTACTCTGAACACCAAAGTTTAGGTCCAAATATAGCTGTAACAAATTATCTGGTCCCTGTGTGTTATATATATATGACCTATTGCAACACCATAAAACAAAAATAAATGACATCACAGATTTCAAGATCATCTAAACACTATACAATGGAGACAATAAACTAGATATTGCACCTAACAGTGTTAGATGGCAGAATTTCAGACTTTTAGGACTAATATTTCCAGTTAATAGCGCCGACTTATACTGTGAACAGACACCGCTGTATGTCTATTCCATTCTTTCTGTTGGAGTTTTGATAAGGTGTGAAATATTTTACAATTTTCTGATAGCAGATGTTTAAGTACAGTGTATAACTAGGACCTATATATTATAAGATATGTTGCAATTCAAATATACTCTAATATCACAGGAAGGTATATATAGATCACGGGAAACTGATGTTATGGGTAAGTACAATCCAACCGTCAATTTGTTAACTTTCCTGTGATTCAACGAAATTGTGTATGCCATAAATTGCGAAATTTGTGCAAATAAAAAATGGAAATGGATGATACAAACATCATAAAGTAGAAAGTTTAGTCCAGACAAAGGGTTCGAACCCGAGACCCTCCGAACTCTAGACAGACGCTCTACCATTGAGCTATCTGAGCCTTTAATTGTTCTGACATAATTCAGGGGCGCAGAGAGCGCTTGCAAGTGGATGCGCACGACATGACGTCACATTACCTTTATTTCCCTTGTTTTTGGTTTATGAGAGAAAAAAAACTGCCCAACACGTGATTATCAATTGTAACTTCAGTAATCCTGACGTTGGAAGGTTTAACCAGAGAATTACACAAGAATATATCAAAATTCTTGACCTCTTTTTACATATCCTCCGTTTGATTTAACCAGAGTTTCCTCTGTCTCTGACACCATGCGTCGACATTTTGACAGATAGTCGTCTTAAGTCTGGTGTCAGGGCCAGAGGAGACTCGAGCTACCATCATTTAACGGGAGTTTAAAGATCGACAAAATCATCGCGCAAAGGATGACGTCATAACGGATACAGTGTGAAATAGCAAATACTGTATCACGTGTACTGCGCGGGAAGATATATTGATACGTGTACAACGCTCGATTGATCAAACTTATATCGGGTCGTTATTGATAGATCACGTGAACTTATTAACGGGAGTAATCAAACTTCTATCGGGTTATAATATATATCACGTACGTGTACTGTACGGGAATGATAGATCATCACCTGTACTGTACATACAGGAATGACCAGGCTTGTATCAAGTTAATAATAAACCACGTGTATCAAAGTTATTTAAGATTAACGATGAAATGCACTGAATCGCTTCATTAATCGCCACAGTATTGTACGATAACGTTTTCTCGTTTCAGACACTGGGCTGTGGCGGCGAGCACGGGAGTTTACGTCACGCAGCGCCAGATCCCTAAGATGGCGCTCATTTCCACCAGTCTACAGGGAGATACTATGCTCCTGGACGCCCCAGGGATGTCCTCCCTCATTATCCCTATCCACCCCAAGCAGGGACCAAAGACATGGGTCTCGAAAATTAAGTACGAATTTATGTTTGCTCTTTGTTCAGAATACAGCTTAAATGTATAAATACTTTGACTTTGACACAATAATCATGAAATATTCAGACAACCAATGCTGTACAATTATTTTTTTTACGTATAAATGTGGAAATCATCGAATAATAATATAGTATTGTTATATGATTTACTACAGAATAAAGGAGGAGTGGTCAACTTCTTTGGACCTCGGTGATGAGGCGGCCAGCTGGATGGACAAGTTTCTTGGCAAGACTGGACTACGTGTTCACTTCTCGTCCCCAGAAATGGACAAGCGTGACGCGTCTAATGTCACAAAACTATGGAAACACAACGCCAAAAAGGGCGACACGGTAATATCGTATCCATTCTAGGGCACGCGCTAGGTCAGATAGTAGCCAAAACACAGGTTATAACAATCACCGCCCCAACCTCTCAGCTTTCCTTGTCGTCCACAGAAACATTAAGTGTAGGACAAGGAAGCCGGGGAGAGATTGGTCCCAACCTACCAGTTTCAGAGTGACATGTCGAATGGCCCATTTACGTTATTTACAAATTCTGTCGGAGAGTAAGAGAGGAACATGATAGATCATTATTCCAGATTTCCATTCCGTGTCTCATACAGTTTTAACTCTGTACATAGTTATGACCGTTTTCGGTAGTTATATCTTTAAAGCAATGTGGGATAGCTTTGTTAAAACAAATTGAGATATTTTGTCAGGAAAAAAAGAAAAATATAGTACTTATTCAGATAGGGTGTTTCATAATGTTAAGACGTCTTAATTTAGAAAAAACTGTATTTACTGAAATTCATAGCTGTCAACCCTCCCTTATTAGGAGGGAGACTCCCTCATTTTGACCAAAAATTATCAATCGCCCTCGAAACTCCTACATTCAAGTGAAACTCACACAAACTCAAAATCTACATCGTTTGGTCAAATGATCTCCTAGTTACTGCAGGGTATGTGTAATGATCATAACAGGTGTGTCTGAATCAAATGGATGCTTTTTGGAGTTATTTTGATGCATAATAAAGGAAAGATAAATTGAGCAAAGCGGTTTTAGTCGCGTTTCACCACTTTCTCCCTCATTGGAAATGCGGAATGTTGGAGATCTCCCTCATTGGAGGTTTCAGAGGTTGACACCTATGATTTTTTTTTCTATTTCATTATAGCTGGCGTTCTCCGACTATTGTGGTTATATGCTAATGACCTCAGCAAGCCTTAACGAGCTCAACAAACGATTGGCTGAGCCAGTGACCATGCTGAACTTCCGGGCGAACATTGTGGTGGACGAATGTCCAGCCTTTGATGAGGTAACTCATACCCCATATTATCAGGGGGCAAATATCGGGCGATGTGGATATTTCGGGAAAGTTTTTGTATTGGTTTGAGAGTTTCGAAAAGTATGCCATACTTATGTTACTCAGATTTAAATGAAATTAATTAAAACGTGTCTGAAATATGATTTGAACATGTTTCGTACATGTGTTTTTCTTGATGTTTACAATAAATCTAAATGTACACGCAATGGATTCCTATATATTGGAAGTCACAGGATCTATACATTGTTAGTAGCAATCACGTTAGTCTAAGAACAACTACCGGATGACACCATGTCATTAATGACACTGTAAGCTATGTTTAGATACATTAACGGTAAATGACCCAATTCATTGTTCTATTTTATGGAATAACCTGTGGGGTTGCTCTTCACTTCCAGGATGATTGGGACGAAGTTAAGATCGGTAAAGCAACATTCAGAAACATCGATGCATGCACAAGGTATGATATACAGCGCAATCATTTTGCGGTTTGCTGTAGACACAAAATTGACAATTTTATATAAAAAAAAAAATACGTAAGTTAAGCGGCGTTCGAACACCATAATTTTAATTTTGAATGAACATAGCATATTTACGGTCATACAGGGTTAAAAAGAGAATCAACACAACGCAAACATGGACAATGAACCCAGCACATTATGTTAACAAGCCAATCAACACCGATATTCACAGCACAATGAGTCCAGTAGAGTCACTGTAAAACATGAACACTATAAGATAACACGTTTGTTTACATGTGTATCCTAGTTACAGTTGTATGAACATGATTTACGATATAACACGTGATTGTCTACAGGTGTATCTTGGTGACGGTAGATCCATTTAAGGGAGAGAAGAGCAAGGATGAGGAACCACTGACCACGCTGAAAAAGTGAGTCTTCTCCTCTTTTGTAGTGAGTTTTGAAATCTCCATAAGCTGGATTATTCATATCCGGTCAAAGTAATACTAGTATGAGAAATAATCCATTACTTAACACAGACATGTAAGTGGAGAAGTGGAAGTTCATGTTCTGAATCCTTCACAGATCGATATCGTGTTCAATATTATATTGGACTGGTCGGAAATGTTTGATATGTCAGTGACATTGAACTTCATGAAAATTTTAATTCTGATGTGAAGTTTCTTTCAAAGTATTTGGTATAAAAAAAAAATTGAAATATTTACTGACAAAAACAAACAGACTTTTGTTGTCAATGTCACATTAAGATGTTTGCCTATGTTCTAGATCACATTATGATGTTCACCTATGTTCTAGCCTGAGTTTCCTCTTGCCCTGACACCAGACTTGGACATTTTGTTAGATATATATATCGATCTGTCAAAATGTCTTAGTCTGATGTCAGGGCCAGAGGAATTTCGGGCTAGTCCACAGTCTTATTTAGTTCAGAGAAAGCTTGATAAACCACAATGATATGTCGTATGATGTTAAAACAAATATGGTTAATATTCCTAGGAGAACAGATAGATGACATCAGGCTGCGCCTCAAAAAGAATTATGTTCTGTGTCTCCCATCTATTCACAGGTTCCGTTTGAAGCCACCTTATGGTCCGAAACCATGCCTGGGAATCCATCTTGCCATGGACCATAATGACACCATACACACTGGTGATGTGGTATACGCAAGGAGGAAGCGGAACTAGATCTAGATAACCGGAAACGGAAATAATAATATAATGATTTCGTTGTTTTGTAAAAGTGAATAATTTTTCAAATATTCTAGAGTGTTACTATATATGTGCAGCACAAATGAATTTACAGGAATGATTGTTTTGTCTTGACTGATACATTTGTGCAATGTCACAAGCAAGATGTAATGAAGTGCCCTTTTTATTTCTTGTTTGAAAAGGAGAACACTATCATATACAATTATAAATCAGTGATGAAATATTTGTTGTGAATGTTATACATTGTTGGAAGAGAGCAAATACATAGGATACATATTTCACGTTCTTACTAACGTGTGTAATTATACATCTGTCACATATCTTTTATATATGAAACTACATATCTGGTATATGAATACACTAATATCATTGTGTATAGATGTGATTACAGGTCTGTCATAAGATCAACCAAATGTTATTACAGATTCCTCACATACCAAAGTATAGATATATATTTACCGAAATTTCATATGATCACACTAATGTTATTCATATCTGTCATAAGATCACATAAATGTAATTCATATCTGACATAAGATCACATAAATGTAATTCATATCTGACATAAGATCACATAAATGTAATAACAGGTCTGTCATATGATTACACAAATGTAATTACAGGTCTGTCATATGATTACACAAATTTATTTACATGTCTGTCATATGATAACACAAATTTAATTACATGTCTGTCATATGATTACACGAATGTAATTACATGTCTGTCATATGATTACACTAATGTAATTACGGTTCTGTCATATGATTACACAAATTTAATTAATACATGTCTGTCATATGATTATACTAATGTAATTACGGTCTGTCTTAAGATTACACAAATGTAGTACGGGTGTGTCATAAGATTACACTAATGTAATTACGGGTCTGTCATATGATTACACTAATGTAATTTCATATCTGTCACACACATTACTATAGATGTAATAACAGATCTGTTTTATGATTACTCTAATATAATTACATATCTGTCACATATCATTGTATCATTTTATAGATGTAATTATAGATAGGTCACATATAATCATACAGATGTAATAAACGAAAGTTCATGAATATAATTACACTAATGTAATTACAAATCGGTCACATCAATATATACTTATGTCATTACAAGTTTGTTATTACTTTAAGTCTTCCGACTTATCAGTTACAATATATATACAGTACAATATAATATATAAAACATATGTTTAATAAAATATGAATTTAGCTCTTATGTCAGCATTACAAGGACATTTCAAAATGAAACGAAATTCAATTTCTACCTCATTCATATTACATAATGTCCACAATCTGTTTCCTCTTTCGATATTGTTTTACCTGCCACATTCAATATTTAATCTGTGTGCTGATAGTCTTATTTTATAAAGATGTTTTACATAATTGATATTGATAGATTTATACAAATAAAATAACAAATATATTGATAAAAGTGCACCTTTTGCAGAGGATGTTATTTTTTCAAGACATTCTTGTTTGAATATACAAAAATATGTATCATTATTTAGACTCGGGGCTTCCCACACATAAGCCAGACCAATTACGTATAATTCTTGCCTCACCTTACTAACCATATATCCTAGTTACATCGTATCTCAGAGTAGCATTATTTTAAAATATAGTTTTCAGAACCTCTTAATTTTATCCAATATTTGAAAATACGAAATTTTCGAACTATATTCATAGGATACCTTCCTAGTTCATAATATGCCATATAATTACCTGCCTTACTATGTAACCTCAAAATCAATTTGCAAAAAAATACATGTAACTTTTCTATATCCGGTGCTGCATGGAAGCCCCATACTTACGTAATTACATATTTGTCTTGGTACGTACTATTTATATAATTTTTTTTTAAATCAGATTATATTTTTGTTATGAATTTCAGGAATATAAAACTCATAAAGATATTTGATTGTTTGTCTGTGATGCAATTTAAGGTCTGAACAATGTGATGTCGTGTGGGGAGGGACGAAGAGAGAGTCCCTTAGCCACATACACCTACATGTAACACCCCATGCTACCGTACGCGTGTCCAGGTTATATTTATCATCGTATAGCATTGCCAATATATAACCCTACCCAATTCAGTTGGCATTATTGGTCTGCTGGATAGCCGAACTACTCGATAGTGAAGCGGAAGTGGGACGACTGGTTCGCCCGTTGTCAGTATAATGTGACCTGGTGGGGTGTCCTGCTGGGTGATACGAACATATCGCAGCCTCCTTATAGGGGAGGCCGTCCCTGTGTGCAAGATGCATGCGTGTGTGTTTTAGAGTACAGAGTACATACCAAAATAAGTTCCCTTGGCCCAGTGGTGCTTCATATCTAATTTGTTTAAAGTATGATTAGTGGTTCAGGAGTCGAATTTTTAAAGGAAAAGGTTTATAGACGAACGACGGACGCACCAGGGAACAATTTCATCCAGGACTAGAGCTAAACATTTACAGACAGTCATGAACAGTGCGAGATGTCTTCAAAGCTGTACAATTATCCTTAGTGATATGCAACAGTGGTTTATATAAATATAGCAAAGTTGGTTCAAATTTTTAATAATTAAAAAGTATATAAAAAACGAACAGAAAGATACAGGATGCTTGTATAAGTATGTGAATTGACCACCGACTCCAGTTAAAAAAATAATAAGTCGACGGACGAAGAAGTACTGATTTGTGCGTTATTTATAATAAAAAAAACACTACCATCTCTGTAACAGCTCCTCTCATGTCTTCAGAATCACATTTTCCACAAGAAATCACATTCCCACAGAACATTATAATATATCGATGGATTTTGGACTATTTTTTCTTGAAATATTGATTGATAGTAGCCTGTCTTGACATCTCCAGTGTTGGAATGGAATCCAAGGTATGAAACACGTTCCACAAAGCATCAAGGTGTTCTCCCGAATCAGAATGGTTTTCAAAAAATCGAATGCATCGAATGGCACAATGCTTCGCCTCTTGTACAGACACATAGTTTGACGTATTACCAGGAAATGACGTTTCTTTCTGCTCATGAGTCTCAAGACATTGACCCTCAAATGACCTTTCACATGATGTCCCTGGATGTGCACTACCTTGCCGTGTACGGAAGGACAACACTGGGACGGGGAATGAGCTGTTCATCTCCGTGTCATGTCCGTCAGGATCGACACAAAGCGAATTAGGAATATCCGAGTCCGATTCCCATTGATTCTGACCTTGACCTTCCTGATCAACGTTCATGTTTCCTGAACATGCAGTGTCGTTACATTCCCCATAATCCCCATCGTTACTACACACTTCCTGTTTGATGACCATACTGTCAGGGGGTGGAGAGTTCGGGTTCGAATCTGACATTTCGGAAGTTTGTGCTACTTTAGTGTTTCGATAATCGCCTAAGAATGACCAGGAATGTGTAACAGTAGGAAACGATTCGTCAACAACTGATTGATCGGCTCCAGAATCAGCAACGTTGTATTGACTGCCACGTGTAAACGCCTCATTCCCCTCCAATAAACTGAGGTCCATACTACTTCCTGTGTCAAACTCCATCAAGGACAGTCTGCGGGCGATTTCTTTACCATCCTTGGTGTTTAGTCCTTGTCGCTTCTTAAATTTTATTAACCAGCCTTTGGAATACGAAAACGACTGGTCAATATTTAAAATCGATCCTATTTGTCTTGCGTTGTCCAGAATAAACTTGTCAGTGAAAACTAGTTTAGGATGACATTTTCGTAAATTTGCAAGCCATTTCACAAGCTCAGTCTCTAGCTTTCGATGGCGTCCGCCTCTGCTTCTCAGCAAGTCCTCTTGGTCTGGAGTGATATTCAGCCACTTCTCTTTCTGTCGAATAATATCACTCAAAGTTGAACGTCCGATTTTCAAGTTCCATTTACCTAAGCAATGTTTTGCCAACTCGTCGTACGTAATTTTAGGATGATACTGTTTGTAGACACATATTTCACGTTTATGTTTGGCCGTGATCTCCACCCTATTACGTTTTGCTGGTTTTGTAGCCCCAGCGTTCAGTGATGGTAAAGTCCCCAACCGTACTTCGTTGTTGACCTTATGCATGGCTTTGGCCAATTTCTTACGAAGGTTACGATCAGCTGTTACAGCTGTGGATTTTGTGTCGTTTTTGTCAGTGATCGTTGTGGATGTTGTGTCGGTATTGTCAGTGATCGCTGTAGATGTTGTGTCGTTATCACCAGTGACTGATATTAACGATTCTGTCGTGTTCTCAGTATCCTCTGCTGGCGACGGAACCTTGTCATCGTTGTCTGAGCTCGGTGATTCACTCGTGTGGTCTGACAAAGCCGTGAATGAAGCAATATTAGTGTCTGAAAAACTCCTTTTCTCTTCTTCCGCCATATTCATTTGACCGGTAGCACAAATTCACCTTCAAACTCCCAATTTTAACTCGTCATGCATGCTTTCAACGTGTCAAATAAGTCCAATGAATACATACTTTATAACTTCAATGTATACCATTACTCACGTTAAATATGCAGATCCGATAACCTATCAGATGTCTGGGACATTGTCTGAATTTGTACACATCAGTTCGTACACTTGTGTTTCTCTTCCGGTTTATGATCCATTAGCGCATGCGTTTTGCAGCATTATCGGAACGTCGGATTATAGTAACCGGGGTCTATTTATAGCTCCACGACAACAAATAGCTCTCACTGTAACATTACGAGCAGACGACAAAGGCTATGTATACGCACGTTTACACCACCAAGGACAGTGGGTGGGTAGATTATACCCAATGACAACTTTCCAAGCAGATACATTGAATTTATTTAAACGTTTTTCACAAATGAACGGGAAACTGTAGTAAAGCACAAGCCTCTGATCCTTACTATGATATGTTTTTTATAAGTAGGCATATAGGGATGATATGTAGTCAAATACAATGATATTTGAAATGACGTCCCAATCGGCCAATGAATGAGATGAAATAAGCTTTTACCAGATTAACTCAGAAGTTCACATTGTATACATTAGTTTAAACGGACGGCAGTCGGTTCACAACAGTGTCCTCGACACAACTCCGTATACACACACGCTGTATATGTGCACGCTTACGTACTCTGCCATTTAATTCCCACACATGTATATATACGCATGCGCTATATCAGCATACGCTGTAAACTGCCCGGAGTCATGGTGGAGCTGCTCATATGCATGTTGTGAACGTAACTTAATTCGTGGGTTACAGTAATTCATTGTGTCAGTGTAACTGAATTTCGAGTTGCGTGTTTGTTTGAGCGGTATGGAAAGTCTTGAGGAAGAGCCGTATTCAACCGAAGAACAAACTAGGTCACATTCCGATATAAGGACAATGGCGGACGAGGTTCACTGTTATCAGCGCAACGACGCAACCATGCACTATACGTCTGGATTGTCAACAGAGAAAATCAAACGAACCCGTGTTGGCCTTACAGCTAGACACAAAAGGGAGATTTGTCTGTATAAACAATTTAACCCGAAAGCAACACAGGAAAATCTTGTCCAGTTTTGTAAAGACAAATGGAATTTGCCGGCTGGAAGGACAACCCTAGGGGAGATACTTCGCCAGAAGGATAAATGGTTGAGTATCACACCTGACCAGGAAGAGATGAGGAGAAGTAGGGGTGGACGACACAACAAATTGGAAATGGAACTTTTTAAGTGGATATCGGCTCAAAGGAAAATCGACACATCGATTACTTTATCGGATCAAATGATCATCGAACATGCCAAAATCCTCGGAGAGGAATTACATATTGATCAGTCGTTTTCGTATTCTAACGGTTGGTTATTCAAATTCAAGAAACGCCATGGGATTAAAAGCAGGGGCACCACAGGACGGTTCCAGATTTTAGAGGACTGCTACTCATATAACGATCGCAACCCTGGAGTGGCATTTAATAGAAAGTTCCCCGATTATTCTGGTTCTGATTCTGAAACAATGCTTCATGGTACACAGAACATGTTTACTAACGTTTATGATTCCAATGTAAACGAGTCTGGAATCATGGATCAATCCCAATTTTATCCTCCCTATATGAACATATATGGGCAAAAAGAAAGCGTTAGTGACAGTTCTCAATCACAAGCCATATCCCCTTCCGCTGTACCCACTGAAATGATAATTAAGGAGGAATATGTCTCCGACAACGAAAACAGCAACGACTACTATGACGTAAACGAGGCTGACGAAAGTGGCAATTCCGTTCAAACCAGTGTTACCCATTCTCCTTTGCTGCAATTAGAGTGCGAAAACGAGGCGCACGGTACATCAAGGCGACAATACGTTCCAAAGGAAAAAGACAATTCAGAATGCTCAAGTCATCAGAGACGTCCTCATCGTACAATCCTGCCTATATCAACAAAGCGCATCATTACAGCTTCAGAAGCGAAGCATGGTGCTCTGTTGTGTATCCGTTATCTGGAACAGCATCCCGATCTGGGGGAACACCTTGACACGGTGTGGGAGGTACACGACGATATCGAGGCACACCACAAGGGGGTGATGACAAACCAAAGGACAATCACAGACTACTTCCGCCAGAACAGGACTCGTTCTGATATCAGATTATAATTGTGGTAAAAAGGACAAATATATACTTACAATATTTCTCTGTTACACTGCAGTGTACTGCAGAATTTTACGGAGGAAAGAAGGATAGAAAGAATAGATGATATGCTTTCTTTCTTATACTTTAATTCGTCAGTAAATGTATGTAGAATAGTTTATTAGAGATAAAATCTAGTGAGATGTTGTACAGATTAAAATATAGCATCAAAATATAATGTAAATGGTGTACGGGATGCGACATTAGCTTTAAAAAGTAGTTTTCATGTTTATCAAAGTATGTATGATTATTAGCGAGCAAATGAGCTGCTATAAACACAAGAAATAAAGACTGGAAAGAGGCAATAGACACACGTGTTTATCGATTAAATTTGGAATGTACATTGCACATAATTTGCTGCTAAATTTACGTTGTAAAAATATGCACATTTTTGTATATATATATGTATAAAATGTTGAACTAACAAATGACATTAAACATTAAACTTGCTTGTTTAAATGGTATGTTTTTTTGTCTATTTTCCCCAACATATCAGGTTGTTATAACTAACAGAAATCGAGTATACTCAAAAATTCTGTTCTCGTCTCATCTTGATTTCAAAAACTGATTTTTTTTAATGTAAGGATATTTAAGAGTTTTATGAAGAAACCGTACACAGTCAGACCACACAAAACGGTGTGTTGTAGAGGACTAACCTATAATTAGCGAAGACACCGAAAGGAAGAAGACATTGACTTTCCCTACCAATATAATTTAACGTTACATAAGTATATAACCCCCACCGGACATACATATATAACGGTCTGAGAAAAACAACTGGAGTCAATTACTTAAGTAACTAACAAAAGAAAGAAATCAAGAATTTAGCTTAACAAAGCATTATTTTTTATCTATAGAAGACCGACTGCAAAATCGTTGGACTATCCTTGCAAAACTAAGGTAGTCTGAGGACAGTGAAACGGACGGACGCTCCTCTGATCATAGCCCCGTGAACATATTTGACGGACGTATACCTATCACAGAATAAAATCAACGTTAGAAAGTTATCCATGTAGTTTCTTCTTGTCCCGTTTAAATATTTTCATACACTTCAATACAAGAAAGCAATACATATGAGTTTGGTAAGGGTCGGAACAGGCCTACTGTATGTTATTCCTCCCCTGCGGTACTCTTGTTAACTGTTTATTTAGTCTTTTCACTTTTTGGCCCGGGGGAAAAAAAATCCAAAGTTTGAAGGTATGAAAACAGTTGGAGCCACATCCAGAAACGTTTCCATTGTTGAGGGAAAAGTACAATTTTACCCCGAAACCAGGGTTAGACACTAACTTATTTTGCTTGGTACTCTACATGACTAGTTGAATAGATTATTTACTAGTCCTTTGTCAATGCACGGAATTAGATTATCTAACTGGTCCAATATTTCCTTAAGGAAACATCGCGATCTACAGCACGAAAGATCAAAAGTAATCAACTGTAGGGGACTTAAAATAACTACTGCCATAAAAATATGGTGAAGTTTAAAAAAAAATGACAACTATCAGGAAATATATCTTATTTTAAGCAGTTTTCTAAATTTTGAAAAGGGAATATTCTTATTTTATGATAATATTTTTCAAAAGTCCAAAGTACATGTACCAGTTAGGTTAGGTGTTTCACTAGTCCTTGCTGAAATCTACTAGTCTATGATTAGCTGACTAGTGTTAGTGTCGACCCCTGGATAAACGGTGATGAAATAGTGTTGTGATACCATTTTCTTACATTTTGTAGGAGTTACGCCCCTTGTGTTTAGACGAAGTGGTAAGTCTACCAAGATTTCAGTCAACATTGGGGATATTATAGACAGTATTTTGCGTTTCTTTTGACAGGTCCTCAAACTACGTGAATGCCAAAGTATATATGAGGAATTTGGGAATGATGCAGCCGCCGAGTCGGATGTCAAACTACTGACAAGTACTGTGAAATTATCATAGAAATTGAAAGTACATGTAGGTCAAATTATAGGTAAACCACAAACTATACTGTAGTGTAGGCCTACTGGTACCACGACGTGGACCGTCTTCAAAATGTTACTGTACTTATTATTTTATACGACTTTAACCATAGTTTCTGTCTACAGGTGCACTACATTCTCACCGCATCTGATGCCAGTACTGTAGTGTAGAATGGTACAAAACGCTTGTAATCTGCTGACCTCGATGTGATTCCTGATTTTCAAAGCTGTCAACATGGCAGGTGACAAAGGTAAGTTATATAAAGACAAAAAATAAACAATTTTTTAAATATTCAATTTGAAGGAATTTTGTCATATCCTAAATTTGTACAACACATATTTGTTTGTTTTCTTAAGATGTTTGCAAACTTGTAGTGACAATGCAGGGACCCAGGAATGTGTTACCTTATAATTATTACACCATTATTTTAGAGGTGTGTGGGGCGGATGGGGGTGGTGTGGTGGCATTAGAGGTTCATCAGATTCTAATATTAAACACAGTAGTAACTTATTCTTATGTTCATGTGTGCATTAAGCCCGATTTTCCTCTGGCCCTTACACCAGACTATGACAATTTGCCAGATAGTGAGATATGCAGCCTCTGTCAAAATGTCCAGGTCTGGTGACTCAGGGCCAGAGGATACTCTGGTTACTGTATGCTAAAAGTACAATGATAAAAATCAATACATTTAAAATACCATCAATGTGACTTAAGTAGACTTACTTATTTCTATATAAAATAACAATAATTTTAATCATTCTATATTTACAAATTATTAAGGGTATACCATGGTGGATCTGGAGAGATAACTGTCCTTCAGAGTTAGTACAATCAACATGCTATACCACCTATGCCAGAAGTCGCACTTCACAGACTTGGATAGGCGGAATCTAACTTTACCTTAATCATTATGACAATAATAGAATGGGTAGTCACTTTGTATAGACAGGTATGAGACATTGGATCTATACTTACCTCCTATACAATCTACAGGTATGATACATGTATAAGATTTGTAATCAATCCAACTTTTAATGTCACTAATCAAGTGTATTTGTTCTGTTTCAGTCAGTAATAAGCGAAGACATAAGCGTGACAGCTCTACTTCAGAAAGTAGTGACTCCAGCAGTACTTCATCCGATTCAGGTATAATCAGTTGTGAGGATTCAGTTTTTTTTCAAAATGTCAAAATTACATGTATGTATCATTTGTTTAAAAGAAAATGTTGAAGCCTAAATCAAGTTACAGTTATAATCATTAACATTTGATTTATCTGATGTTGGAATCAATGTTTTCATACAGTTTCAATAATTTAAGACATAACAAAGTGTGTTGTAATGAGATTGATCAACAATCTCAATCTCAACTTTCTTTTTGTCTAACAAAAAATAAAAATAAAAAAAGATTGGTAGAACATTGTTAAAAAACAATTCACATAGTTTTGCTGTGGAAATTATGGAGGCTCCCACTGTAGGATAATGATCATCCTGCTTGTTATAAGAGAGATTCTTGAAATCAGATTTTGTCTATTTAAAGTGATGAGACTTAAATAATTTATTATTGTTTATTAATTTGCATTTCTGCAGGAGAATGGTATACTTTCATATCAAAGCTTTTCATATGTATTTTAGCTATCTTGGATGATATTTCTAGATTCGTCGCCAGAGAGAAGAAAAAAGTCTCAAAGACGTTCAAGAAGTTCAAGTAGTTCAAGTTCAGGTCAGTTTATCTAAACAGTATGATAACACAGCTTCGGACGTTATATTGTGATAATCAGTCATTGATGATAGAATTCAATAACCCATGGTATAAAAATAATGGTTTCAGTAGTATAATTCTTTAAGTTATGAACATGAGCAGCTTTGTGTTATTACCAAGTACTATATATCATCACCGGAGTATACTCCTATAAAATGAGAGGCCACTGGTCGGCCTTTTTTCTATCGGATATGATTTTGCCGACTGCCACTGTTATGCGGCGCCTGTCAAAAGTTTTTCGCCGTGTAAAACCTCTAACATTGTTGGAGTACACCGGAGTGGAGAAGAAGATAACATCGCAAGTAAATTGTAGACATAGAATCTAAAAACTTAACAAAGATTGGATTCCTGTGAGTTAAGCAATTTTGTTTTGCGGATACTCTACTTGTTATTGCAAATTTAGAAAGTTGGAGTATGATTCCACGGTGATTTGTCGTAATTGTTTTTATCGTAAGTAGGAATTGGTATTGCATTATGAGAGGACCTTGCAATATCTAGTCTTAAATTATGTTAGTGTACACCATGGAAATAGATAAGATTGCTATCTTAGTCCTTGTGTACACTAATGTGTGTCATCATTACATGAAAGAGCAGTGATACACAGATCAACAGAAAATGTAATTAGCAAGGTTCAAATTAACAGCTGAATTATTGCCAAACACTTGTATTCTATAATGTTAAAAATTTAGAAGTTATGATAGGAAAAAAACCAATACAAAGGTATAATAACGTATACTTTAATCTTGAACAGATCAAAAGTTAAAGTAAAAAGAAATAGATTAGTTCTACACCAGATTTGGACTGATTCAATTGCCAGTAACTGTGTAGTTCAATTAGTTAATCATATATTTTAAATCCATCAATCTACAATGAAAGAGAAAAGCTTAATTTTTCCATGTTTCGTCTTTTAAACCATCTTACTTTCGTGTTTAAAACCGTTACTGAAAAAATAAATTGTTATTTTGAGATTTTATTTTTCAGACTCCTCACCAGATAGAAAGAAAAAATCGCACAGACGATCACACAGTTCTAGCTCAGGTATATATATATACATGTACTGCCAAGCTTCTCCTGATTTCACTAGGCCAGCACAAATTACTGATCATTCTCATATTGCAAAACTTGGAAAAATAATCGTCTATTTAGAGTTATTCCCCTTTGAGTGTTGTTTTTGAGCTGTAGTTCATAGCCAGAAAATTTAATTTGAACCCTTTTGTTGTTAGTAGTATTGAAGTGGACAAACTTGTCCAGTCTTTGGGGTTTTGTGGTATGCACACAATCAACTATGTACTGTTCAAAGGATGAGTTCACCTTCCTGCTACTTTTGGCATCATTTTAATGTTGGAAAAAATATCAATTATTATGGTTATTTTCCTAGCATTAAATAAGTAGTTCTTAGCTTTCCATACATACTGTCAGTAAAATTAAACTTGAGCATTGACCTGGAACAGCTTACAACCCATCAAAATGAATTTTGAACCATATCAACTGGTATATGAAAGCCATTTTCAAACAATAACAAGACAAGCAAGGAAATAATGCTGCTAAAAAACTAAATATCACATTTTGTTTAAAAGCTAAATCCCACAGTTTTCTACATCTTTAACAGACAGCTGGGATATGTCAACTTGATGACACCCTCCCATCAATAAGTTTATTGCATGGTAAAGGACAAAATGTTGCCATTTTTCTTAACAATTGGGGCCATGGCAGCAGTGATTGAAACAATTTTAGTACTATAAAACATTCTTTTGCGAACAGACATTTGACTTTACCACACCGTTTGTAGACGTTTTAATAAAATTGCTTTTGTTTATGCCACTTCTGTGGTAAATAATTACTGGTGCGCAGCATAAAAGATACAAGAAACTTTATTTAGAGTTGCATACAAACAAATAAGAAACATTAGCTCTTTTGAGCTTTTAATGCAACAAACATATTTATTTATACTGAAAAAAATAAAACAATGGTATTAAATGAAACAGGGGTTATCACAGACGGCTTATTCATAAAAAGCTTTAAATCCTATCACAATGACAGGAAACTGTTATATCTCAGGTTTGTAAGTGATCACGAATCCTCTACCTACTGAGGCCACCATGACATACAATATCCTGTGGGAATTGTTGCTATGGATTACAGCTTTAACTATCATGTACACATCACCCTTTAGGATATTCATTTATATGCATATTGAGATGACTATCTTCTCACTTTATGTATAATGGTGATTTGTATGCCTTTTTTTGTTTATCAGTTATAACTAATACTATTAACCATATGTTGTAAAGCACTTGAGAGTAATTTTACAAAAAAATATTGGGTGCTGTATAAATGTTGCATATTATTATTATCACCAAATCATGTTGAATCCGTTGTTGGTGTTCTATGATATTTAATGCCATGATAAAGAACATACAAGCCACTGGTGCTTTCTTTATAAATATTTTTTATAAAAAGATGTTAATAGGACGTTAAACAACATATTTAAACCAAACCAAACCTTTACATTTTAAGCTAGTAACGGTTTCATGAATTTTACTTCTTGAAAACACTTCATGAATGATCTACCTTCTTATTTTCTCTTTCAGAACATTTCCCATCAAAGAAGAAAAGGCACAGGTGGAGCAGATCGTCCAGCTCTAGCTCATCAGGTCTGTAGAAAGTCAAACTGAAAGATTTCTTTAATGACAATGAACACAATTTGAATTTGATATATAAATCAGTCTTCCTACAATAGACGATTTTCAGAAAAAGAATAAATTCAACAGTTCAAAACTAGCAGACAAATTCTGTATTTTGATGATTGAAGCAATTGAAATTCTCCTAACGGTGCTCGAAGTGTTTAACAGTACTGCAGAATATAACGGGACAATGTTTATATTCAAAATATGTAACAGCTTTTGCATGCTCACTGATAGTGTGAAGATAGTTATTAATGTCTACAAGGTAATCATATTTTAATGGGTTTTTAACACAGAGGAAGAGAAGAAGAAAAAGAGGAAACATGATCACAAACATAAGGTAATAGTTTAAATCAGTTTGATAGATTGAAAAATACCATCACACAACAACCAATTAGTAAAATGGGAACAAATAATTCTGTATATTGGTACATTTGTAACCTTTTGGACAAAATTAGCCATTTCAATTTCAATGAGATTTGTTTGAATTTTTGAAGAATTATGTTGTTATTGGTGATTGTTCCTGTTGCATGAACCATGGTGACCTTGACCTTTGACCTGGTGATGAAATGTGGCTTTGTGCAAAACTTATCCTGGACATCTTGATGTGTCAACTCTTTGACACTTAAGAAAAAGTCAATGAAGCACCGAAAGCTTTCCAAAGATGACTGTGGCCCTGTACAATTGTCTAAGGTAAGTTGGTGGTACATCTGTACACTAGCAGTGTCTGGTTATGGAACACATACATACTGTGATGTTATATCCTTATTTCACACTAACATTCTTGCCCCTGTCACTATATCCAGATTAACTGTAAACCTGTCTTATGTTTAAATTATTTTTGAACGATCACCTTCAATCTGATTGCAAAATTTTATTTAGTATGAATGGAGGCAAAAATCTCTTTACAAAGAATCATCAGAATTTTGACATAAGATGTTCTGATTTAATGTGTATTGGAGACAACAGAAACTTGGTACATGGGGTTAGATACTATGTCCAAAATCAAAATCTGTCAAGAATAAAAACATCAAATTCAGTAACACTGTATTACCTTCTATAGATACTGCATTAGATCTAAAGATACCCATTAAATAAATATAGCTGTAATTCATTTAGTCAAATGATAATCCATTTAATTACATAATTATAATAATAATGATAAAAATTTGAGGTTCTTATATACAGCTTTATCACAACCTAGTTTGTAGGTCGTCTCAAAGCGGTTCACAAATTATTTTCCGTGGTTATAGAGCCTTTGCAACCAGCCAATATCTTTCTCAACTCCCTGTTGAACATACAGCCGGTGCTGCCATTTCGGCGCTCATAGCTAGCATTCTACAATTCTAGCACTGCCCAACCACATACTCATTTACAGCTGAGTAGACTGGAACAAGCGGAGTAAAGTATCTTGCTCAAAGATACAACACAGTGTCGTGACTCGAACCCGCCACCCTTTGGTCATAAGCCCGCCGTCCTACCAGTAGACTACCGTGCCTCCTATATGATAATCACTTAAATCACCTGTTTATAGGGAAAATATGATCACTCATAATCGTAAAGCGTTCCATTACTAATTTGCCTCCGATAAATAATTCCACGAAGTACATTTATTGAGCTCTGCACTTCAAAATTATGCCTTTTAATTTACAACACTATGGAAATAGATAAATCAATGAACCCTGTACAACTGTCCGGGTTTATTTTTGTGTGTGTTGTAGATGAGATGCCTGGAAAATCTTTCCTCATTGATACTTATTATCAAGTTATCAATTTTGAATTAAGATTTATTTATCAAAATCGTTCTCAAAATTCAATGAACAGATTTACAGTTTGTACAGATTTACAGTTTGTACAGATTTACAGTTTGTGTACCAAGAGATCACAATTTTCACAGTGTTGTCTCCCCTTGGCCCAGAATGCGGCGTCCAAGCACAACAAAGGTGTATTGGAATAGGTCGTTTTGTATTGCAACCAAACAACTTATAGTGGGATAATCATTCATCATGCAACATGATATAAGATCCAAATTTATTTTCCGATAATATTGTTTAAAAAAATAAAATTTAGGAAATAAAAAAACTGACAAAAATCAGGACAATTACCGTTTGTAGTGGTCCTTTTCTCGGAGTCCGTTCAACTGGTGTAAAAGTACATATCCAATTAACAGTGTATATAAATGATCAGAGCCAACACAGTTAGATTGTATGTTCTACTGATTACCAATAATCCTTTAGTAGTTTTTGTGGTTTATGTAATTATGTAGGACTTTTATTTGAGACCGTTGGCGATATATATCAACATGTTCCGGAGGGTTAATCATTTTATAAAAAAAATGTCAGTGTTTAGGTAATGTGAAGAAGCTTTTGTCTAAAAGCTACATATAGTAGACATATCATAGAACACCAAATATGACCAAAACATATAATTAGGTTTCTATGAAATATGTTTGCCATTTTATTCAGCATCAAATGTCAGTTAAGTGACCAAATAAAGAAGTAATTCTACTTAATTAAATTATTCTTTTTTTTCTTTCTTAAATGGACAACTTTTTCATATATTCTCCAATGAAGTCAGTTTCAAAGGTAAATAGACTAGTAATTACCTGCTTTATTGATATTTTTATTAAATGTAGATGTGTTTATAAAAATGATAATTTTGGTTATCCATAACAAGCTGAATAGGTCCTGCAATGCAAAACTGTAAAAGGGAATGCCAAAACCAACACCAACAGAGTTATAAAAAAAAAGTATGTGTTCCGAGAATGTATGATGATGATTCTAGAACTGAAGAAAGTTTGTTAGTGACTTGTAAAAGCATTTCATGAACTTTGCGTCCAAAAGCAATTCAGCAGTCAGTGTCTTTGTCATAACATTTAATATCAAGGATAAACCCATGTTATTAAAAACTGCATTCATTTAGTAGCTATCTGCTGACAAAATACAAAAAGTCACTTTCAAGCCTAAAACTGAAGCTTTATGCGTTGGACTAAAGAATATAATAAAAAAAACAAGATGTTGATTGTCCTATTTCTGTTGGTGGTGTGATCATATAAAGATATGCAGATGGCAGACATGAATTGCTGTGTCTGTAGGAGAGGATTCCCAGTAGGATCCTTAAGATGCTTCAATGAAAGATGTGCAAGAAGGAGACTGCGCTAGAGGAATGTACAGGAGGGTACACTTGAAGATGTTAAGGAGGCTTCAATGAAAGATGTTCAGGAGGGTACTCTTGAAGATGCTAAGGAGGCTTCAATGAAAGATGTCCAGGAGGGTAAACTTGAAGATGTAAAGAAGGCTTCAATGAAAGATGTTCAGGAGGGTACTCTTGAAGATGCTAAGGAGGCTTCAATGAAAGATTTTCAGGAGGGTACTCTTGAAGATGTAAAGGAGGCTTCAATGAAAGATGTTCAGGAGGGTAAACTTGAAGATGTAAAGTTCACCAGTGGGGCAGACAACAGTTCACCATTCGGGCAGACAACATAGTTCACCAGTGGGGCAGACAACAAAATTCACCAGTGGGGCAGACAACATAGTTCACCAGTGGGGCAGACAACAAAGTTCAACACTGGGGCAGAGAGCATAGTTCACCAGTGGGGCATACAACATTTCACCAGTGGGGCAGACAACAGTTCACCAGTGGGGCAGACAACATAGTTCATCAGTGGGGCAGACAACAGTTCACCAGTGGGGCAGACAACAGTTCACCAGTGGGATAGACAACAAAGTTCAACACTGGGGCAGACAACATAGTTCACCAGTGGGGCAGACAACAAAGTTCACCAGTGGGGCAGACAACATTGTTCACAAGTTGGACAAACAACAGTTCACCAGTGGGGCAGAAAACATAGTTCGCCAGTGGGGCAGACAGCATAGTTCACCACTGGGGCAGATAAAACAGCTCACCAGTGGGGCAGACATCATAGTTCACCAGTGGGGCAGACAACAGTTCACAAGTGGGGCAGACAACATAGTTCACCAGTGGGGCAGGCAACAAAATTCATCAGTGGGGCAGACAACAGTTCACCAGTGGGGCAGACAACAAAGTAAACCAGTGGGGCAGACAACAAAATTCATCAGTGGGGCAGACAACAGTTCACCAGTGGGGCAGACAACATAGTTCACCAGTGGGCAGACAACACAGTTCACCAGTGAGGCAGACATCATAGTTCACCAGTGGGGCATACAACATAGTTCACCAGTGGGGCAGAACATTTAAGTGTGGTACAAAACACACAACATTCCTTTACTTTTGTAGATGTCTACAAAGAAACGGGCAGATCGTGAATGTCTTCTACAAAAAACTTATAACAGGCCATACTGGAATCTCACCTCCAGGAAATTAACGAATATGACGCCAATACAGAAGTTCATAGGATATATGTAAAACAGTATCATATCTGCATTTTATAGATGTGTGCGGGTGTGATGCAGATTGGGATAGTGATGAAACTAGTTTCCCTTCATATGACAAAGAGAAAAGTAGCAGTAATGATCATATAGATATACAAAACGGAACATAACTTTTTATGGAACATCGATGATGCTAGTCATTGAGGAACAATGCAGTTATCTTCGATCAGCCAGGAAAACACGATTGCATATTAGTACTTTCATCAATTTGCTTTAAACATGTCTTTCAAATTACGAATGTATGTATGTATGAAATAAAACTTATTAAGCAGAAGCCAGAAATGTATGTCGATACAAACTGCTATTTAATGGTCAAGTTCTTTTTATCTTACAATTAACATATTCATATTGTGTCAACCCGCATTCACCCCTTAAACTATATGTAAGGCTAGAATATATAAATAGAAAATAAATATCACATGACAGTTGTTGCTATATTATACAATGCGTGATGGTGTATTTGCATGGAAGTTGATCGCTGATATATACCTTATAATCATGTAGTAGTTATACGTAGAATAAATGAAATAAATTAAAAAAAAATAGAATTATCAAATGCTAATTGATACATAATAACAACAAAACTTGGATACCCTGACCATTGACCTGAATATCTCCATCCGGGTAAATTTTTGCCAACATTTTTTTTTGGAAAAAAGTAATCTTACAGAATATATTGATATTTATTGCCAAATTTATTTTTTGGAAAGGAACATTTAGATTTAAATAATTACGAAAATCACTGATCCCTGTATTTTTGTCCTTGTGTTTAGTTCATTAAAAGATCGCACAGTAAAGAGGAGGAAAACAGGAGTGCTATTTCTGGGAAAAGAATCAAGATGAAGGTCAAGAAGTCAAAGAGAGATAAAGCTGTAAGTATCTTAATTGTTACATTCGGAGATATCTAGCTGTAAGTCTATTTCACTTAGTTACAATTAGATATGTGAATATGTAAGGATATATGTTTATATGCTATATTATAATTAACATTAGGGGACGAAAACTATGTTTAGTACTACTTCCATGCAAATGTTTCATTGGTAAACTGTTTAAGGTAATGAATCGTTTGTATGTGCATCACGTGTTCTTCATTAAATGCTTATGTAATATCCCATAATAGTTAGCCAGATTTATTGATAGAAGATTGTCAATGTATCTTAAATGTTAATTGCTCTTGTATATGATAGGCGTGTGTGATATGTGTTTTATATTTTAACAGAGACAGAAATGCTTTAACTCATTCACCCCCGAAATTTTATAATGAAATTTCCCAACCTTTGAACGAACTGTAATAGTTCAAATGTGTTTTCAGGGGTTAATGAGTAAAAATGTTAGGAAGAGGATCAATAGAAATATCTGTCTACAGAGACCTTAGAAATACCTAGTTTGCATTTCCTTTAAACAGATGGCCAAGAACCGTGCTCAGAAGTTGGACTTTCTTAACGCCGTGTTGTAGCAGATATAAAGGACCAGACTTCTCACTCCATATCAGTTATTGAACACAGCAGAGGATTTATGTACATAGTATAACCATAGTGTAACCGATTTTAGTATGAAATAAATAAAATATATTACGAATTGGTATTTCGAAATATTTTTGTAACCGTTCAACCATAATTTCCCATAGTGCACAGCCTGTGTTGCACTGGTACTGTCGTATGCCAGAAACTTGTTCTTGTCCCCGAATACATCAATATCAATATCACTTGAGAAAGTGTATTGGAGATTTATAGGAACTCTTCCATTGAGTGCAATTCTTGGTGTGGTTAAATCTACCGAAACACGAGTTTATTATACTTTGTACATGATGGGACAGAAGTCGAGATAAAATCACTGGTAAAATCTTCTGTGTGTAGAAACATGCATTGGTGAAACGAATACTTCATTAACAATGTTAAGCATCTAATCTCAGTTTGGGACATGACCTAAACTGGGGATGTCATCTAGTCAAACGTCAATACACGAACTTGCACCCCAAACGATCATTTGAAATTCTCAACCTCACTGTTCTAAAACTAACAAGAGAATACCGAAGTGACAACAAAATAGTAAATTGATGTCGATAAAAATAGGACAAAATGTGAACGAAGGAAAGATTTACATTGAAACTACTGAATAATAGGACCAGGTATCCCGGAAGGGAAAGCGTCTTCTGCTATACGTGGACGACAATCAAGTAACATTTCGTCCTCAAAGTGAGAAGTCGTGTAGTGGTGACATCGACACAATGAGAAACACTAGTGAGAATAATCAAAGACATCGACCATCACGTCACATGTCCTTTGAAATTGATTTTCTTATTCATGTTTTGTTTCATTCACGAACTTTTTTAAAAGTTTAAAACGACTACATTGTAACAAAACTACTACATTGTAACAAACATAAACAATGTTGACTACGGCAGTAGCTTTTACTACAGGAACGTGTGTTGCAAGACTCACTTAACTACATAATAAGTACATGCTCGTATTGAGCACTAAAACAAGTTCTATTTGATCAATAATTACAGTGAAATAAGAGAAAGTTTTACGGGATGTCGAATGTTTACTCTCGAATCGAGATGGGCTTTTGGGTGGCAATTGTCATACAACAGCAACTATTTATTTTAAAGGGTATCTAGAGTGATATATTAAGCATGAAATATGCTAGGATATGATATACATAATGAGCAATTTGGGAATAATATTCGTCCGAGCTTATCCTGTATTATAGAATAAAAATCTTACTTTACATAGGGCAACAGGTGTTCTGCTGAACACAAAATCCAAACTGTTGTCTGATGTAAAATGCTGATCTACAATTTGGCCGATGATCCAATAAAATCTCTTTTGATAGCGAAATCCAAATCGGCAACTCTTTTTTTTATCATCAACTGAAAACAAAGTATCGTATCATTTATGGATTGTCATTATTCCAACTCTGAAATGTTAACTGTTGTGCCATCTTATTTGGAATATTTCACGTGAAATCAACTCTATGATGTGTCATCAGTGTGTGATTTATGTGGATTCTGTATGTAGAATCAGTAAATAAGCATTGAACTGTTGATCTAAGGTATTTATGGTATATTTGAATGACACAGCTTTGCAAGCAAACAACATAATACGCACTAGCGCATTGTGATTTGTTGTGTCATTCAAATAGATCATAAATGCCATACAAAAACAGAGCAATACTTATATTTACGTTTTCTCCACCTTTAACGGGTTTTTTAAGTTACCAATTTTAATTTAATCTAAAATTCACGCCTTATCGACAGATTGAGCATTTATTTAAAAACTTGAACAGTGTATTGTCGCGTGCTGATTGGCTAAGAATTGTGTCTCGTGGTGCATGTCATTTAAAGTCCCATCAACGACACAGGTCACATCTTTTTAGTAGGTTATCTAGTGACAATGCCATGCAAATGTAAATTTCATATCTTAAATCTTTATAGGCGGAAAAAACAAAAAACCTTATGATTTTTTGTGGATAATGCAATATTTGTATAACCGGTTAAAACTTACTTTATTTTCGATCAAATTTGCGTTACATCACAAAAAGGCTCTTTCTTCAATTTAATTCTTTCGAGAACACTAATCCCAATGATACTTACTGTTGATATGTAAATTACACTCTCTCAGTCGTATTTTCAAGTATTTTGAATTACAACCCACAGGTTATGTAAGGAAAATAAAATGCACGCTGAAATAAGATGATTAACTGTTCCCAAACCTGTGATGGTCTACCTCGACTTCGGGCTGACAAGCTGTTATGTTCGAAAAGAATATGACTAAGACTTAGTATTGTATAAATAGCAACCAGACGAATGTGAACAAATAAAACAAACCTTTAAACTTTAATTGAACCGTCAGATGTCAACATGCAAGTTAATCGTGTTATTTTGGTTGGGGGAAGGGACACAGTAAGGTTCATTGATTCTCTTAATTGAAGGAGTTCGACAAGAAGAAAAAATCAATATACACATAAAACATATAATGTTGTATACACTTTTGATTTAAATATTACATATACATGTATATATACTTCTTACTTAACCTCCCTCGATAGGGAACTCGTATTCACAAACGACAAGAACATAGTAAAGTTTTTGTACCACCCTTTTGTAAACCTATGGTCAGCATTCTTCGTCTGTGAACGATGTAATTTCCCAAACGTCTTTGTTCTATTGAGATAGTTGTATTGGGATAGGGGGATACCAATATATCTGCTAAGAAATAGCTAGTATAAACGGATATCATAAATACAAGTAACAATTTCGCAAAGAAAAGCAGCCAATATTTGAGAAACATCGACAGATAACATGTTTTCTGTTTAATATTTATCCAACAAGCATGAACAAGTATGTTCAATCCTTCACAAAATTCGGTTATAAAAAGCCAAAATATCTTTTCAATTTCGAAAGAAAACAAATAAGAGTTTGCTCAAAAAAGATATTCTTTTTAAACTTGAATATGATTATTTTTTCTTAATCTCAAAAAATGACTTGATTCAGAATAACATCGCATCATATACCATGGATATATTCAGTAGTCACCTTATTAAATGCATTCATGAATTTCTATTGAGACACAACAAGAAGATCTATACATAAGGTGTAAAAGGACCTAAACAAAAGATATAATGATCCCTACAAAAACAAGACACGAAACCAACATTCAGACGAATATATCATATTGCATTAGTGGCGGCCGATATATCCATTGATTGATATTTACATAACATATGCATAAACAATACCTACACCCATCTTTACAGCCCAAAAACAAAAGATTCAAAAACCCCGACCTCCCTACCGTGACGTAACCCATATCTTTGAACCATGTGATATTTCTAGTTATGGTAGCTTCATGTGTATATATATACAAGACTGCTGTTATAAAATTACACGATATCGTTTTCTCTATAATGACTTTATTGGTGAAAGTGCATGCAAAACTAGAAAATACATCGACCTATATTCTCAGCTACATGTTGCCGTAAGATAACATCATAATTGTACTTAACATTATAGAAGTTTTACTCCCAAGGACGTATGTTCACGTGTATAAGGTGACAGTAGCAGGATCTGAATTCTTTTAACGGGGTAGTGTTGATAAGGCTACTGGCCACTGGTCAACAAAGCGCTGGGCTGGCTTTTATCAGTGGTTAGTCTACACCTGGCCCTTATGTAACATTCGGACACTGTTGGTCAATAATGCGTAGAGCAGGTCGACCCAGTGACTGCCATGACCTGGTTAGGCGACGTACAGGTGTAAGGACAGACGCTGGCCAGTTGATATTGGCAGTACATACTGTCCTTATCCACCACAATATGTACTCATATATTAAATCCTTATACTATGTTTGATACATTTTAGATAAAAGTAAAATAAAGAATACAATGTACCACATTGTCACATCTCAAGAACTAATTCCTTGATCAAAGTCGACATGAAAAGACAATAACGGAGGATATATCACAACGATAAACAACAAAAAAAGGGTATCGTAATATCCCAAAATCCACAACAAAAGGAAGGGTTCATGAAACCAAACAAAACAACAATAGGAAAAGTATCGTGAAACACCACAAACGACAAGAAAAGAAACGGTATCGTGAAACCCAATAAACCGAAACAAAAGGGTATGATGAAACCCACAAATCAACGCAAAAAGGGAAACATAAAACCCACAAACCACAGCAAAAAGGGTAACATAAAACCCACAAACAACAGCAAAAAGGGTTACATAAAACCCACAAATCACAGCAAAAAGGGTAACATGAAACCCACAAATCACAGCAAAAAGGGTAACACAAATCACAGCAAAAAGGGTAACATGAAACCCACAAACCACAGCAAAATGGGTAACATAAAACCCACAAATCACAGCAAAAAGGGTAACATAAAACCCACAAATCACAGCAAAAAGGGTAACATAAAACCAAAAAAGCACAGCAAAAAGGGTAACACAAAACCCACAAATCACAGCAAAAAGGGTAACATAAAACCAACAAACCACAGCAAAAAGGGTAACAAAAAACCCACAAACCACAGCAAAAAGGGTAACATGAAACCCACAAATCACAGCAAAAAGGGTAACATAAAACCAAAAAAGCACAGCAAAAAGGGTAACACAAAACCCACAAATGACAGCAAAAAGGGTAACATAAAACCAACAAACCACAGCAAAAATGGTAACAAAAAACCCACAAACCACAGCAAAAAGGGTAACATAAAACTCACAAACCACAGCAAAAAGGGTAACATAAAACCCACAAACCACAGCAAAACGGTAACATAAAACCCAAAAACCCCAGCAAAAAAGGGTTAAACAAATCACAGCAAAAAGGGTAACATAAAACCAAAAAAGCACAGCAAAAAGGGTAACACAAAACCCACAAATCACAGCAAAAAGGGTAACATGAAACCCACAAATCACATCAAAAAGGGTAACATTAAACCCACAAACCACAGCAAAATGGGTAACATAAAACCCACAAATCACTGCAAAAGGGTAACATAAAACCCAAAAACCCCAGCAAAAAAGGGTTACACAAATCACAGCAAAAAGGGTAACATAAAACCCACAAACCACAGCAAAAAGGGTAACATAAAACCCACAAACCACAGCCAAAAGGGTAACATGACACCCACAAATCACAGCAAAAAGGGTAACATAAAACCCACAAATCACAGCAAAAAGGGTAACATAAAACCCACAAACCACAGCAAAAAGGGTAACACAAAACCCACAAATCACAGCGAAAAGGGTAACATAAAACCAACAAGCCACAGCAAAAAGGGTAACAAAAAACCCACAAACCACAGCAAAAAGGGTAACATGAAACCCACAAATCACAGCAAAAATGGTAACATGAAACCCACAAACCACAGCAAAAAGGGTAACATTAAACCCACAAATCACAGCAAAAAGGGTAACATTAAACCCACAAACCACAGCAAAAAGGGTAACATGAAACCCACAAATCACAGCAAAAAGGGTAACATTAAACCCACAAATCACAGCAAAAAGGGTAACATTAAACCCACAAACCACAGCAAAAAGAGTAACATAAAACCCACAAATCACAGCAAAAAGGGTAACATAAAAACCACAAACCACAGCAAAATGAGTAACATGAAACTCACAAATCACATCAAAAAGGGTAACATTAAACCCACAAATCACAGCAAAAAGGGTAACATAAAACCCACAAATCACAGCAAAAAGGGTAACATTAAACCCACAAATCACAGCAAAAAGGGTAACATAAAACCCACAAATCACAGCAAAAAGGGTAACATAAAACCCACAAACCACAGCAAAAAGGGTAACATAAAACCCACAAATCACAGCAAAAAGGGTAACATAAAACCCACAAATCACAGCAAAAAGGGTAACATAAAACCCACAAACCACAGCAAAAAGGGTAACATAAAACCCACAAACCACAGCAAAAAGGGTAACATGAAACCCACAAATCACAGCGAAAAGGGTAACATAAAACCCACAAACCACAGCGAAAAGGGTAACATAAAACCCACAAACCACAGCAAAAAGGGTAACATAAAACCCACAAATCACAGCAAAAGGAAAGTCATGGTGAAACCCACAAACCAAAATAAAAGGAAATGTATGGTGAAACCCACAAACCAAAATAAAAGGAAATGTATGGTGAAACCCACAATCCATAACAAAATGGAAGTCTTCATGAAACCCCCAAAACAACAATAGGAAAGGTATCGTGAAACCCAATAAACCAAAACAAACGAAAATGTATCGTGAAACATAAATAGGGTATCATGAAACCCCCCACAAATCACAATTTCTCCGACTACCAGTACAATAAATCGGCATTAATAGATCACGCTAACCTATAATCACATCGTCGATTGGGACAATGCCAAGATAGTTGAAAGAGAACAGCATACAAGAACGAGACAAATCAAAGAAGCAATCAAAATCAGAAAAATGTATAACATGAACAGAGACGATGGGGGCACTAGCAGAGTCATCTGTATGACCCGATACTGACCTAACGGGAGAGGGGCTAGATGTACACCCTATCCGTAGACTATTAGATACAGTGAGTATATGCTCTCTATCGATAGGCGAAGCGTCCCGGGTCGAGTGACATATGAAATATACAATTTCGTCACATCGATGTACAGGTTAACAATACACGCTCATTTAGTCATAGCTTGACAAAGGGATCAGTCGATCTTGAAACGTTGTTACACGTTTACTACTTACATTGTGCATGAAGCAAAATTTTGATATTACATATTTCCAAACTAATGAATTGTGTCGAAGATTTAAATATTGGTTTTTAAAAAAGTTTTTTTTAAAAAGTTTGAGACCGCTGCATTTACAGTATCTATTTCTCACGACATGAATTTGATAGCACTAGCCCTATGTCGAAGATAATTAGCCATGTTCTAGAGTAAACATTATAGCATTCGAGAGATTTGGATTGTTAGAGATTATGAGAAGATTGTCACTATCGTGGCAAAATTGGGAAATATTATTTTTCCTTTTGCTAAATGAATAGTCTTGTGTAAGTATTAAATTTTATCGATTTTGAGATCGAAAAAGGGTGTCATTCTCACTTCGGTTTTTGACACGTCAATTACATAATCAAGGGAGCTGCTATATTGATATTGAGGGGAAAAAATTGACTGTCGTAAAAATGACGTCATAATGTTTGTTGTCGAGTTTGGTGAGAAAGTCACCTCTTTCGGCATAATGCTGGAAATTGACGTCATTCCATTCATTTTGCTCTCGGAGTTGCTTAGTGATTTTATTTGCCAAAACGTGGATAATGATTATGTTAAATGAAGGTTTCAAAACCACAGGTAACGCTCTTTTCTTGTTATGTGGCTATAGAAACAGAACGAAGAAACGTTTGGCTCGTCTTACCATTTCGGTAAAAATAATAACACAAATAAAATAATATCAATTAATACAATACTTTTTATCATGTTTTCATGTAACCATATAATAATCAATTATGTATTGACATTGAATGAAAAATAATAATAACAAAAGAAGAAAGAAAGAAGAAAAACAAGATAGGATATTATAAAAATGCTGAAACATTTTTGGTTTTTAGGAGTACTACGTGATGAAGTATTGTACATTCCACGACCGATGTTTCTTTAGCTATGATATGATGCTACCCAGTCACACTCCGGAACCATCATTTGTTCCATTGTCTTGTAGATATAATTTATTGACGCAAATCTTACTATTACACATTTCCTTGATATGTATAACGTGCTGGCCAGGGTCCATCAGTGCGTGGGTATACGTTCATTCTGTTATAAAGCAGTACCAGTAACGAATAACACACCAGTAATATACCTAACCTGTCGATATCACCCTGATTTTTTTCAATCTACATTAAAAGTGTAACCTCCTTTCGTTTTAGTAAATATGAAACAATTATCAGATGACAAACAACATGTAACTTATATATTTATAAGATAACAAACAAGATCGGACTACTATCGCTGTCAGATAACAAACAACATGTTACTTGTATATCTATAAGATAACAAACATGATCGGACTATTATCACTGTCAGATAACAAACAATATGTAACTTGTATATTTATAAGATAACAAACACGATCGGACTACTATCACTGTCAGAAAACAAACAACATGTAACTTCTATATTTATAAGATAACAAAGAAGATCGGACTACTATCACTGTCAGATAACAAACAATATGTAACTTGTATATTTATAAGATAACAAACATGATCGGACTATTATCACTGTCAGATAACAAACAACATGTAACTTATATATTTATAAGATAACAAACAAGATCGGACTACTATCACTGTCAGATAACAAACAACATGTAACTTATATATTTATAAGATAACAAACAAGATCGGACTACTATCACTGTCAGATAACAAACAACATGTAACTTATATATTTATAAGATAACAAACAAGATCGGACTACTATCACTGTCAGATAACAAACAACATGTAACTTATATATTTATAAGATAACAAACAAGATCGGACTACTATCACTGTCAGATAACAAACAACATGTAACTTATATATTTATAAGATAACAAACAAGATCGGACTACTATCACTGTCAGATAACAAACAACATGTAACTTATATATTTATAAGATAACAAACAAGATCGGACTACTATCACTGTCAGATAACAAACAACATGTAACTTATATATTTATAAGATAACAAACAAGATCGGACTACTATCACTGTCAGATAACAAACAACATGTAACTTATATATTTATAAGATAACAAACAAGATCGGACTACTATCACTGTCAGATAACAAACAACATGTAACTTATATATTTATAAGATAACAAACAAGATCGGACTACTATCACTGTCAGATAACAAACAACATGTAACTTATATATTTATAAGATAACAAACAAGATCGGACTACTATCACTGTCAGATAACAAACAACATGTAACTTATATATTTATAAGATAACAAACAAGATCGGACTACTATCACTGTCAGATAACAAACAACATGTAACTTATATATTTATAAGATAACAAACAAGATCGGACTACTATCACTGTCAGATAACAAACAACATGTAACTTATATATTTATAAGATAACAAACAAGATCGGACTACTATCACTGTCAGATAACAAACAACATGTAACTTATATATTTATAAGATAACAAACAAGATCGGACTACTATCACTGTCAGATAACAAACAACATGTAACTTATATATTTATAAGATAACAAACAAGATCGGACTACTATCACTGTCAGATAACAAACAACATGTAACTTATATATTTATAAGATAACAAACAAGATCGGACTACTATCACTGTCAGATAACAAACAACATGTAACTTATATATTTATAAGATAACAAACAAGATCGGACTACTATCACTGTCAGATAACAAACAACATGTAACTTATATATTTATAAGATAACAAACAAGATCGGACTACTATCACTGTCAGATAACAAACAACATGTAACTTATATATTTATAAGATAACAAACAAGATCGGACTACTATCACTGTCAGATAACAAACAACATGTAACTTATATATTTATAAGATAACAAACAAGATCGGACTACTATCACTGTCAGATAACAAACAACATGTAACTTATATATTTATAAGATAACAAACAAGATCGGACTACTATCACTGTCAGATAACAAACAACATGTAACTTATATATTTATAAGATAACAAACAAGATCGGACTACTATCACTGTCAGATAACAAACAACATGTAACTTATATATTTATAAGATAACAAACAAGATCGGACTACTATCACTGTCAGATAACAAACAACATGTAACTTATATATTTATAAGATAACAAACAAGATCGGACTACTATCACTGTCAGATAACAAACAACATGTAACTTATATATTTATAAGATAACAAACAAGATCGGACTACTATCACTGTCAGATAACAAACAACATGTAACTTATATATTTATAAGATAACAAACAAGATCGGACTACTATCACTGTCAGATAACAAACAACATGTAACTTATATATTTATAAGATAACAAACAAGATCGGACTACTATCACTGTCAGATAACAAACAACATGTAACTTATATATTTATAAGATAACAAACAAGATCGGACTACTATCACTGTCAGATAACAAACAACATGTAACTTATATATTTATAAGATAACAAACAAGATCGGACTACTATCACTGTCAGATAACAAACAACATGTAACTTATATATTTATAAGATAACAAACAAGATCGGACTACTATCACTGTCAGATAACAAACAACATGTAACTTCTATATTTATAAGATAACAAACAAGATCGGACTACTATCACTGTCAGATAACAAACAACATGTAACCTTTATAGCTATCAGATAACAAACAGGATCGGACTAATATCACTGTCAGATCACAAACAACAGTTAATCTTTAAAAATATCTGATACGAATAAGATTGAAAATATATCACTGTCAGATAACAAACAGCATTTAACCTATATATCTATTAATTAAGTATAAATGTAATTTTTTGCTCATTTCACCGTCAGATAAAAAAAAAACATCACCCCAGACAATTTTAGAAAGACGATATGACGTATATTACTGTCGGATAACAAACACAACTTATATTACTGTCAGATAACGAACAAAACTTGTATTACTGACAGATAACAAACAAAACGTATATAACTGTGAGATAACAAACAAAACTCACTTCACTGTCAGATAACAAACAAAACTAATATTACTATCTGATAACGAACAAAACTTATATTACTGTCAGATAACAAACAAAACTCACTTCACTGTCAGATAACAAACAAAACTTATATTACCGTCTGATAACGAACAACACGTATATTACTATCAGATAACCAACAAAACTTATTTCACTATAAGATAACAAATAAAACTTATATTATTGTCAGAAAACAAATAAAACTTATATAACTGTCAGATAACAAACAGAACTTATATTACTGTCAGACAGATAACAAACGAAACTTATATAACTGTCAGATAAAAAACAGAACTTATATTACAGTCAGACAGATAACAAACGAAACGTATATTCCTGTCAGACAGATAACAAACAAAACTTATATTACTGTCAGACAGATAACAAACGAAACTTATATAACTGTCAGATAACAAACAGAACTTATATTACTGTCAGACAGATAACAAACGAAACGTATATTACTGTCAGACAGATAACAAACAAAACTTATATTACTGTCAGACAGATAACAAACGAAACGTATATTACTGTCAGATAACAAACAGAACTTATATTACTGTCAGACAGATAACAAACGAAACGTATATTACTGTCAGATAACAAACAAAACTTATAATGCTGTCAGACAGATAGCAAACGAAACGTATATTACTGTCAGATAACAAACAGAACTTATATTACTGTCAGATAACAAACAAAACTTATATAACTGTCAGACAGATAACAAACAAAACGTATATTACTGTCAGATAACAAACAAAACTTAAATTACTGTCAGATAACAAACAAAACTTATATTACTGTCAGATAGCAACCAAACTTATATTACTGTCAGATAACAAACAGAACTTATATTACTGTCAGACAGATAACAAACAAAACTTATATTACTGTCAGATAACAAACAAAACTTATATTACTGTCAGATAACAAACAAAACTTATATTACTGTCAGACAGATAACAAACAAAACTTATATTACTGTCAGATAACAAACAAAACTTATATTACTGTCAGATAACAAACAAAACTTATATTACTGTCAGACAGATAACAAACAAAACTTATATTACTGTCAGATAACAAACAAAACTTATATTACTGTCAGATAACAAACAAAACTTATATTACTGTCAGACAGATAACAAACAAAACTTATATTACTGTCAGATAACAAACAAAACTTATATTACTGTCAGATAACAAACAAAACTTATATTACTGTCAGACAGATAACAAACAAAACTTATATTACTGTCAGATAACAAACAAAACTTATATTACTGTCAGATAACAAACAAAACTTATATTACTGTCAGACAGATAACAAACAAAACTTATATTACTGTCAGATAACAAACAAAACTTATATTACTGTCAGATAACAAACAAAACTTATATTACTGTCAGACAGATAACAAACAAAACTTATATTACTGTCAGATAACAAACAAAACTTATATTACTGTCAGATAACAAACAAAACTTATATTACTGTCAGACAGATAACAAACAAAACTTATATTACTGTCAGATAACAAACAAAACTTATATTACTGTCAGATAACAAACAAAACTTATATTACTGTCAGATAACAAACAAAACTTATATTACTGTCAGATAACAAACAAAACTTATATTACTGTCAGATAACAAACAAAACTTATATTACTGTCAGATAACAAACAAAACTTATATTACTGTCAGATAACAAACAAAACTTATATTACTGTCAGATAACAAACAAAACTTATATTACTGTCAGACAGATAACAAACAAAACTTATATTACTGTCAGATAACAAACAAAACTTATACTACTGTCAGGTAACAAACAGAACTTATATTACAGTCAGATAACAAACAAAACTTATATTACTGTCAGACAGATAACAAACAGAACTTATATTACTGTCAGATAACAAACAAAACTTATATTACTGTCAGATAACAAACAGAACTTATATTACTGTCAGACAGATAACAAACAAAACTTATATTACTGTCAGATAACAAACAAAACTTATACTACTGTCAGGTAACAAACAGAACTTATATTACAGTCAGATAACAAACAAAACTTATATTACTGTCAGACAGATAACAAACAGAACTTATATTACTGTCAGATAACAAACAAAACTTATATTACTGTCAGATAACAAACAGAACTTATATTACTGTCAGACAGATAACAAACAAAACTTATATTACTGTCAGACAGATAACAAACAGAACTTATATTACTGTCAGATAACAAACAAAACTTATATTACTGTCAGATAACAAACAGAACTTATATTACTGTCAGACAGATAACAAACAAAACTTATATTACTGTCAGACAGATAACAAACAGAACTTATATTACTGTCAGATAACAAACAAAACTTATATTACTGTCAGATAACAAACAGAACTTATATTACTGTCAGACAGATAACAAACAAAACTTATATTACTGTCAGACAGATAACAAACAGAACTTATATTACTGTCAGATAACAAACAAAACTTATATTACTGTCAGATAACAAACAGAACTTATATTACTGTCAGATAACAAACAAAACTTATATTACTGTCAGACAGATAACAAACAAAACTTATATTACTGTCAGATAACAAACAAAACTTATACTACTGTCAGGTAACAAACAGAACTTATATTACAGTCAGATAACAAACAAAACTTATATTACTGTCAGACAGATAACAAACAGAACTTATATTACTGTCAGATAACAAACAAAACTTATATTACTGTCAGATAACAAACAGAACTTATATTACTGTCAGACAGATAACAAACAAAACTTATATTACTGTCAGACAGATAACAAACAGAACTTATATTACTGTCAGATAACAAACAAAACTTATATTACTGTCAGATAACAAACAGAACTTATATTACTGTCAGACAGATAACAAACAAAACTTATATTACTGTCAGACAGATAACAAACAGAACTTATATTACTGTCAGATAACAAACAAAACTTATATTACTGTCAGATAACAAACAGAACTTATATTACTGTCAGACAGATAACAAACAAAACTTATATTACTGTCAGACAGATAACAAACAGAACTTATATTACTGTCAGATAACAAACAAAACTTATATTACTGTCAGATAACAAACAGAACTTATATTACTGTCAGACAGATAACAAACAAAACTTATATTACTGTCAGACAGATAACAAACAGAACTTATATTACTGTCAGATAACAAACAAAACTTATATTACTGTCAGATAACAAACAGAACTTATATTACTGTCAGATAACAAACAAAACTTATATTACTGTCAGACAGATAACAAACAAAACTTATATTACTGTCAGATAACAAACAAAACTTATACTACTGTCAGGTAACAAACAGAACTTATATTACAGTCAGATAACAAACAAAACTTATATTACTGTCAGACAGATAACAAACAGAACTTATATTACTGTCAGATAACAAACAAAACTTATATTACTGTCAGATAACAAACAGAACTTATATTACTGTCAGACAGATAACAAACAAAACTTATATTACTGTCAGACAGATAACAAACAGAACTTATATTACTGTCAGATAACAAACAAAACTTATATTACTGTCAGATAACAAACAGAACTTATATTACTGTCAGACAGATAACAAACAAAACTTATATTACTGTCAGACAGATAACAAACAGAACTTATATTACTGTCAGATAACAAACAAAACTTATATTACTGTCAGATAACAAACAGAACTTATATTACTGTCAGACAGATAACAAACAAAACTTATATTACTGTCAGACAGATAACAAACAGAACTTATATTACTGTCAGATAACAAACAAAACTTATATTACTGTCAGATAACAAACAGAACTTATATTACTGTCAGACAGATAACAAACAAAACTTATATTACTGTCAGACAGATAACAAACAGAACTTATATTACTGTCAGATAACAAACAAAACTTATATTACTGTCAGATAACAAACAGAACTTATATTACAGTCAGATAACAAACAAAACTTATATTACTGTCAGACAGATAACAAACAGAACTTATATTACTGTCAGATAACAAACAAAACTTATATTACTGTCAGATAACAAACAGAACTTATATTACTGTCAGACAGATAACAAACAAAACTTATATTACTGTCAGACAGATAACAAACAGAACTTATATTACTGTCAGATAACAAACAAAACTTATATTACTGTCAGATAACAAACAGAACTTATATTACTGTCAGACAGATAACAAACAAAACTTATATTACTGTCAGACAGATAACAAACAGAACTTATATTACTGTCAGACAGATAACAAACAAAACTTATATTATTGTCAGACAGATAATAAACAAAACGTATATTATTGTCAGACAGATAATAAACAAAACGTATATTATTGTCAGACAGATAATAAACAAAACGTATATTATTGTCAGACAGATAACAAACAAAACTTATATTATTGTCAGACAGATAATAAACAAAACGTATATTACAGTCAGATAACAAACAGAACTTATATAACTGTCAGACAGATAACAAACAAAACTTATATTACTGTCAGACAGATAACAAACAAAACTTATATTACTGTCAGACAGATAACAAACAGAACTTATATTACTGTCAGACAGATAACAAACAGAATCCATTACTTTCGGTCGCTGCTGTAGCTTGGTCCCGTTTATAATGTACTATTAGTGTTGTAATAAACTTTTCCTTCCAGGACGTTTCTGTACATTGTGTACACTCCATTCAGAACACTGCTGACTTTCGTTATACATGTACTTTTTATTACACGCTTCCAACTCCGTAATAGCTCTTTCTTATATTTGTTTTACGTATATTTAATTTTCTCGTAGATAATTTTTATTTCACTTAAATACATCATATTTTGTTCATATATAAATGTAGGTTTTCCCAATTTTACCGAATGATAAAATATTAATGAAAAAGAGAATGTAAAATACAAGTCAAAATTGTTTTAAAGGGAAATTAGATTTGATGTCAAACAGAAGCACACGTACATAATGAGTGATATTCAAGAAAGTGACTATAGCACCATTTATAGCGTTATCCTAGCTAAGCGGATATCACGTCATCCTAGAGAAGTAGATGTCAGGACATGGATGGAATTTTCCCCCACACTTCAAAGGTACATTCCCTTTTTGCTGGGGTAAAGATAAACCAGTCTTTGCCTACATAGGGAAAGACAACTCACACGGGCTATTACTTTGAAACTTAAGCAAGGTAACACTTCTAATTTTGTCACACATTGCATGCGCCCTTGACGATTGCGCGGTTCGTTAGGATCGCCATAACTGCTTAATTTTACCTGAGTGTGGGGAGAATCAACAATCAAATAACAACTTTATCTGAGCACTTGTACACGCGGGATTCCACAACGACAATAGCTTTAATTATCTTTCAATAAGATAGCATATATATTATAGAGTAAAATATTTTTAAGATCAATTTTTAAGTGAATCTGAATAATTTGACATTCATAGTATTATTTACTATATTTGAAATAGAATCAGGTTGATGAAAACTGACAGTTTAATGGTTGCCATCATGATATCATAAGCATTTTGTTTGTGTGAAAAGAAGGTCGATGTGTTTTTATCATGCTTGCCAGTGTACCTTGTTATTTTGTTGTCAATTCCCCTGTTCTCGGCATTAGGGTGTGACATTCACTTGGATTTTACCTAGATTTACATGGTGGGTGTCGCCGATGAAGCAGAATACGCTAACCCTTCTTGGATACCTGGTCTTATTCTCCTTGTGATTGACTCAGTGGTCTCCATATAAATTTTCTCTTTGTTCATATTTGGCTATAGTTTCATTTTTTTCAGCTCTATATATGGTTTCGTTGATACTTCGGTATGCTCTTGGTTTGTTTTTTTACACAGTTTGACTTCTTTTTATCAGTATGACCTCCATTTATCAGTATGACCTCTATTTATCAGTATGACCTCTTTTTACACAGTATGACCTCTATTACGTCAAACATCACTCAGCTTATGCAACTGTAAATTTGTACAAAAGAAAGAAAATAAAAGTATATATCAATGACAAGAACTATGAGTGTGACCTATTGTACCAGATACTACAAGACTAATTGATTTTCACTTGTCCATCCGCTACCTTTTTGTCAATTCTACACGTTGACCTGATCATTGAATAAGGTAGCACACTCCCTGTTTACTTTGCTTCTGGAATTCTATTAAAAGTTAGCTTATCTCTCCAGACGATAATTATGGTGCCTGGGTGAAGGAGGTACTGTATGCCTTTCAGAGAAACCCTCCTATTTCTGTTCCATTGTTATTTTTAACCGACAATGTATTGTGTTGATGACACTCACCTATGTTCAGGGTGTCGCTTGAGACTGTCGTTATGCAAGATTTGCGTGTTCTAACCCAAGGAGAGACGAAACCTTTCTCTGGCCAAGACTCCATTGTAACATTTATAAGTGCATGAACGGGTCAAGATTTTAATACAAGGTGAAGTAAGTATTTATATAGGGTAGGGTATACCATTTATAGCTGTGTCATGTGTGTATCTTATGACGTCAGCGTTCTATCTACAATAAGTATATTTGTCATCAGAATACTTTTGTAAATATATATATATATAAATTTAATATCACATACGATTGCATGGATTCATATTGTGTATTGACCCTCTGGTACATATATATCTCTGCTATTTTGGTTTGTTTTTGCTATTTATTTGTTAAGTAGACTTTAAGATAAAGTCTAACGACAAAGTATACATAGAGATTTCCTCACTATCTCTGACAATTGAAAAGCCAAATAAATATATGGCGAGCCAACCCAACATTTATTCGATGAGCAAAGTCTTATAAGATATAAAATATGTTATATTATTTTATAAAATACTGTCTGTACATTGGCCCTTGAATAAATGTGAGTATGGCAAGTCAACTTAATTGTTTTATGTTAAACCTTGATTAAATAACATCGCATTAGAAATATTATATAAAATCTTATATAAGATATGACATAAGATAAAACACATATCTTATACAATATATAATCTAACAGTATATGATATGAGACATTTTATACAAAAATACATGATAAAATATTTTATACAATATTATATATAAGTATGATATTTTTATATAACAAGAAATGTTTTGAAAAACAGAATATATAGAATATAGCATCCAAATTCCTCCTTGACTAAATGTTAAGTTTACATGCTATACAAATTCTTTGCTGAACGTGCGGTAATAAATTTAGCATTACTAAATCTGTTTGTCGATAACTAAAATCAAACATTTTGTAAACAAAAACATTGACCACGCTGGCGATTTTGTAAATTGAAAAATGATGATAATGATGTTTGTCAACTTATCTTTCCTCATCAAGACCATCCTAACCTTTCTTGCGTGTGTAATTAAAATGTCATAGATATTCCAACATTTGAAAATAGTGCTTAGAAAGTTTGGGATACATGCATCCTATTGACAAATATATTTGTTAACATGGGACTCTGAACCTCAAATGCTCCATTCTACGATGAAGACATCGAACTGTGGTCATCAGACCCATATATGATTTTTCATATGATAACTGTAATAGCCATTAAAGTATAACCAGGGGCGTAGCTAGCCCCGATTCGGAGTGGAGTCATTTAGGATCGGGTACAGGACAGGGCCTTAGTAGGAGGGCAAGGGGGTGGAACAATCAAGTGTGGTTTTTTTGTATTGTTTTGTTTTCTTTTTAAAAATGGGGTGAATTCATCTGCAAACCAGCGTTTAGTCAGCTGCGGGCCTGATAGCGTTGTGTTGACATACACGTTTGGAATCCTCTTACCCACACTTTTCAGATCACTGGATAGGTGTGGTGAGTGAGAGGTCATTCTGAACTATATCATGATCGGCCACATAATGTATATAGTGCAACGGATGCTCTTTTGGAAAATTGTTCGCAGTTTGATATTGTCGACATATTTATTGCGACACATCAAGTATCTGAATATTGTGAATATCTCATATTGTAACTAAAAAGCAAGGATCGCAATTCTCCCGGTTTTTTTTGAAGTTTTGGAGAATCACGTCATTTGCAACATTATCAATTCGTCCTATATTCTGATCCAAAATAGCAATACTACTAATTAAAACACCGGTTATGGATATACATATATGAAAGAAATAAAATGCTATGCTCTAACATACCGATACTCGCACACAAATATGACTATATCGGCTGACAGAACTCAATTACTGATAAACCATGCTAAAATCACTGTCATTGGTTATATGTCATTTAGTTTTGACATTTTAGATGTCGTCTGAAACATTCGCCTTATAGTAATGATTACTTGTAGCTGGGATGTCGTTGAAATCCTTACGTCAGGGCATTAACGATTATGATAAGTTTATTGGGTTGTTTCTGTGTCTGATGCATTATGTAAATTACCATTGGAAAACTGATATTCTTACCAAATTCAACAAAACTGATATTGACCACGGGGACGATGTAATCCTCCAGCTTTACGCGGCTGTGTGGTTTGTCTGTTACCCGACACCAACCGTACGTAGCACCTAGTGATGAGCAGTATGTCATTAACCCTGAATAGTTCACATGATCTGTTGTGTCATTTCACCTAATATAGTAACATCTAGATAATGCCACATTATTTCTGGACAGATATATGATACTTACATCAGTACTGTTACAATACCCTATAACGTTATTGTTTATCTATATAAACGGGTGTAAGCAGATATCATTAGTAAAGCTTTAACATCATATATCATAATTCAAACTTCACCACATAGGTATGTTAACTTTTGAATATTTGAAATCAACAAAACGAAAACTGATTGACGTAAAGCATTTTGAAAAAAAAACAACAGGCATAACAAAACGCAATACTAAAAGTTTTTAAAAAAATATTCGTTACTGGGGTTTTTTAAAAGCTGTGATTGACAAGCGATGCTGTTAAATATTGTTGGGCAAAGAGAAAACATCTCTACATACTATTTTGTCGTTGTTCTATGATATTACAGAAATAAAGGTTGACTTCATATTTTTCCGTATCGACGTTGTGTTCTCATGTCTTGTACTAATGTGTTGACGCTGTGCCATATCTTTTATTGTACAATATCCTGGATTGGTTTTATACATTAGCATAGTTAATCTTCTGATCTCGGGAACACAATTATACGCATGCCGTTTTATCAGAACAACAATCGGTTTCATTTAATAATACATTTCTGTACATATGACCTAGATCATGAAAATTAAACCGAAGCAAGTTTGAAATAAAATAACTGACGGTATTAGTGAGGGTTGATAAATTTAAACGTAATATGATAAAAAAAAACCTCACCTGTGTCTATGCAAATGCTGCTTTGCAAGTGCAATCATTATAATACTGAGCATTCAAATCGATATGAAGCATTTGAAATTCGGTAGCTTCATAGCAGTAAAGTCTTTTGGGGGATGAAAATATTCATAAAATTACCAAACGGAAACAGTTTAGTTTACCTTGGTATCATATCACGAAAAAATAGACTAGCCTCTGTGTACGATAACTTCAGAGGAAGGTTGTAAACACATCTTAAATTGTCTGTTATGATATATTTAGACTTTCTATTGTCGAAACAAGTTTCAAGTTTTGTTTTTTACACTCACGCTACGCGTATGCGTGCGTAACAAGATGTCACACATACATAGTATACATTGATGGGCATAGTACACACATAATATGACACATGATACAATATATACAATAACAATCCATTTCAATAATTCTTTTAGCTAACTTTTTTTAGATAGTAAGTAACTTCATTACTCTTTGTATAAATTTACTTACTTTTGTTAAAAGTACCGTGTTACATATTGAGAACATTCCTTTCGTTTTGATAAAAGCTGGGTTGACACAATAATAATTTGGTATATAAAGTTGTCTAAGAGCTACAACAGATACATTAGTACATTGGTATAAGTAGTGGTATTCGTCCCCAACACAGTTATTACATAGGGGACATAGTGTTGGTAAAGATTTGCAAACAAGCAAACGTGAGTAGGACGTAGAGATATCGAAACGTAAGCTCTAGAACGAAAAACAATCGATTGCTGGAAAGGTTTACACAAAAGACGAAAATAAACAATGGTGACCAAAATACGGATAATTTTCAGACAATCGTGGAAACATGTCATCAAATAGGTACATGTGTATGTCGATGGCGACTGAAATGTCCTTGACTTCGTGATCGGATTATTATAGGACACTCTTATTCTTCCTCAGGTACATGTTTTACCCGTGTTTTTTGTATTGGTTCTATGATGTATTACCTCTTGTTTTGATGTCTTCTAGATTCCAGAGAAAAACAATTTCAATATTCATTTACGGTTTTTTAATTTTGTGTTGCGGTGTTTTTTTCTATTTAAGTATAACAATTTATGCCTTGACCAAATGATAAGCTCGGTGGAATGATGAGGTAATGTGTAGGACTACACCTGGTTGCCCAGGTGTAACAAGGTGAAGGGCAGGTCACCCTAGACTTGTCACCCGGGAACAGCTTAGGCCACCGTGGATTATTCACGTTTCTTTATCTCACACCGGCGTAATAAAATTACACCGTTTACGGCGCTCACAGATTGCAATGGAGTCTCATGCATGGTGTTTGCTGAGCGGACATTATTGTACCTCTTGTTGGGGGTGTTTCGAGATAGAACTACCATATAATAAACATGTATAAGGTCACCGAGAGGACACAACATCTAAGTTCACGTAGGGTTTATTTATTTACAGTTACATAACACGTCTGAGGGAGGTCACTTTAGGTCAGCTTCACCTTTCATCTTAAACTAGATAAAAATTCAAATACGTCATGAAATTTTGCCAAGCACGATTTCTTTCTTTAAGTTCTAAATGATTCAATTGACCTGACATTGACTCGCTTAGATAGATACAGATGGGCGTAACTCGCTTGCAACAAAGACCGTATATTGGAAAACGTCTGTGATTAGGGACAATAAAATATACCATTATTACTATACAACCATACAAGTTGATTAAATTGTTTATCTTTAGTCTTTGTCTACTATGATTTTATTTCTTGACGTGGCGATTTTTTGTTGGGATAGAATGATAGGTAACACTCTTTGCATTTGAAATATTCGCTTGACTGCGAATACCTCGCGGAATAATTGAGGCTCTCTTACACTCGCCTGTTCATTACTATAGTCGCCTGTAATCCTCGGCATGAACTATTACAATAACACTCTTTTCGAAATACTCGAAATAAAGAACAACATTTTACTCATTAAGCTGATTGCATATGCCATCTACTACTTTTCGATTAAATTAACTTGAAACCAACTAAGGTAACACTTCATGCATTTGAAAGATTTGTTTGCATGCTAATATGTCGTGGCATTATTCAGAACTTAAGATTATATATCTTCACACTCACCTGTTCATGACTATCTAGTCACCTAAACTACAGTTTTCGAAACACATTACTGAAATATATGCGACGTATTACTGCTTGGTTACCGAAAACAAGCGGGGCTTTTGACGGAAAATTTAAAAGGTTATCAAGACTTAAACTTTTGTATATAATTTATAATTAAATTCACTGTAACTTTCTAGATTTATTTGTAACTGTAATGATATTCATGGAAAGCAGTTATTGATTTTAATGAAGAGAATGCTCCTTTCTTGGAGACAGGCATCTAGTTGAATTGTTGCTATTGAAGAGATGCACATATGTTCGTACAAATATGAGGAGTGTTTAAGGCGGGTTAGGGTAGTTTGTAATTGGTCACAATGCCCTTTTCATATTGCCGGTACCTGGTCTTCATCATGACAATCAGTAAATCATCTCACGATAATGTGGCCCGCTTGGACACCCAACACCCGACTCACTCCCACGGAACAAAGATTGGCCCTGTACCCTCCCGACTCCGAAGTGTTGCCTCACATTAACCTTTGTTATGCCTGGGACAGCATTAGCTCAACTGGTCAAGCGATTACAGGTGAGCATACCCCGACCGGTCACTGGGAGGCCGATGACCATAGCTGCACGCTGACCACGGTGTTAGGTCACGCTGACTCCGAGTCTAACAGGTTCAGTGCTTGTGTTTGTACCCGAACACTGTTGCGCTCTCGCAGCGCTTTATCGGGTCTGGTTACAACAGATACACCGCTACACTAGCGTGCATTATGTCAGTCAGTACATGTCTGTACCAAATGACCAGGTGCTCGCGGGGTCTACTACATGTACATGTTTTTTACATTAACTTCTTGCCATATCCTTTCCCCACTTTGACATCGATACAACGAATTTCTAAAAGCAATATCCAGTTTTTTCGACTGTAACAATAGAGTCGGATGAAATAAACATTAAATTGTTAATAAGTTATCATATTCATTTAACTCATAAAGAAGTAAAAATAAAATGCCTCAGTCTTCTTTTCTTGAAATAAATGTCTAAAAGTCTAATATATGAAAAAAAATATCTGTTTTTGGAGACGTTGACTACAATTTATTACATTTCTACCGTTGAACTATTAGGTTTATCAGTGAAAAATTCAACTTGATATTTTCTACAGTGAGTCATTGAAAACGTCCAGAGAAGAGCCACTAAGTTGATACCGGGTATGGCAGACCTGTCCTACCGAGAGAGACCAAAGGTATTACAGCTCCCTACATAGGCTTACAGATGTGCCAGAGGAGACATGATAGAACTTCTCAAAATCATGACAGCGAAGTATTATTCTGAAGTGTTCAAGGTCATGTCACAAAAGAACAACAATACTGTTACAAGGGGCCATGAGTATAAACTAATGATAGAACGCGCCTAAACATGGGAAAGAAATCATTTTGCCACAGAACTGTTGACATCTGTAACAGCCTGTCACCTGAGATTATGTCATCAAGAACTATCAAATCTTTGGAGTCTTGCCTAGACCATCACTGGAGAAACCAACCGATACTCTATAATTATAGAGAACCAATTTGAGTATCCACCTGTAGAGAAATATTGGAGCTGCATATACTTTCTGATAATATATTACCAATTAATGTTGTGAACACATGTAATTATTCTAATTGGGAGTATATGCATTCCCTTTTCACCTCAACTTTTGATGATTAATGTTATTTAATGCAAATAACCATTTAGATAAAACGTTTTATCTCCATGCTATTGTCAGAATTTATTCAAATAGTATTGAGCTGATAACAGAGGATTTTGTAAGTCCTACAGTAAGATCAACCAATCACAGAGAGCAGGGTTTAGTGTGAAAGATGGCAAACAATGGGCATGGTCAAGTGTGACGTCACTGAAACTCTGGCCGTATTTCATTGTGGCGTCGCAATACGTCATTCAGTGTTTCAATACTTTTTGGTGGTAGATTGATTATCTGTTCACGGAAACCAACGTCTTTATAAAGAAAAACATTGAATATTCTTTTGATTTCTTACTGGATAACAGATTTCATTCGTGGGTTGAATAGTTTTCATGCACTACGCATTCGTGCAAAATATTTATCCCACTCATGAAATATAACTGTTGTTCACCAATAAACCACAACTACTCTCTTTTAATTTATGTCACTATCCGTAAATGTATAGATGTTTGGTTTTGTTCATCAAATTGAGTTTAGTGTCCTTTTAACAGCTAATGTCATTTAAGGATGTATCTACCCTCTTGGTATAGCGCGGATCTGATGCCGACTACAGAGTGCTACCTCACTGAAATACCATGCCGAATGAACACAGCAAAGTACTTGGTCACATGATACTGGACACAGTTAAGCCAGTCGTGAGTATATGGAGATATTGTAGTTTATAAAGATAGTGAGCGTATAGATATACTAAGAATATTTAGTGTTACAGAGATGTTTATAGATATACTAAGAATATTTAGAGTTACAGAGATTGTTGAGATAGCGTATAAATATACAGAGTGTATAGAGATACATAGTGTATATAGATATTGAAAAGAGGTACCGAATTTATAGATATTTAAATAAAAAGTTTAAAAAGTTTATACATATTCTTTAAAGAGATAACCAGTTGAAAGATATATAACCAGAATTTATCAAGATACAGAATATATATATATATACAAAGAATATTTAGAGTTACAGACTTTATAGTGATAGTGTTTATATAGAGAGAGTGTATAGAGATACAGACGTAAAGTGAAAGAGTATATGGAGAGAGTATAGAGATACAGACGTATAATGATAGTGTATATATAGAGAGTGTATAGAGATACAGACGTATAATGATAGTTTATATATAGAGAGTGTAAAGAGATACAGACGTATAATGATAGTGTATATATAGAGTGAGTGTATAGAGATACAGACGTAAAGTGATAGTGTATATATAGAGAGTGTATAGAGATACAGACGTAAAGTGATAGTGTATATATAGAGAGAGTGTATAGAGATACAGACGTAAAGTGAAAGAGTATATGGAGAGAGTATAGAGATACAGACGTATAATGATAGTTTATATATAGAGAGTGTATAGAGATACAGACGTATAATGATAGTGTATATATAGAGTGAGTGTATAGAGATACAGACGTAAAGTGATAGTGTATATATAGAGAGTGTATAGAGATACAGACGTAAAGTGATAGTGTATATATAGAGAGAGTGTATAGAGATACAGACGTAAAGTGAAAGAGTATATGGAGAGAGTATAGAGATACAGACGTATAATGATAGTTTATATATAGAGAGTGTATAGAGATACAGACGTATAATGATAGTGTATATATAGAGTGAGTGTATAGAGATACAGACGTAAAGTGATAGTGTATATATAGAGAGTGTATAGAGATACAGACGTAAAGTGATAGTGTATATATAGAGAGAGTGTATAGAGATACAGACGTAAAGTGAAAGAGTATATGGAGAGAGTATAGAGATACAGACGTATAATGATAGTTTATATATAGAGAGTGTATAGAGATACAGACGTATAATGATAGTGTATATATAGAGAGTGTATAGAGATACAGACGTATAATGATAGTGTATATATAGAGAGTGTATAGAGATACAGACGTAAAGTGATAGTGTATATATAGAGAGTGTATAGAGATACAGACGTATTATGATAGTGTATATATAGAGAGAGTGTATAGAGATACAGACGTAAAGTGATAGTGTATATATAGAGAGTGTATAGAGATACAGACGTATAATGATAGTGTATATATAGATAGAGTTATAGAGATACAGACGTATAATGATAGTGTATATATAGGGAGAGTGTATAGAGATACAGACGTATAATGATAGTGTATATATAGAGAGAGTGTATAGAGATACAGACGTAAAGTGATAGTGTATATATAGAGAGTGTATAGAGATACAGACGTACAATGATAGTGTATATATAGAGTGAGTGTATAGAGATACATACGTATAATGATAGTGTATATATAGAGAGTGTATAGAGATACAGACGGACAATGATAGTGTATATATAGAGTGAGTGTATAGAGATACAGACGTATAATGATAGTTTATATTGTATAGATATAAAGAGTGGCATACATTTGCTTATAGCCCTACGTGTTAATGTCATTTCAGAAATGTGAGCCTTTTATTGAGGCTGACCGCAAGTTCACAGTTCACCTGGTAGCATCGGTCAAGATGTTGTTTATACAAGTCTGATGTCAAATGCCGTACATGGTGACTGGCTGGTCAATTTCATTATTATATAACCGGACAATTAAACGGGCTTGGGTAGGGTGAAATACAGGTGAAACCCCACTTCCCCCTGGTCAAACTGATAAGGGCTAGTGTCTGGCCACAAAGGTGAATGGTGTGATACGACCATTGCTGTGTTACCTGTGCGGCCGTGTCCTAAACAAGGCGAACTCATTAGATAAGAGTTAGATACACCTTACCCCGGGGTGCTTACAAGATATTTATGTTATCTGGCCGGGTGCGAAGCACATAAACAAATGTTACACCTATTCGATCAATCAACACGATAGTTCACGAACGTTAAAAGAAAGCGCGTATGTATGTGTTGTTTGTTATCAACAAATATAACAGTTTGTACAGGAATAAGTGCATATGTTCTCACAATTAAAAAAACCCATTCAATAGTTATCTCGGGTTTTCGACACTTATTCCAGGTATATGATAGATTTCCCGGGTAAACGATACTTACCTTAATGTCGGTATTCAATACTTATTCCAAAAATACAATAGTAACCTCGGGTATAGGATAGCTATCATGGTTATATAATAGTTATCAATGTAATGCAATAGTTATCATGGCAATATAATAGTTACCAAGGCAATACAATAGTTACCAAGTCAATACAATAGTTACCAAAGCAATACAATAGTTACAAAGGCAATACAATAGTTACCAAGGCAATACAATAGTTACCAAGGCAATGCAATAGTTAACAAGGCAATACAATAGTTATCAAGGCAATACAATAGTTGCCAAGGCAATACAATAGTTACCAAGGCAATGCAATAGTTACCAAGGCAATACAATTGTAACAAGGCAATGCAATAGTTACCAAGGCAATAGAATAGTTACCAAGGCAATACAATAGTTACCAAGGCAATGCAATAGTTACCAAGGCAATGTAATAGTTATCATGGTAATGTAATAGTTATCACGGTAAAGCAATAGTTACCAAGGCAATACAATAGTTACCAAGGCAATACAATAGTTACCAAGGCAATACAATAGTTACCAAGGCAATAAATAGTTACCAAGGCAATGCAATAGTTACCAAGGTAATGCAATAGTTACCAAGGCAATACAATAGTTACCAAGGCAATACAATAGTTACCAAGGCAATACAATAGTTACCAAGGCAATAAATAGTTACCAAGGCAATGCAATAGTTACCAAGGTAATGCAATAGTTACCAAGGCAATACAATAGTTACCAAGGCAATACAATAGTTACCAAGGCAATACAATAGTTACCAAGGCAATAAATAGTTACCAAGGCAATGCAATAGTTACCAAGGTAATGCAATAGTTACCAAGGCAATACAATAGTTACCAAGGCAATACAATAGTTACCAAGGCAATGTAATAGTTATCATGGTAATGTTGTAGTTATCACGGCAATGTAATAGTTAGTATAGTAATGTAATAGTTATCATGTTAATGTAATAGTTATCACGGTAAAGCAATAGTTACCAAGGCAATGTAATAGTTATCATGGTAATGTAGTAGTTATCACGGTAAAGCAATAGTTACCAAGGCAATACAATAGTTATCAAGGTAATACAATTGTTACCAAGGCAATACAATAGTTACCAAGGCAATGTAATAGTTTTCATGGTAATGTAGTAGTTATCACGGTAAAGCAATAGTTACCAAGGCAATACAATAGTTACCAATGTAATAGTTAGTATAGTAATGTAATAGTTAGCATGTTAATGTAATAGTTACCTCAGATATAGAATAGTTACCAAGGTAAAGCAATAGTTACCTCAGATATAGAATAGTTACCAGGGCAATGCAATATTGGCAGGGTAAAGCAATAGTTACCTCAGATATAGAATAGTTACCAGGACAATGCAATAGTTAGCATGGTAAAGCTATAGTTACCTCGGATATAGAACAGTTACCAGGGCAATGCAATAGTTAGCATGGTAAAGCAATAGTTACCTCAGATATAAAATAGTTACCAAGGCAATGCAATAGTTAGCATGGTAACATAATAGTTAGTATAGTAATGTAATAGTTACGTCAGGTATGGGATAGTTATCGTGGTAACTCAATAGTTTGATGGCAATGTAATACTTATCAAAACAATGCGATAATCATTTTGGCTATGCAACAATTTATTATTCAAGACAGAGATATATAAAACATAACTTCCCTGTTAAGCGTATACAATACTAATCAACACATATATGTATCCCGAATATAAAGTGGTAACGTATCCATGGGATGCGATAGTTAATCAGAGTATGTAAAAGTTATCGTTGATATGTGATAATCATTCTTGATCCGGGACAGTTGTCCAGATTATGCGATAATTGTCCATATATGCGACAGTTGTCCATATTATGCGATAGTTGTCCATATTATGCGACAGTTGTCCATATTATGCGATAGTTGTCCATATAATGCGATAGTTAGCCATATTATGCGACATTTGTCCATATTATGCGATAGTTAGCCATATTATGCGATAGTTAGCTATAGTATGCGATAATATTTAAGGGTATGGGATAGTTATACATAGCACGTTACAGTTATACAGATTATGAGATAGGTATACATGCAATAGTTATTCCGGTTGTGTGACTCATCTGATTTCGACCTTCATACACATCATTATGTTACCTTGTTCAACTTGCTATTCTCATCTGGGTCGATATTTGTTGTAGCACGATTAAGCGTAGTTTCAAAAATCATATAGTAATATAAAGATATGAAAGAATATTTTGCTTTGCTGCAGTAATGGGAAACGTGTTCATGCATTCGAACCGTAGCACATTTCATCTCATTCAACCTTTAATATGTTATAAAGAACATCACTTTATTGTTTTAATTGTTGCTAAGACTTTATGATAATCTCCCCGACAAATTGTTATGGTAAACATAATTTGTTTATCATTTTTTGGTCTTTATCATTAGATATTTGCCGAATCTTTTGACCATCAGATTAATTATATTTACTCTTCAGAATATGATAATACGCTAATTTATCAACTATCATATCCTAATGTAAAATGAAAGGTGTATTTAATGGTTTTATTCATACTTTACTCTATCTATTTTATTCCAGTTACGACTTTAATTTGACATGGGGCTTTATCACCTACAAGCATCACAGGGCGGTATAAACGGCTGACCGATTCTGAGAGATATGCCCGTGAGATATTTATTGTTCTGAAACGTTGGAGAACATTATGTCCGTTTGTGGTTCATTATGCTCTTTGTTATCAGCTGACCACTGGTCAGTAGTCGTTCAAATGTACTGGAAAGAAATTGAGGGGTCACTTGAAAGTCAAATATTTCCACACCAGTGATTACAGATATGACGAGCACGAACTCACAGCTACCCATATGCCACATTGGATAATGCCAGATGTAATCTCACCCCAGTGTCAATTTCGCTTCACATCATCTCTATCATTTAACGACGTTAATGGGGTCGAATGGGACATAAGCATGCATCAATTGCACTGGGAACTTTTGATTTCATTACAGATCATCATAGAAGACTTTGAATCTTATCACAATGATTAGATGAAACAAACACAAGAGATTTTCCCCATGGCGCTATTTCAAGTGACGATGATATATTCAGAACTTATTGACGTCGATCGGCTTGTGGACACGTGGGTTAAATAGAGCATAATCTGAAATAATTTAAATAAACACGTGCAAAAAACTAGCATGTTGACTATATACTGAACCAATTTGATGATTAGGTCATCCATTCTGACCGTACAAAAAAAAAATGGACTTTGGAAATATATATTTAATAACAATACGAACTATACGATAAAGTAGGTTGACAAGACCTATACCACACAGCAGGTTTGGGATGACCTTTATCAACTCAACACTGGAAAGAGGACCCGGGGCAATTTAGGCAATCTGTAAAAAGCAAGAAGCCGATTGGACGTGCGAAAACACTCGTTAAGCCAAGAAGTAATGAATAACGAGAACTCTCTACCTGGTGAGGAAGTGGTTTAGACACCTCCCATAATTACATAAGAAAACCGCAAGGACAAATTCTTGACTAGTAACGTCAGGAGGGTGGCGTTAATATTGGAGTGAGGTCACTTTAAGCCTACCATGATCATGGATTAAGATTTGCCAATATAGACAGAGATGAATGCGTTCATAACAAACGTCGTTGAATTAAGTTTGAAACTTAATTGAAAATAAAAGGTATATCACTGATAATTCACAGAAATTAACATAACTTTGACACTTAACATTTATTACGGTAAACAGGGCTTCCAAGTGATTTTCGGTATGTTAAAAACAAAATATAGGTAATTCTTTTCTTGTTTTTATGAATTAAAAATACATAAAATACAGACAGTAATTAAAAATAAATTGCATGTAAACACAATTGAAAGCCCCAGTCCTATTGGCTGTTGCCAGTATCACGCCATGAGATTTATGTAGATCATTTTAATAAGAAGACACTTCTGTCTTCTCTTGTTTACTTATTTGTCAATGTTTCTTATTTCAAAAAAGGGTTCAATAAGCCCCTGAAAGATGGCATAGTCCACCTAAATTCCAATACTCTGATAAGTCATATTCAAAGGCCTCAATTAGAAATCGGAAATAACATTTAAATACAATATGTATGTAAGTTGAATTTACAAATTGGGACATAGCGAAGGCTGAGAATCTTCATAAAATAGTTTCCAGACTTATAGCATGTCAATCTCATCTGCTATTCAACTCAATGCTACAAAATGACTTTACTGAACAATTTTTATATGTATCCTTTACCGGCCGTGAAAAGGTATACCAGACCCAAATAAAGATAGATGCTGCCATAGAGAACCACTGAAATTATGTCCTGGTAATAATATTTTAGCAGAGGATAGATGAGAAAATAAAGGCTAAGATAATGAAGATAATTTGACATATTATAAAATTCTGTGACGTTATAAATGCGCTAGACATGTTACAAACATTGTAATTGAAATGGGTTATCATGTTTAGAACCTGTCTATTTTTATAGCAATATTAAATGTTACAAAATAATAACCACTCAAATAAATTGTATGTGTTCATAAAGGTCACAAGGCCCTTAGTTTTACATGAATGTACCGGTAAAATATGTTTCTCGGACATCTTACTAAGATCATCGTGTTTTCAGGCTAGCATGGCTCTACAAAGCTAGTAAAGGGGAAAATAAGCTCTGCATGACCTAGGTTTATATGTAACCTTCAGTTAATAAGTCACTTCGTAGCATTCAATTGGATCGCAAAGAAATTGACATATTATTACGAGTTCACTTAACTATGTTATGAAGACACTAGTATCAATGCCTTATTGTTGACCACGTTAATTTCGATATGTGCCTTTTTAAAAGCTAATGGAAAAGTCCATCATTTTCAAATTAGATTCAATATGCCAAAAACGAATTATACTGCACCATACAGTTGGTTCGTCCTTCTCGGAATCCTCGATGATGCTAGAGACCAAACAGCTGGGAATCCTAGTCGGTATAAACTACTGATGAAACAATTAGGGGCGCGTTGTTGGTCCTGGCATAAAACCCCTTAAATAAAATAATTTAAAAACATTCAAATAACCTTGCCATTTGCAACTTACGTAAGTACGGCACCTCACTAGGAACTTCGTGACAAACTTTACCATTTTAATTCGTTCCTTTCCTCAGTATGACATAACAGCCTCTCTCTCATGGGTTTCAATGTCAAAGTTGATTTACTTCCCGTGAACCTGTTCCAAATACCAGCGTTTTTTAATTTTGCCCAAACAACTACGTAACCACGGTCTTCTTTATGACATATTTAATCAAAATCTACGACACAGAAATAATATGATCATCATCATAAACCGATTTTGTTCTTGTCTTTTCATATAGAATTTTTCTATTTGATTTTACTGTCTAATAGACTACAGTTCGCGCATTTATTCACAGATGCTTCACACATATTTTGGTTAAATTATGATAATTATATAATATATTAAGTGGTATTAGTTATTATGCATTAATGTAAAACATATTTTTGTTGGATCATGTAATGACTTGTGACAATTATTTATATAATTACTTATAATTCTCCTTGTACCTGTTCCATGGTATCCATGTAAATATTCTCTTGATTATTTTTTTACATTAGTTTTATCGATTTTAGCGGTAATAATTAATGTTTTGTAATTGTGTACCTTTCTGTACTTATGACTTCCACTGGTTTATCATGAAGAGTATGTGTAATTACACCGATTTATTATGTTAAGTTCATGCAAACTAAATAAATATATTTAAATACAATTGACTTTTGTTTGACAAATTCAAACTTTATTGAAGCCGTTAAATGTAGGACCCGTACAGTAAATACATTTTGTAGATGTATAAATTCGATGTTTTATTTTCAATAATCTTATTTGAAAGAATTTTTTTTTAAGCGAAATGGTAATGGCTGCTTTAGTACTAAATTATGACAGATCAAAAAACGCATTCCAAGAAATGCAATCTAAGACAATCAGATGCGCCAGCGATATGAGTTATCCTATATACTCTACTCCTGTCATTAGCCATACGATATGAGTTATCCTATATACTCTACTCCTGTCATTATCCATACGATATGATAACAAAGCATCTAACAACACCGCCTCGTCGAGGTGGAGTGTCAATTTTGAAACAATGGGCACACAGTTGTTTGGAATCCCTATAGTAAACATTCATTGTGTTAAAATGAGTTTAAATAATCTTATATTTGCTCATATTAAGGCAAGGTCGCTCTAGCCACAGTTGATGGCAGTATCAAAGAAATTGATGTTAAACGAAATTATTTGATACTTCGTATAGTTTTATCAATCTTCTGCATATGCTTCAATTCACTTGTTGTCTTAATTAAACTTATATCCAAAGACATGATGACTAAAATTTCACAATTGGTCATTTACCTTTTCTCAATAGTAATATACAAGTCTCCATTGTTAAGGAAATAACATATTATAGTATTCTAAGTATTAGTCTTCCTGATGACCAATAACAAATTAAGTAAGGGTGTGTCATTATCTTTTCAGTTACAAATAACTATTTGGAAATGACTATATACCGTTAACTATTTGGTAATTGGTTTTTTCCAATTAAACTATTTAGTAAGGATTTTCTACGATGAACTATGTAGCAAGAATTTACTTAAATTAACCATTTAACAAGATTTTTTTACCATTAACTTTTTAATACGCATTTTCTACATTATACTGTTTAGTAAGGATTTTATAACAGTATATCAGTGTTTTCTACCATGAAATGTTAAGTAATGGTTTTCTATCATAAGCTGTTTAATAGCAGTTTTCTACCATTAAGTTTGTGGTTTTTTTTGCCATTAACAATTTAGTAATGCTTTCTAATGGTTTTCTGTCATTAATAATTTAATTAGGGGTTTATACCAGAGAATCATCAATATACGCCGGAAGAATTTCACAGTGGACATCATGGCCAGAGTTCTACCCACGGGATTGTCATTGTTTGCCATCTTTAACGACGTGAACTCAGAACATGACGAGTAAATGTAGCAAATTAAAAGCAACTGTAAGACTAGGCGTGTATTTATATGACTAATATGTATTTCCATTGTCATTACAATTTAGTGATTTCTTGCCGTTGTTTGTCATAAAAGCTGTTGATGAAATAAGTAAAGGTTCTTTGTCAACTAAGGATCCAATCTCTATTTATTATTGTTTCATGGTGACTGTTTTTCCCTGCTTAATGTTGTGATATGTAATTTTTCATGTTCCTGTCTTGATACAGGGGCAGATCGCCCTGAAAATTTGACAAATTACTTTGTCTGCACTGTCGTTATTACTTCTTTGCCCATATATCTATTTAAGTAATACGCATCCAACCAATATTTGTTTGTTTGGATCCAGTGCCAATATTGGATCATGCTGTCGTTATTACCTATGAGACCTATACATATATATATACAAGTAATATATAAAATTAGGCTATGAGATTGATTTCATAATGTGTTTAATACAAGTATTGTAGAAAGCGCTTTAGACACGTTGATATGGTGCAATATTTCGGAAGAAAAATATTTTACAACAAGAACATTTCTTCGAAAAAGAAAAGTAACTGAAATGCAAGAATTTTGGTTCACATAAATTTTCAAAGATATTTTTTATTTTGAAAATCATAAAGAAAAAATAACGATGACAGGTTTTTTTCCACAACAGCAAACTAATTACAGTGGTAACAAAACAGAAGTTCTGTGATCTCCAGTGTCATAAATTGTTTACGAAGTTGTGTGATCACCAGTAGCATAGATTGTTTACGAAGTTGTGTGATCACCAGTAGCATAGATTGTTACGAACGCGTTATCCTGGTCGTGTTGATAGCATAGTGTAGCGCAGTGCAATGTTTCGTGCTCAGCCATTCACATGTGTTTCGCGCCGCGATCATGACAATTTTAATTAATCTAATATGATCTCTAAATTTAGCTTGTGGATTTAATTACTGTCTCGCTGGTGCACTTGGTGCTGACAACTAGAGGGCAGGTGCCCGCCAATAAGGCACGCGATGGGATCGGATGGTGACAGACGAGAGACCGTTATGAATGTTTAAATCCCGTAAGCCAATGGTACCATTTCATTGAAAACAAGGAACCAATGACGACGAAGCTTAATATAGATGTGAGTCTCGAATAACACGAGAAGTTGAATAGTTAGCCTTGTATGACTCAATTCTATTAACAAAGTGTTAGTATCACATAGTATTTTAATCAAGGGTAGAATATGATAATACATCAATGTAGAGGCGGGACAGAATCTGAGATATATTATACTAAGATTGAAACAATTCCGTCTTTCCCATGTATAGTAATTATATAATTAGATCGAGGTTTTCCCTCGCTCCAATCCATCATATTTTTTTCCATAAGATATCAAAAATATCTAAAATATCCTCTGATTCCCACAGATAGTTTCTACACAATAAGTTTTAAAAAAATTGTTGGAAACTGTTGGGGTTTCCTTAAATTTGAAAACCATGTTTACTTTAGGATGACTCAGATCTAGAAGGGATTATCAGCGTCATATTACCATGCTACTCATAACTGAAACCTAAATTTGCAAACATTTACTGTAAAATAAATATACAAGCATTCACATGTGTTTGATATCTATGATGCCATTCGGAAGTGAGTGCATACATTTGATCTTACAAATTCACGTCCGAACGACACATTTTGCAGTCCATCACAACTGGAAAACTGTTTTCTCTCGCCATCAACATTTTCCAAACATTGCCATTAATGAATCCATGCCTATTATATTAAGTGTGAAGTCACAATGTCATAGCATCATGTATATCTTAATTCTGAACTCACAATGGGTATTACAGGAGATAATAGACAAAACTTGGAGATCACGTGATAAATTATCCAAAAACCATGATGTAACCATTCTCGTTTGTGTCTTCTGCTCAAATGACATTGCAGAGACGAAAATATTCTTCTGAGCCCATTTCAATACTTTGGAAACTTTGTTTACCCTTTCTTTCCGGTGGTGTATGCCTATTTCATACTTACGGATGCATCTTCAGAATGTTCACAACTTCGAATTAGCATTTTAATGGAGAATGGAAACATGTTAGTTTATTAAAGACTGTTTAGGAAGAGGTTCCCATAGCGGCGTAAATTTTCTAGTACTATTAGAAGACATAACTTAGTCAATACCTAGTCATTATTTATGTGTCTTTGTATGCATTTGTAAATCAGTCGCTTCTCAAAGATTTTCTCAACATCAAATAAGAAAATTAAGATATACTGCATTTCCCGTCAACACTCTACCATGAAGACATTTTATTTCTGAAAATGTCCCGGAATATCTGATAAACTAATTATCTCCCTTTGTAAGTGTAGATTAATTGGGGAACACTTCTCGAGCCTAATGATGTTCGGAGGCCATTGCAAGAAGCTTGACCTTGTGAACTTTATGGTCATTTGGGCGAAGCTCATTATTGTCAACGACTTAATCATTGACCAAAGTAATGTTCGGCCTTATCAGCGACTTCGTAATGGTAAATGTCCCGTGGAATTGGACGAGATGATGACATTGGTTTTTCTCCAGATGTTACAAATATCTCTCCACATGATCTATGAGGTTTGGACGTAATCAGACTGACCATAGTCAAAGAGGAGTCAGTGGTCAAGTCGTTGAGATCATTTATCAACTTGGGTCAAGCGTCCAGCGCTCGTGTCCGTATCTGATTACATACACTTAAATGACCATTTCAGAATCCATTTAACGGTCTCCGGACACCCATCTATAGCGTTATGTCATAGGGTTGCTGATGTCGCTGTGAAAAGAAAATATCTTTAGAAGACATTAAACGCTATTGATGTTCTTGTTTATGTACAATGTACACGCAACGCCCGTGACAGAATGCATATAACACATCAAATTGTAATTTAATTCTCTACAGTTCCAAAATATGTTACTAATTTTAATTAAACATTGTGCGCTTACTTTTTCCTGCTTTCTTCACTCGCCACTCGCAGTACACAGAGCATGTCTTTAAAGGGGTATCTGGAAGCGTTCGCGCAATAACCCAATAAAAGAAACCACATATGTATGATGTTTTGTTTTTATTACATACATGTAAGTATTCTTTAAATACATTTAAATTTTCAGTGAGACGTAACTATGACTTCCTTGATTAATGTTCAAATTGCTTATGATGGAAACTTGAGCCGAACAAAAATGGCAGACAAAATTACGTCGAGAACGGAATAATGGTGTCACGTTACTAAGCGTTGTTTTCATACATCATTTTGATGGCAACCGATGAGTTCCTACAAAAAAGTTGTTCCGGTCAAAATATATATATTACTAAGTACAACATTCTGTGTTACATTTTCAGTTATCAGTAAGATTTAATAGATACTTATAGCATGGATATCGGGTTATACAATTAACTGTTCTGAGTCCTCATGTAATTGACACCTTTAGTCAACCAACGTTACCTCCTAGTTCAGTATAATGGCGCATAAAAAATAACCATGACGTCCACATTGCGTCGTAGTAAGTCTTGAATATATGGTCAGAGAAATAAATCTTTAAATCGTTGCAATTTCATATTAAATTTATGAAACTCGTCCCAAAGTTTCTGTTTTTTATTTTTATTATTTATCTCAGTTGAGCGTCACTGAAACAAACACTTCTAAGGCCGTTTTTTAAATCTCATATGTAATGGAAACACGTTTATAAGATCCTACATATAATGATTTGTACAGTATACATAAATTAAGATACTGAGCATTGCTTACACGCTCGGAACAAAATCAGTTAAGCTATGCTTCCTGAGTTTTCCCACATACAACTATTTACTTTGCGTGACTGGTCTATGATACTGTTCAGCCTAACATGCAACGGGAATTAGTATACTGCGATTGATAGCATGTGGTTTCCGGTATTCCAGGTAGGAGAATGACTTCCGGTTAAGTTTCGTATTTCCGCTTTGATAATAATGGACACTTACGTATTGACTTAACATTACACCGTCAAAGGTCGTGATACTTTGAGCTAATCCTGTTGTTCCTGAGTAACCTCTACACATCACTTCCGGTCATCACCCCATACTTGTTTACAATAGGCTGCAGAGCGTTTCAAGTAGGATCATATCTGTTTAAAAATCGTGACGTCATCAGATGATTAATCGGATCATATCGGAAAACTTCTATTCATATTATGCACTGTACAGCACGAGTATCCTTCTTACTGTATATCATAGATAAGGAAACACTACAAATACTAAATAGCTATCGAAGGAGTCGTCTTAAATATCGCTGCATGAGATACTGACCTTCTGTGACATCAAAGAATGGCATTTTTTCTTTCAATCTTTATTGAATTCTTTTCATCATATTCGTATGTATTTATTTTCGTTTTTCTTTCTTCACTGAGTATAGACAGAAATCGAAAATCTGCGTCACAACAACTCTTTATTTTACCATAAGTCACTTAATCCGTTCCGTGATTTCATAGTTCGAAACCATAGTTTTTAAAAAAAATCGCATGTTTTAGTTTCTTTCTGTGCCTTGTGAAGAATAAATGTTTCAAAATATAAATCGCAAAAATGTTGTCTAAAACTAAACGCCAACCAGATACTCTCTATGTTAAGGGATCTATCTATTTATTGGAAATGTATTCCAAATTGTTCTTTAAATACTTTCGGGTCAAAAGTGTAGGAGCAACATTTCGCCTTTATTATGAAGACTTAGAAGATAGATATGAGTTCGGCGGCATCGAGATTCTTACACTGACAAGTCTAGCCTTGAAATATCCACCTTATCTTCAGCTGTCAGCGGCTCCCGATTACCCCCGCCATACACCATCCAGGGAGCGGTCAGTTATTTACGTGTACGTGAGATTCGTATTTGTGTTATGAAGTAACGCAATGCACGTGCTTACTGACCACTAACAGGCTGTCTTAAATTCTAGCTCAAAATCAAAACGGTTTGGCCAATCGCACCACATACGTTATCAAATTAGTCAGTATGTTCCTGCTAAGAAAATACAAGATGGTATCTCATCGTCCTTGGCAACAAACCAACATCATCAGCTTGCATATCATGATGGTAACTATGGAACCCACTGGTCAGTTATCATCAATTGTATAAATTAGACTTCATTCAGTTCACGAGCCAAAGGTGCGCCCTACCCTAGTATGATTTTATTATTATTATTATCATTCTTGGTAAAACAGATTAGATCGTATCTCAATTTTCAATTTCGACAAAAAAGTGAAATAGTCGGATTCTTTCTTAACTTTATTGGCATCGATGATATTAAGAAATAAAAAAAATCCATTTCTTTGAAAAGTCGTGCTCAAAATTGACTAGTGACGAAAGATACCACATTAATTTATATCCTGTTTCCACCAAAACTCACACACGTTAGTATTTTTCAAGAAATTATTAAATATGAAAATGTGTGAAAGTCTATGCTTTCTGTTTTATTTACAGAAAACATAGAAAACAAATAAACAAACTACTAGGATAATCGAAAATAAATAAATGACTACGAAAACAAAAGAAAGAAGCGACACAAATGTCGCGTGGCCGTTTTCGTAACGATACCAATACCATTACCGACACATATGTTTGTGTTTTACCTTATAATGTGCCTAAAAGCTTTCTTCCGAAAGTCTGATGGACATTGTCCAGTCTTGACCAACGACGAGAATCTAATTACTTTGTTCGCTGACAGTAAAATGTGTAGATGCACCACACCACACGAAATAGACCCATTTGCCGTCATAATACAATTGTGTTTTAATGTACGTGCTACCACAATCATATTTGTATATTAAATATCATATGCCTACTAAATGACAGGCTGCGGCCGTAATGTTCATTACTGTCACGGTCCGAGCGCGGACAAGATGAATGGAGTGTATCTTAGGTCCGGTAAGACATTCCTTCGAGTGCATTTGCTATGTCCAGTTAATCAACGAAACACGAGGGAAAGATGTCCGCAAACTTAGTAACATCAGATAAGTTATGGAGTTTTCTGATGCCCATTATGTGTAATGTTATTGTCCAAACTAATTAATGCCCCTCACTGACCACATGAGCCATACAGAAAATGACCACGACAGATCGACCACGCTTGCGGATCACCAGAAACATGACGCTTGCCAGCTGCTTTCTAACACATTCCTATTATTTTCTTACCAACATTGCTGACCGCAGGTCGTTTTTAACATTAGAGGCACATCGGTGGGTTAAATTCAAACTTCAAAATGAATTATAATCTCAATATTATTTGTCCCGGGATATGGATCCAAATATCTTGTATATATATACCAAACTGTATTAGTATTAAACTATTTGAGTTAAAATTATTTTTAAATGCTCGTTTAAAGATATAAAGAGTACCAAAGCGGCAACACACAGACAAAGTCATCAGTCCAACCCAAAAGAAAGGCAATAACGCGAACTTAGGATACACCAAAACAAAAGGGAAAACATCAAGAATCCCCACAAAAATAAAACAGGTTTTGAAAACGAAATCTCTGGAAGAAATCAGTCAACACAAATACGCATTGGGAAAGGTATGGTATTTGTTCCCGACATACGGGACCTGAGTGAGCTAAACTGTTTACATTTTTTTTAATTTGATTTTAGTTTAATTTTGTTTAGTTTAACACATGATTCAATTTACATTATTTCACAGTAAGCCAGTAACAATCATTACGAAACAATATTACGACAATTGTAGATACGAAATCAATTGATAATGGCTCCGTATCCCAAGGCGGGTTCGATTACAGCTATGCGTCCGTCAATATTACACAATATTCTGGAACTGGAACAATTACGTCACCTGTATCAACTGATACACAGGCAGCATAGTGTGGTTATAGATACAGATCCAAAAGTATCGTCAGCTTGCAAAGGCTAAAACATACATAACTTGTAAAGGGCCATGCTTTTCTTCACTGAAAGCAGACCAACTCGTTCGTGTATTTTGCAACATTTACCAAAGACAATCATACGGTAGATTTACTGTAAAGTCATATATTCAGCGCCATTTCTGTTCCTTCATAATTTTTAACGAGTTTAAATGAATCCATCATTTGGACTATTGTAGTAGTTTAATAGTTTCGCATTAGTCATATACCCCACGCCTACTTTACATGCAAGTAATGTTATCACGATCGGCTATTTAGCGTCAGACTGACCGTCCGGCTGACTACAAACTGACCAGCTGCAGATGGTACTTAGTCGTGGCATTTCCGTATGATACCAATCTCTGCATCAAATTACCTGTTGGTCTTTGATGTTTGAAATATTTCTTTATTTTCACATCAGCAAGCTCAGTTGTACGGCGCGTTCGTATCGCTGTTACACTTCTCGTGTTCCGTGAGCGTTGTCAGATGTGTATTAGTACGTATTACGGTATTATACAATCCCATGACCTTGACGGTCAGGCCCAGGTTATCTCATGTTGTAAGTAATTGCCTCAGCGCTAAATTCTCGCTCTCATGTTAAAGCGTACGTTCATCTCGGTATGTTTCACACACAGAAAATTATTAACAGAAATTTAATAAAGTAAGAAACAAAATCACACAAAAGCATGGAATCGCCGTACACAGATAGAAGTGCTGGCTATGGTGAAGCTAACAAGGCCAGTACCAACCAAGTGCTCCGAGCTCTATAGCACCTCAGGTCGTGATGAGATATATAATATACCCAGTTGTATTAAATGAGGCTGTCATTAACGCCTAGAGTTAATGTAAGATTTCGTCATGGTATATAAATTATGGACGAACTAATACCGTGATAGCCGAGGCGCATATAGGGTCTTATATAACATGTGTTCTCTGTGAAATCTATCAGTACAAATACGGTTCGACCTATTTCCGTGAACTCTAAACTATGATTGAATGAGTATCAAGACTCGCATTACCTTTCAAAAAGATTATTCATTATCGTATATAAATCGATGAGTATGGGTTGTTTTTCATGTTCGATACTGCTAGCTATAGATAGCCATATCCTGGACCAACCCATATCCCCCGGTACGCCCCATATCCCACTAGAACGCGCCATATCTGCCCAACACGTGCTATATCCGTTTAATTTCCGGTTCAAAACTTTTCAGAAAAAATCATACCCCAAACTCTGTGTTTTATGTAAGGTAGAATGTGAATATAGTTAAGCTAAAGAAATATACATTTTCTGTTTTTTATTTGTTATTGCAAATAATTTTGATGTGATAGAGCAGTATATGGGATTCTCGGGCTAATACGGAGTAGGAATATGATGACCTCTACTTGTTTGATTGATGACAAATTTCAACACTGGTTCATAAGAATAAACCATTATTAAGGGAGATAACTCAAGCAAACAAACTGTGTAAGATGTATGAGGTAGCATATGACCTTAAGACGCGTTATGTGAATTTCTCCAGTCTGATTAATTTCAAACCCGGATTTGGCTCATTGGATGTTTCATCAAGACAATTTTCAGCCGACTTTGTTTATTTATTCAAAATGTCATCTTTAACGTGAAGTTTTCTATACTACTGACTTTCCCACACTTGTCCATCGGAGTTATTACACAATATATTAAACCTATACGCCATCAGTTGAATCTGGAATGGAGAAGATAAACATCGCTCCCCGCCCTACTGCTGGTGCCTAGGGAAACGTGTAGCCCGGACTTATCTAAACTGACCAATACACAGAAACGGGACAAATGGTCGTCATAACTGGACATAACACCAATACACACACGTAATAGACCACAAACCATTGTACTCATGTCCGAAGCTATTTGCTGAGATCAAGGCATACGTAATGTTTGCCAGGAATTTAACCATGGGCTTATGGATTACGGCCAGCTGACCTATATATAGATCAGTTATTACAACATACTGACTAACGACCACACAGGCAGGTCCAGTTAATTGACCAACTCCACTGACCACCAAGGTGATAGTTATACGTAACATATAGATATTGGGTCATTCGCTCGCTAGATAACGTGTACCCGTGGCCAGTGTATTAAACACACTGGTTGTTGGCTTACGGACTCGGCTAGGGTGTACATGAAGGAATTACAACACAGGTGATTGTTATGTAGAAACTGGTTCCACCAGAGACGTATCTATTACACATATACGTCTCTGGTTCTACTTGCAAAAAACAAACAAAGGAAAAATGATTATAGCAATTCATCTTTCTCATAGAAAGATATAAGAAATGTTCCTATCGATAGCAGGGGGGAATTTCCGTCCAAATTGGAATTTGACATCACGACATAAGTGGTCCCCGGTGACTTCAATGGTATGTCGGAAAGACCCGGAAAGTTTCCAATCGGAAAACATTCATATGTAAATTTCTTGGTGGTACTCTTTCACAAGAACAATACTCGGTATCTTTATTAAGAGGTTATACAATTAAAATTTTTATAACTTTTAAACAAAGATTCCCTGTAAATAGACATTTTGTGTCTCTGATATATCCACGTCCATGTACATCATAAGAGAAACCAGACTTTTGGTTAGAGCCATTTAGAAATATTCGTTACATAAGATTTAACTTTCATTTGCCTGGTGATATATATATGTCAACCATATATTGTCTTTTGTCATCTTTATGTCTTGTGTATATCAGCAGCTGAGCTATATTATCCATAACACAACACCTTTACTTTTATTCCTGATTTAACTAGATAGTTATACTGGTAAATGTATATAATACACAGGTAGGTACCTGGTAAACCCATATACTAAAGTACTTATAAAGGTAAATTCTGATCCCGTGACGAAGAACACTATATCATTATACATTTTCTGACACGTGACCATTAATTAAAGCCAGTATGTAGGTGACCACTGTCCAGATAATTAAGAACACGAGGTACACGGGACATTTGTTGGTAAACACTGCTGGACATGTCATCTACATGCACGCGACTTATGTACGGACGAGCGAGGTACATGGACATTAGCTATGACAAATGATTGTTTTATTAGCCGTCGGTATAGAACTATCAAGTCTGTTACGTGATTACCGCAGATGATATCAATTATATCCCGTACAGGTAATGGCGCTTATAGGTCAGTTTCTGGGAAATGTGTATTGGACACAAGGAAATGTTTGCAATGCTCGTCCCTGATGTTAACATGTGCTATGGGGTCACTTATTACTTCCGGTATAATATAGCGTGGTTTCACTGAGGTCACCGACAATTTCCGGTGTTAATATAACGTAGTTCCGGTGAGGTCACCTACTATTTTCGGTGTGATATAGCGTAGTTCTACTAGGTAACGAATTATTTTCAGTGTAATATAACGTGGTTCAGCTTAGGTCAGCTACTATTTCCGGTTTAGAATAACGCGGTTCCACTGAGCTCACCGACTGTTTGTGTGTAGAAATATTGTGGTTCCATTACATTTACTAACCGTTATCTGTGCTAATAAAGCATTACTTAAGTCAGACTGTTTCCGGTGTTATTATTTTGTGGTTCCACTAAGGTCACCCGATATGTCCGGTGTTAGTCTACTCTCATTGTTATCAGAGTATGGCTCCACTGAAAGAACTATTTCCGGTTTAGTTGTAATATTGCTCTGTTCAGGTCTGCGACTTTAATAAGTGTACTTGATATTTTCGGTGTTTTATGTGAAAGTGTGGTTCCCTAAAGCTCACTGACTATTTCCGGTGTTATTACAATGTCGCTCCACTTATGAGACCAACTGTTTCCGGTTGGAATTGATATACTATGATCCAATAGAGGGCATTCACTATTTCCTATGCTAATTAAGTCTTATAACGCACCACCCCTCTCCTCCACACCTACAAAAAGGAAGAAAATATCACTGTTTTTTAAACTCTAATCTTTTTGTTTTCATTTTTAAAAAAAAGTGTAAAAAATGGAGAAAACTTTGGATTCAAAATACAAGATGTATATTATGTGAAGACCTAGACTCTTTAAATTATTATATAATACAACAGATTCAGGGATAGAAAAAATAATAATGTTTGCATTTCAACGGAATCGCTTTCGAAAATTTGTAAATATATCGATTGGCTATAGAAAGTAAGGTTAAGAAGATTAAGGAAAAAGAGAGCTCTCGAAAGTATCAGAGATATCTGAAATGATATAAAGATATGTCCAAGAGTAATAGAAATATCTTTAATTGAAATGAGATGTCTCTGATAGACATTGACAATCACATGTACAGTCCACATCGTAACCACTCGGCCATTTCCGATACCGAAACGGTTTATTTCGTAGAAAAGACCGAGGAGTTCCGATTGGTACAGTCCTGTACTCCAACTAGTTTTCCTTCCATGATAATGCAGTTAATTTACTCCGCTACATATTCTACTCCCCAACTCTTTCCCTCCCCCTTCCCTCTTTTCTCTTCCATATACCAGAATCTATATGTATAATATTAGTCAGTGCCGTCCAATTGCCGCTTCATTTAAGAAGGAGACGGATTAGCATAAGTACTTTGTACTTGTTTTCGAATAATATATGTATATCATGTTTGTATTACTGAAATGTTGCACAGACAATAAAATAAAATTTAAACTAAAAGAAAAGAAAATTAAAATGGAAACCCATTACATACAAATGTATGTTAACAGGTACTGATGTCCCTCAGGGTTCTGTGTGGTTCCTTAGGGTTATGTATTTACTACATGCGTAATTACATAAGGTGCTACCATATCACCTCAGCTAATGCTATACATTAGAAATGGGCTTCGACTTACAGAACGTACATTATAGTGCCATTTCTCAGTTTATTTTCCAAACAATCTACCACACGCAGCTGTTTCGATAGAAACATTGCCGGCATTTAGTTATTGAGCAATTATTTGGCTATATCTAAAATTGAACTCAATGAATTGGTCTATAAACAACACGTGTTGAGAGCCTCCCATAACACAACCCAATAATAAAGATTTCATAATAGACCCAACGTTAATTGGAGGGGGATTTTAGTAGTTGCCGCATTTAAGACGATTGTGTCTTTTCGGTACTATTTTATTCGCATCCTTATTTGGCCATTGATGTGACTGAAGTATAGATTTTATAGTGTGATACAAGAGGTCCCAACAATTATGTTTACATATCATGGCGGATCAACTGCAATGACCAACCTAGTAATTGTATCCGGATATCGACACGGACGCTGAATTTGTTATTTCGGCGAGGTGATACGATCGGATCACCTCGGGTAATGGGTTTTTGACTTGTGGCCCTTATTCGTGACCCCCAAAGGGTCGTACCCCGGACGCCCCAATACCCGTCGGTAATGACGAAATTCAAAAAGAAGTTGAACTTTCTTAACCGTTAATTGCCTCTTTTCGCGTGACATTAGAAACAGAGAGGTCAAGCTCGCAAGCAGGTGGACAAACTGATCCGACGGCCGAACAAAGGATGACCACGAGGCTTCTGATGGTCAAACACATACCCACTACTGAGCTAGTGTTTTGTCATCTATACATCGAAAAAATGACTTCTGCCGAAAGAATGATCCCTGACAGGATTATCAATAAATATCATCAGTTTCACGTTACTCGTGCGGTCAGCTAAACACGAGAGTTTATGAATATTTATAAACCATAATCGTTTCTACAATTCACCAGATATTTTTGTTTTATTCTACAATAAAAAGGAACTTCTATCATTGTCATCCAGCTGTTCAATAAAAGAAACAATTTAAAACTCGTGCCAGATGTTTTATTTTGATAATTTATTTCTTCTTTTTTGATATTTTTATGATTGTACAGTCAATGGTCAAAAAGCCGTCGCGTGCATCAGTGGCCACCCTGTCTATCCTTCGGGTGCTTAAGGCACGAGGGGGGCGTGGTCGTGCCGTACATTGCTGGACACACGACCCAGACTTAGCGTTTTATATATCAAAAGCGAAACTACGAATAAAATGTTAAACAAAGGGATGCATTCTTTTGGTCACGATTCTAATTGGGTTCATTAGTTTTGATTTCGTTTGCATTTTAACTGTTAATGGAAGACCACTGCTTTATAATTCACTTCGACGATTTATGATTTAAACTTAAGATACCTAAATGTCAGTCACATATCTGTCTGGCAGGAGAAAAATAACATGTCACAAATCGAAATAGCAAATATATCGACTTATAACGAAAGTCTGAATGCTAACAGAATAGTGAATTGCAATACAAAAATAACATATGGTTTACCGACGAATGCAGTGTAACATTCCGTTTATTAAGATAAAAGTTTTAAAAACAATTAATGTCAATGCTTTGTTTGTGTTTTACGTCCTTTTAACAGCTAAGGTCAATTAAGGACGTGTCAGGTTTTGGTAGTGGAGGAAAGCCGGAGTTCCCGGAGAAAAACCACCGACCTACGGACAGTACCTGGCGACTACCCCACGTAGGCCTCATTAATACCTTAAACCTTGCGGTTCATCAGTACAGTGCATATATACAGTGCAAATTATGCAGGTTCGAACCCGTGACCCAGTAGTGGGGGGGCTAGTGGTAGAAGAATAACAGACGCCTAACCACCTGGCCATCGCGTACACATTTTTGTGTACAGTTAATTAAAAAACACATTCTAACATAATGTTTAAAGCACAAAGTGTTTTATAGGTGAATACAGTTTTTTCAACAGTAATTATAAAAGCAGATTGGGTTTTACATATAATTTTAACCTACACAATTTTACAAACAGCTAATATTTATAAACAGAAAATTAAGATATACGTTAAACTTACAGTTAGTTCACACGGTTTTACATACGGGTTTTTTAATACACTGTTTTACACACAGCCAATAAAAATAATGATTTACATACAGCTTATATATGCAGTTTTTTCAAAACCAAGTAAGGTTATATTTTAAAATTTATTGAAATACTCAGTTTTATATACATTTAATCAGTTAATCAAAATTTGATATTTTTGAATACAGTCCATTGTAATACTTAGATTTGCAATTTTGAATTAAAATTAACAATTTACTGTACGGTTTCTTTAGGTATATAGGTAGGTATATTACTTACATACAATTTACAGAAACACGCGCTCTTTTACATACATTTTACTGAAAGAAATAACTTGAAATATAATGCATGTTACTTGATACTCATTTTATTGTGTTAACAATAGGCAAATGTACTTTTTCTGCATATTTTATAGAGTTCTAAACCGTTCTATATAACAGGTCGTATTTAAAAGTTTTAATAACATGCATAACGTATTTTGCAATAAACTTTAAAAAATGACTTGAACTTCTTTGTGAAAAATATACATGAAAGGGTACGATTTAGCTATTCGACAGGACGTATAACGCGTTGGATATCGTAAATCTGACCGACCTCGTAAATGAAATATAGGAACAGACTGTGAAGACTCGAGAGAACTGGCATTTTAGCTGGTGCGTGAAAGCTAATTTTCTTACACAAATCTGACAGAAGTCGGACTGACCGCAGTGTGTGAGATAAGCACTATGTAGTAAAGGTCTTTACAACTGACCAAGGGCGGTCTGCAAGTCAATCGCCAAAATAGCCCGGACATGTACAAGGATGGAAATTGTAAACAAGTTTTAGCTGGCGTGTTAATGCGTTATCGCAGGTTAGTGAGGCGCCTCTCAGTTGCATAAATATTGATATATCTTCCTCATCCAGTGAACGCAATAATATTTCGAGTTTTGATTCTATCTTTCGTCTTCAGATCTTGACCTTTGTACATTGGCCAAACTTTGATGCTGTGTACAGACACTGTTTGGGGAAACTCGTACTTGTGGTCAGCGAGATATCTCACTGACCGCTCCAGCACGTACCCGCGGGGAATTATGTCTCTACGGTCAGTTACTGACACTTCTTCTATTATCCAAGACCAGATTACCGGACGTGAAATCTAAAATTAACGCAAAATGTCACAAGAATTGCAGACTGCATTTTCTGTCAATTAAGTTTGTCTCCAACTGGGAACATTATGATTGGTTTCCCTAAATAAATCCGGACGACTACCATAAACCACTGGACAATGCATGCATTACCGGGCTGACCGCTACAATAGCGATGCACAATAAGGTACCCGATATGGTCCGGATCGCTAACTGACCAAACCGACCAGTTATATAATTCAACTGTCCGAGACAGATCCATAATTTACAGGTGACCAGCCGGATGACCATGTCCGAATCAATTGTGGGAGAATGTGAAGCTGTCCTTGGACAAAGCCCTCGTAATGGTCACTAACAGTGCCGTACTCGAGGGAGACGTGTCAATGCTGCCATATCGCAAACAATGACGTGCCTTTTATTAGATTTGTCCGCATCAGCCCTTTATGGAAACTGACCGATACTGACCATGAAAATAATCCCTCTTGGTCAAGTGGGTTGCACGTGAATTACACAAATGCACGTCACCTGTCGACATTTGGATTCCGTGACTAAAATCAGCCGAAGCATTATCTCTTCATCAGTGGTCATTAATGAGCTAATAGTAATAAGTACATCGTACGTATAGATACTGGGTCTCTGGACATATGATACACTGACCACAGCGCTCTTAAATGATTAATACTAATCCGAGTTATTCAACTCTTGCCAGTTAAACAGCTGTTTGTCATACATTTACGGACAACGTATAATGAATTAATTATATATTACTTAAACTGAAGACCGTTGTTTATACGATAGAATGAGTTAATTCTGCATGACTCTGAATGAAGCACAGGTCATTGTTTATATCGTAGAATGAGTCAATTATGTATGACGTTAAAGCAGAGACCGTTGTTTATATGATATAATTGGTTAATGTTTATACCTATTAGGTGTTAGCTGGGGCCTATTATAGTATAGGGTCTAGTATAGGATCAGTAATGGAGATTATGTACGAGAGATGATCTTAGTACTGTTACGTGTTTAATCATTCAGTCATTATGAAGTTTAATACCCCATCAAAAGTATTGTTTAAATGCTTGCTTCGGCTAATTGTATTATTCTTCGAGTACATTACATTTCAGTAGAAAATGCAGAGGCAAGAAAAAAATGAGATGAGCTCATTCCTTCACTTCTGCAAGAATATTGTGAATAATGTACCTAGTAAATATTGATTTGTATTTAGAGTGTAAATTTAACGTCAAATTATAGCAATGGTTGATTAAGTGAGGGATTTGTTCGGTATGAACGAATGTGTCACGGATTCAATCACACTTAGATAATTATTCTATTGTTTTGTATGAGTGATAACACTAATGCCTAAATCAGACGTAACTTATGCATGATCAGATGTGGGAGATAACAATGCGTTAAGCCTTAAAGACCTACGGTAGCTAATTTTGCTTAGTCGCAAATTCGATTATTATGTATCTCTTTGTATCGTGTCACACAACCAGTATGGCCCTAGGAAGATGAACGCAATACAAACACACACAAATAAGTGATACAACCTGAACTGTAGGGCCCTTATTTTAACCTGTACTTACAATTATTAACTCATATTCATTGTCCAAGCTTTATTGCTTATTTCTGTATTAAAGATAAGGATTTGATCTCCCAATAGTGTTACATTTTGTTTCGTTCTATGCATATGCGAAATACAACCTAACCCCGATACTGTACACGCACATTACACGTGTTTCTTACACACGTTACAATCATCTTGTCAATTGGAACACGTGTACTTATGTATTGTAATGTGTCCGATTCATTACTCACTACTATAGGAAAGAAAGTCATACGAGGATTGATCAGATAAACACAGATTCACGGCAAGTTCACATCCGTATATTCACCGGTAAGATGGCGGTAATTGTTAGTAAACAATAAGACAACAAAACTACGTCACTTCCTGCGGACATCGAATTCCTATTCAACACCTTCCGGTGTGTACATTGTAATCTACATAATCAGGTAAATAACATCCAATGCGGTGAAATGAAGATACAGCGAGAATGACAGAGACGAGAGCTTAGCTACAATTCAAAGTTTGGTCAGCTTTCACCTGTTGTTAGCCCCAAATCTCGACATATTTTATAACATGGTCGGATCGCATTCAATTTACCAACAGTGTTTCTTTAATTACGGACCCCGTCGCTTTACTATCTTATTAACTAAACTTAGACACAATTGTAGCCAACTGAATTATGATCTCATTCGTGTGAACCTTGCAGAATCTCCTTTTTGTGCCTGTGGACAACCCTGTGAAAACTCATACCATTATTTTTTCCAATGTCCAATGTACAGGAACATCAGACATGAAATGTTAAATAAGTTGATATCCTATCATCCTGTGCACATAGAGTTACTGTTGTCAGGAAATGTTGAATTATCAAATGTTGACAATGAGCGTATTTTTGAAATTGTTCAGACTTTTATTCATTCAAGTGACCGTTTCTAAACAAAACTTGTGTGAACAGGTATATGTATCTAATCTGTCATAATCTCTTCTCTCCTACACATCTCTTTCTGCATTGTAGGTCTATAGAATAGTTAATAGTGTTACTGGTTCAGCAAATTGTATATATATGTATTTCTTTTCAAATTGAAATAATTCCGCTGCATGGCACTTCGATATGTTACCTAGACGGAACAGGAATGACTCGAGGAAGGATTCTAAGGAATGTGTATTATGGACAAACGAATAGCTGATGTGAAAAGAATGTGTAGCTAGTGCGTGCCATGCAGTAGTTTGAGTTTAAGTAGTTTCAAAATATTCATACTTTGAATGAACCTTTTGTATCATTCGAAATATACTCTACTCATCTCTATGATCTCCTCTGTCTTTTAATACTCTTTTTGTCGTCTTTTTTTGTCTTCTATGTTCCTTGTTTTCATACAATTATTTTGATTGGCATATGTCGCTATCACTATCAATGTAATATTATAGTTGAGGAGAGGGCTTCTATAAGTTGTTATAGCTTGTGCCCAATCCATTTGAGTATATCAATATAATCAACAGTTATTATTTCATATGTGTACCATGTGTAATAACACCCATTGTGACGTCACAAGCAACAATGTCATGACGTCACGTATTGATGATGGAAGGCAAAAGTTGCGGCGTTTTGCTATGCTTTGTCTACTGAAAGTTATGACAAAAACTGTAATCATTGTTCATTAGACATTGGTTTGAGATCTTCTTAGGACTATTCGGAATTTCATTGCCTAATCTACTGAAATCTAGGGCAGTAAATCGAGGTATACTGTAAACTGTGATTCCCTACACCAGACTACCACGATTTTCTAGCTCGCATCAGATTTTTAATTTTGAAACGCCACATTTAAACATGTAAACGTTCGATGGAAACTGCGCTATTCAACCTTTTCAAAAATAACATATAAGTACTTTCATAAACAAGCGATGTATATATTTTTTTGTACAGCTATATTAATTTTCGATTCTAAACAAAATTCAAGATATATATATATGCAAAATGATATCAGAACGAGAGTTAACTGGGAGCAACAGACTTTATGGACAGAACCTCTATTCCAGCAGTTTCTATATAAAATGTTCTTAAAAAATTATAACTGATCTCATGCCTGTGTGTGTAAGAACCACTGTGACTTTTTTTCTATGATTACGTTATGACACATTAAGTTGACCTTATTCTTATTTACCGACGATTTTTGTAGTCAGAGGTAAAGATTTAATTAGGCTTGGAACGCTCTGATTTCATATTTGTGGACGGATATAGATGATCTAATGTCATCGGTGACGTATATTTGTGTTTCTACACTATTGGTGGCGTTCTCAGTCCCCGAGGACGTTCGCTGTAACCTTGACGGCCACAGAAATCTATTTTGAGCAGCAGCAAGGTTCATAATTACAAAATTCACTAATAAGTAGTTAACCAGTATTCTTAATTTTTGAAATTCCTATAATGAGAGTTGTTATGGCCCCGGTCATCATGAATTTCCACTGAAAAATAACATGACGTCAACTGGTCATAATTGTCACATTGTTTGTCAATCAATGCTCAGAATTTCCGACTCGTTTTATGTTTATGAATACGTTTTTATTTGTTACACGCGTACGTAATGTTATTGGATCAGATTTCAAGTCCTTCATTATACAGTATGAAACCTCGCGGCATATAGACCCGAGTAAATGTGTTTAATATCAGTTTTAAAGTTTTAGTACCCACATCAGACGTACTGTTTCCAAATCAATGCGAATGCTCGGTCTTATAAAACGTTCATGTAAACGTTTTACACAAAAACATGTTTTAAGGTCTCTATATATAAGTCTTGTCAGGAGTCAGTTAGAACACTGTTGTCAGATCTGGTCTCCTTACCAAACATCTTTAATTCACCAGGTCGAAGATGTCCAGCGTAAATTTTTGATTTTTTTTTTATGTTTTAAGGCACACGACCACACGTTGACTACAATTCCATGTCTTACGCTGACACTTGTAGGGATTTTAATCTTCCTAGCCTCGAACATAGGCGGGCATTTTTAGCCTGTGTATTTCTTTACAATTGTGTTAATAGTGCTTTTGATTGTCCATATTTAGTTAAGCAAATGTGTTTTTTAGTCCCTGGTCGTAATCTACGATCAATTCGATTCAACCAGTTTTACTGCCAGAGAAGTAGAATAAACGTTAGAAAGTATAGTATTTTAAACAGGATTCAATGTAATTTTCACTCTCTTGATTTTGCACCAGACTGTGATATGTTCCGTTCCTCTCTCGCCGAGTTCAAAGTACGGTTAAAGAATATTTGCTTTCACTAATTACTTTTGTTTTACATACGAGTATCTTTTAGTCTGTGTTACATGCATACCTGACTGTGATATTTTATACTTGTGTTGTAATGTTGTTATCCATTCTGTAAGTGGACCTTTGGGTCTGTTGAATTGGAAATTAATTAATTAATTTCAGATAATAATTGAACTGGAACCATCGACATTTTTGTCAAGTTTAACCGTACGAAGAGTTTTCCTTCAGCGGCACAACAGAATACGAAATTGAACAGTACATAAGACGCGGTTTGTTTTATGATTTTTTTCTATGTACTTTTCAACATTTCAATGTCATTGTTTGTGTTTTATCAATCCATTAGTCCGAACAATACCAACAGATGCACAGGAAGGAAGACAAATAAAAATGGCGCTCTAGACAACGTATGCAATTTGTTGAACTTCTTGACACAATAATCTAAAGTTTTGAAATAATTATTTTAAAAGGACAGGTAATAACATATATGTGTGTGTTTACTTCTCAAATAAGTATTGTGTGAGAAATATATCCAGATGGCGTTAGCCCAACGTCCAATGGACGCACGCGGTTAGTATTTCTTATATTATATAATAAACGTGCTATTTACATTTTATCTGTCGATTCCGCGCAACAGTCACCAATGTTTATCTAGAATGTCTGTTAAGAATGCATAAATTCGATTGTGTGCCATCGTATAATGTCTATATCTTTCTTTAAACTAGATTGGAGAAACCAATGACCGCCATTACAACGTCAGCGGGGATGAATGATGACATCATATTAATATATTTCCCCCATTAAGGAGGCACGGTAGTCCAGTGGTAGGACGCCGGGCTCGTGACCGAAGGATCGCGGGTTCGCGCCACGGCACGGTTATGTGTGGTATCTTTGAGCAAGATACTTTACTCCGCTTGTTCCAGTCTACTTAGCTGTAAATGAGAACGTGGTTGGGCAGTGCTAAAATTGTCGGATGCTAGCTGTTAGCGCCGAAATGGCAGCTCCGGTTCCCAAGGGAGTTGAGAAATGTATTGACTGGTTGCAAAGACCCTAAAACCACGGATAATAATTTGTGAACCGCATTGAGACGACCTGCGAACTAGGATGTGATAAAGCGGTATATAAGAACCTCAAATTTTTATTATTATTATTAAAATGCATTGCCACTATTACGTATATGTATATGTTCCTCTACTAAATGTAGATGGCATTCAAATACGGATTGAAATGCATCTTATTAGCATTTATGGTGGTATGCATCTATCTTCCGTTCAAACATGTTCAATAGAGCGCGGTACCGCATCTTGGAAAATATGTTTGAACGGAATTGTGTTGCAAACTATCATGAATACTGAAGAAAACCCATTTTTATCCCTTGATGCTGTTTTACCAAATATAGTGGAACAATATGTATAAAAAATTATACAGTACACATAAAAAAATGTTCTATCAAACGTGTTGCACGTGAATTTCACTTCGCTTCAGAATTGGTCCCCGATTAAGTTTACAGTGTATCGGAATGAGCCGAACAGTGTCCGATGGGAAAAACCTCACGTGTACTAGCTTTCGCTGTTTTTGGTATAACATTTTAGTTGTAAGGTTTATCCAGAGGCTGTACACTGGAAACATTTATATCAGTCGTATGGCTTCCATGGCCCAGTTGTTGACGTCATCATTATTATGGCGTCATATACACTTAATTAAAATGTGAACCGCTTTGAGATGACGTACAAACTAGGTTGTGATGAAGAGGTGTATAAGAACCTCGAATTATTGTTAATGTTAACTTCAGCGCTGAATTATGATAATTATATCAATCAAAATTTTCTAGGAGATGAATTTCAAAAATAGTAAGCATAAATGTTTTACTGTTTTCAGTTGGCATTTAAAGCATTTTTATTTCGATTTTATTAAACAGAAAAATTACATTTATAATACATCCGACTAGGGTCTAGAAAAACACTCATCACGTTTCGTGCACTACCCACATAAACAAGAAATGATTGGAGTCAAGCCTTAAACAGCCCATATGATTCCAGGAAAGTCAGACTGAGCTTGCTTCATCGATTCTAGAACGACAAAGCGTATACGTAATGTTACGATTTATTGAAAGCAGAGACGTATATATTATATATATTATATGTCGCTAACATCGTCGGGGCACTCATTGACCCAATTTTAGACTGTTGCAGGTAATTACGTCACAGCGTCTCTGTGACCTAGCACGCAATCGAGCGTCATCAGCGGGTCATGATTGTCACATTGTCTGCATGACGTAACTGTGGTAAACATCACGTCATACAAATATTGTCATTCGGTGCAACTTGTCTATTAGCTTATATATCCGTAAATATTCTAAAAGCAACATAATTAAACAGGCCAGTTCTTGCTAAGCACTCATCAGAGAAACCAAGAAACAAAAGCAGCCGATTAATGACGAAAAATGGATCCGCGATTGAAGTTGTCCTCTCAATATTAATTTTGTTGGGGGGG
>NW_018408909.1:415769-426872 GCF_002113885.1 Mizuhopecten yessoensis | reverse complement strand
GGGGGGGGGGGGGGGGGGGGGGGGCATCTTCAGATATGGACAATTCTGAAATAGGCAACGATTGAAAATAATTTGAAAGCAAATATTTCATAAAATGATAGTAGATTCTACCATAAGTGATCGTTATAACAGCACGTAATGGCCATAACCTTAGTGACCCAGCAACAGAGGCCGAAGGCTGTACAGTGTAATCGTAGTAATTTTCTTTGTTACAAGATAGTAGCCTGGAGGAGGAGAGTGTCCAGCTGGTAACAGTTACCTAATAACCTGTTGACCGCAGAACTGACCATTCGTCCCCATCAGCTCAATGAGTCTGGGAGGGCGTGAAGAATGGTTCAGTTAGATGACCCTTGACCTTGAGTGATGACTGACCCCTAGACGATGTGACGTAATTGTGGTGGGATGTCAAAAGATAACAATACATTGAACGTTGGGAGGGCGTGACCGTTAAGTGATTCACGGACGTTACTCAACCGGGACGCCATTTCCATGTTCGCTCTCCTCCCGAAAGGTGAAAAGTGCAGCTATGTCGCAACAACATGCCGGTGGGGTCGCCATTACGGGTCCCCAGACGGACGAGGAGTTAAGTGAAGGTGGCTGTGAGGGTGTAATGAGTGTGACCACGAGGGTAGCCGTGTGAACAATATCGTATGACCAAAGCAGAAAATACGTCACAAAGTCAATTACTCGGAAGTTGCAATCAGAAAAAGCTACAAATAAAAAACCCATTGTGAATTTATTATTAAATCACGTCAAATTCCTAGATTGATTTGCATAATTGTTTCGTTATCTTTTGAAAGTCTTCCATACCGTTATACATTTAGAGCTAGCTTTGTTAAAAATGTTCGATGCCTAGTAGTGCTCTAAGCGAGTGTGTTTGTGTGTGTGTGTGTGTGTTCGTTGTGTATTGACTTGAAGATTAACTGGACACTATACAAACTGACCTACCTACACTCGGGCTGGGCCATTGGTCACTTCCCCCACGTTAGGACGGGTGATGTAATGTTGGTATATTGACGATATCACTGGACAAACATAGCCTATGTGGGTATGGTTAGCGGTCCACGTGTTATGTAATGGTACAAAAGCTTTGCTCTATTAAATACACGGAGGCTAAAAGTTCACCAACACTTACGCAACGTTTTATAAAAGTCGAACGCTCCAGAGATATTGTGCAAATATGGCGCAATTACCTTAGATTGACCTTGAGAGCTGACCACTGGCTAGAGATTTAGGCCAACTGATCTTTTTGACTAAGGACCCATTAGATCATTGTGGAAATCCACGTTGACCGAAGCCCATTGTTCCAACAAGTGCTAGCAATGGCATTGCAAAACACAAGTAAAATGAAAGTAGACTTAATCGGGTACACTATATTGAGATTATGTTAATCTGTAAGTTTTTTAGGATTTGAACCAAATCTATCCATATTATGACAACAAATTGTTTATTTTAGGGTTTTGTACATGTAAAACAGAGACTATATGCTTTTGGTAAAGATGAGTTGTGTTTTATAAAGCATACATTACATGTTGTTTTGTACAGGTTTAATTATTGAGTATCTTTTGTTTTTTCCTTGTTTACATCAACAAGACCTTCTGTACCTGTATCATGCTTGGTGTTCACCGAATCATCGCTGACGACCTTCTGTACCTGTATCATGCTTGGTGTTCACCGAATCATCGCTGACGANTTGTTTTTTCCTTGTTTACATCAACAAACCCTTCTGTACCTGTATCATGCTGGGTGTTCACCGAATCATCGCTGACAATACATCTGAAACCTCGCTTTGAGGTTATCAATATATTCAATCTTATGACACAATTAACACAAGACATGAACAATGGAGAGAATGACGTGGAACCGGATATACGTCAGTCCGCATCAGACGTCAGCTCCGATTAATTAGTTGTACGAAAACAAACGATTTGTAGGCGAGTTCTGTGTCACATGTTAGTTTCCGAGGAGGAGGACGGAGGAGGAAGAGGAGGAGGGGAAAAGGATGACAAAGACGAATGTGAAGATGAAAATAATGAAGACGAGGATGATAAAAGGATGTGATTTTGTATTTTTGTATTAAACATAGTGTCGTTTAAAAAAAATGTTTTATTGTAGAATAAGTATATCCAATAATTGTTTTAATCCTAGAATAGAATTTAATTGATATAAACTCAACTTAAACACATGGTCCTTCTGATTCGAGAAATCAGATATAAAAGCACTCTTGCTACATTAATTATTTTCAATGAACAAAAAAACTCCATTTTGTTCACTTTAATTGTTTATTTTCTTCTTACAAATTTTTTAACAATACGAATGATAAATATATTTGATGTCGACAGCGAGAGTTTGCACCAGGTTTTGTTCACGACCAAATACATCCCTCATTCTCCAACACAAACTGTATACCATTCAGATCAGGTCTCATACACATGTATTAAACTTACACGTGTAAGGTAAAAATGAGAAATGACATAATTTTATTCAAAATAACATATACAATAGGATATAACAGCTTAATTGGTCAAAATTAAAGCACTTTCTTCAAAATATATCAAGTTAAATTTTTCCTCTCATAAAAAAATAACTTCTTCTTTCCAATACTTCCTAAATATTTTGTATGCAGCACATTTTTCAAAACTCATTTGCATACTTGTTCTGTGAGGAATTTGCTGAATTTATTACTCGGGTTACTACAATTGTATTTCTGATATTTTTATTTCGATAGACATGTAACGAAAATGAATCGCAGAAAGTAAATTTGATTTTGGATAGAAAAGCATATTAATAACTTTAGAATTCCAAATAATACTGAACTTATTAAATTCTATTTTAATTAAAATAATATCTGTCTTTAATTTATGGAGACTTTTCAGTGATGCGATCTCATAAACGAACATTACAAACAAGGTAAACGAGTTAATTGTATCAATGTTAAAAATGAAATCATATATAATAAATTGACGCCTGCATAAGTGATTATAAAAATTCACTAAGCAGCCTGAATTTTCTACAATGTTTAAATAGCACTACGATATTAAATGACGATATATATATGTATATATAAACTGAAACGTTCAAACACAGGCATAACTTACTTACTCTACATTATGCTATAATATGTAAAAGTGGATGTTGCTGATAGTTAGGCAAACTTTGATCGTAACACGTTATAAATTGGCACTAACACCAGTCCTGTTTGTGTCTTATGTTATTATATGCAAACATTTAAAACCAGAAAGATTTCGATTTAACCATTCTTAAAGCTTCAGTAAAAAGGCATTGACTTTAAAAAGCGGTGTTTGCATTTACACTCCGCATCGTCCTTAATTGTTTCATAGGGTAGAAAGATATTAGCAGAAATTCACGTCACGTGATTAAGTCTAGGCGCTATGATAATTATGACATGGACAACTATAAAGTTCAATGTTGGTTATTGTTAATGAGATCGCTTGTCCAACTCTCAGCTACTGCCCAAACGGTATATCACCATCTACACATTTATGAGTATATATTACTGTCAATTTCAGCGGCATGCACACGGGTCATTATGAGAGTACAACTCTTATACTCAATTAGTCCATATCGAGATTCGTTCTCATTATTTTCATACGAGTTCCATTCACTTCAAAAATGATTTTTAAACATTTTTTCATCAGCTTATAAAAACCAATCATTTATAGAAATGAAGGAGTGAAACATAAAGCACATTGTCAGAATAATCCCTCATCACTCTCCACACAGATTCTTATTGCAGCACTTTCGATAAAAACTTTTTCGCACCATTCCTAGCCATACTTCCGAGACAGGCACCATGTTCATCATAGTCTATTATACAGCATATAGTGCAGTTTAGCAGTTTCGTTTTTTAAAATTGTCACTTGTGCCCTGAGTTTTAGGTTTTCCTGTTCTAGGAACGCTGCCCGCATGGCTATCTCTTCCTCCTTACATCTCCGCGAATCTCTCGATCTCTTTGCTGCCTCGTTATTTTTCCTCCTCCGTTCCCAGTATGCTTCGTCTTTCTTGTCTTCTGGAACAGTTTTAAGCTTTTTATCCAAAGCTGTTTCGGTCCTATTTTCCGCTCGTCGTTTTCGCTGCATGAGATGTGATGTAAGGGGTGTTAGAGGAAAGGTAGGATACGACGAATGACTTTCGAACATGCTTGGCATGCCAAACGAACCGGTCATTGGAGATAGTGGAGAGGTGGGAGCGCTTCCAACACCGTTGTATGCGGAAAATTGATCCATGGAGTACATTTTGAAGGGTCGGGATGGAGTGAACGCCCCATCAGTGGTATCTGATTGAGCCTTATCTTCGACAGTATTTGGTGAACTATGATTTGAGTAGTCTCTAGGTGATCGTTTTATCTGTTCCTCTCGAAAATTGTCATGATCCAAATCGTTTGTCAAAGAATGGACGGAAGATGAAGATGAGCGTCCTGATTCACAGTTACTGTTTCGTACAAATGTTTTGACAGGTAGCGGACTAACACGCTCGGGAGGGGAACACGCACTAGGTTTAGCGGATAAGTCAAGGGCCGCGTCCCCCATCTCGGCAAACTGCAACAAAAAATATGTTATTTTTTTAAAAAAGGTCCGCAATGAATAAATTCATTAATTCATTTTTATCAGCAACGAAATATAACTAAAGTAAACGATATACACTTTGTATCGTATCTCTTTCTCTCATCTAATTTTCTCTTAATACATTTTTAAATTATACATTTGTATCTCGCATTTTTTCGCTCTATTAAAAAATTACAATAAAAGTGATTAATACAAAATATTTTATTTATTTATTGAAAAGGATAAAGATGTACTCACACTATGTTTTACGAAATGAACAGTGTCACCATGACCAATTTCATTCTTACTGAATTTTGTCAAAATAATAAGCTATAACGTGTTTTTTTTGTCGTTTTTTATGGTGATTTACAATTCTTTTCTTTTTTTAAGGAAGGCAATATTTTATGTTCAGTTTCCGATCCACTGAACGGGTAGTTACTTACATCATAACATCTTTATCTTTATTTTTTTACCTTTTTTGTTCCAAATGATGTTAAGTTATCCCACTTGAATATATGTAAACGGACGTCAATCTGACAACACCATATTAGCAAGTTTATCATCAGAGACACGATAGTACATGTTCACAACTATATATATTATATATGTCAATACAACGCATTATACACGGTATCACTTCCAGTCAAATAAACAATTTATGACGTAATCATGTTAATTACAAAAGTTTAAAATGTATAATTATTTAGTGTATTTTGACTTACCTGTTGTGTTAATATTCCGTGCTAACGTTCCACACACTGACGAGATATAAATCCACACTACCGCTACACGCTCCTTGCTCAACTCTGACCAAACGCTAAATGAATTACACCAGCCAATGACCAACGCTTATACGCTTGTTTGCAATGCGTGAACTCGCTATGACCTTCTTGCACAATGAATACATAAAGCTCTGCGCATGTGACGTCGGTGACCTAGTTGTGTTAAAGCTCGCTGGGCTCACTGACCACTACACACATAGGTACGGTCAGTTGTTTACTAAAAAGGTTATTACATAAGAAAGACTGATCAGCTATAGTTTCTACGGTATTGTTTTGTTTGATTGCGGGGTTGGTACTACACATTAGTTGTCTTACAGCAGCTAATAGTTGTAAAGGAAGCCCAGGTCGAGAGGTCACCCTGACCTAGGGATGGTCAAAACTCCGGCCATTGAAACTGACAGTAGTGGTCAAATTGAATTATGATTCATATCATACTGGATAACACTAGCGTTCTCCCTCTCTGATCAGAGAAGTACTAATGACGCTTACTACACAACCACACGTGTTAGCAATTCTATTGGAACCGAATGCAGACGTGATTATCATCAATTGGTATATCACCTGCTAAGTGACTTACATAAATTAACGACAAAAAGATGTTTTTCATTAAAGAAAGTTATATCTAAAGCCTGGCTTACTATATATAATACGAAGATCAACGCAATCTTATAGAAATAAAATGACACCATAAACAATATAGCTTCCTATTATCGTAACTTTTCCAATATATTTTCAACGAAATATTTACTCGTTCTTTTTCCATAATGAAGTGGACGTGTATAAACTATCCATTAATTTACTACAATTCAAGATGGTTCTACATAAACTTTTACAGCCTACATGGATAGTGATTCTCAAAATGCGGCCATAGTCATGTTCAATAACTATCCCAATTAGTTAGCGTAGGGCATTTATTTTTCAGAAATGTCTTACTTTTGAAATGTTCACTGTATGTCGTAACTTATATTACATCTGAATTTCCCTGACCTTAATCCGGTAAGTATTGCAAGAGTTGCAATCTAAGACAACACTAATGATCGAAAATGCCAGTATAGTGAGGAAAATAAGATAAAAAGTTTTCATTTTTAACATGTACTTATTTTTTAACATAATTCTTTTTTAATTGAAACTAATTTTTATATGAAAACCTGCTATCGTTTTACAGTCATTATATTTCAAAAGAGAATGCCGATACCACTGTAGAACAAAAACAACAAGGAAATGGCACACTTTATACAAAACTGTGATTCGAAATCAAAATTGATATAAATAGGGCAACATATGAACGAAGGAAAAGGTTACATGCAGACTCTAAAAACACCAGGTGTTCCGGAAGGGTGAGCGTCTTTTGCTTCGTTATCGACACAATTGTTAAAATATTATGATGACATATTTTATGCATGGTGTACTTCACATTGGTTACAATACATTGATTATATACAGGATACATTGTCTTACACGGTTGATAATAACATTGTATGTATGGTTCATTATACATTATATATCAATGTTGATGAATGGTATGAACTCGAATTATATAGCGTACGCTATATGAAATTCTTCATTACAGTTATAATTGATTATATATGCTTTTTTTTCAATAAGGTTAAATATGATATAGAGTTTTATGAAATATTTGTTAATTCGATCAAACAAATATGTGCACTAATTCTGCGAAAGGTTTACTAAAATCTTGTCCGAAAAGTGTATGATAATGACTCTTTTTTTTTCTTCGAGATATATTAACATATTTTTATTATAAACGATATATGGGTTCTTCCAGTTTATTAATTTCCCTTAAACTTACAGCTATGGTCATTTAAGGGCGTGCCAGGTTTTGGTGGTGGAGGGAAGCCGGAGTTCCCGGAGAAAAAACCCACCGACCAACGACCAGTACCTGGCGACTGCCCCATGTAGACCTCGAACCAGCGACCCAGTGGTTAAGGGCTAGTGGTAGCAGAATGTCAGACGCCTTCACCACTTGGCTACCGCGGCCCCACCTTAAAATTACATGAAATACAAAGGATTAATAATAGTAATAGTAATGGTGGCAATTTCAGAGTTAACCTGTAAATGAACAGCGAGTAGTATAGAAATAGAAAGGGAAAACCCGTATTAGGATTGTAGCATGATAATGGTTTTGGAAATTGTATAATACTACCGCAAAACAAAATCTCAACAAAGGTTGTGACTGGATACAAACATCTTTCCAGGAAGCCTTTCACATTTGCTGTCCATCTCGTTCCACTGTCCCATTTGTATGACCATCTTCAAAAGGTTGCCATCTTTCCCAGTCAGATCAGCCATGCTGTGTTCACCTTATATAGAAAATACCATAGAACGACCGACTTGAAAACTAGCAGCTTTCACCATTCACGGGGCTCTTCAGGTAATAGGATTGTGTCACCATTTCTCAGTAGAATTTCTTCAAATTTTGTAGTTATATTGCTTTGGAGTGAAAAAAAAAATCTGCCACACTAAAAACTATAGGTTGTCAGAATTTTAAGGATTTAAATGGAAATTTATGTAAAAAGGAGTGAATTTTGAAAAAAAAATGAAAGACACAAGTTTTTGCAAAATAATGTCAATAAAAATGATAGTGCCATAGATTAGTATTGCATTAATGTATATCAATTTAATAAATGCTGAAATTGTGTAAAATTAATTATCTATAAACGATTAAAAATTAACATTTTATAATAAAACCATATACACATAGTCATGCATGTAAGAGTTATCTGTCGTGAAAAACTTCACAGTAGTGAAATAGGTAGCCGGTGTCCTGAAGTACAGAAAAATGGACACATGTGACTCATTGATAAAAAAAACTGAACTAATGCCTGGATTGCTTTGACATACTTTAATATTGAGAGAACACACTGTTTTGACAATAATAAACACACAATATTCATCAGTTTAATATTAAACATTAGAATATGCGGAAATTGTGATACTGTCTCCCTACATTGGATTTTCAACAAGGGACGTACTTCCTATTTCCGTTTATCAATACACTCCTATGACCTTAAACTGAAGTTATGAAATTAAATCTGAATATATCATACATATGATTATAAGATTTTGCTATGTTTCCTTTAACGGCAATGAAGTTTGCTGACTTTTCGCTTACAAACCTTTAGAAAATATTCATTTCAACTCCCAGTTTTATTTGTTCGCAATTTTTGAAATATGCTGATATTCAGAGTTCCTGTCAATGAGATTCTGATAAAACATAAAGTGTCTTCCAAGTTTTAATAGTGGAAGGGAAAATACTTTTGCGTAATTTGGATGTCTCCAAGGATTTAGAAGCCGATCCTTGGTTAACTGTTTAAGATAGTGACAATGTCCGACTCTCTCTTCGTTTAGTGACAATTGTAGGCAGACAGTTTCATCATATATTCATTTGATTTTCGAGTAAATTGGCAACCCTGTTAAGGTTCCTACAGCATGCCATGAACATTTCTCAAGTAAATCTTTCATTTATGATACCGCAATACTTCAAACATTATATGCATATTCTAAAGGGGCTTATTATTTATTCATTAATATTTGTTTTTTTATTGTTTCAAGAGTTGCTGTATATTTGGACACTTTATAAAATTGTTACGCTTAATCATTAAGCGATATGTTATCATAGCCTACGAGGACTCGAACGTGGATTATATGCTGACCAGCTTTTCAATAGAAATGTTGATAAATGTAGAATAAGGTTTGCAGGGAAGAGTTTGTAATCATCATCTCTGTATATATTTGATTTACTAGATCAACGATATTGTTTAGTGTCTGAAGGGTATGATAATGCTGTATTGTCGATGAGCAGACTAGATAAAGAATATAGCTCTGGTCAGAATGTTTGTGTTTGTGTTTGTGTTGTTTCGCTATTTATACCACTCCACGATGACCGTGAATACTGCCAATATTTGTTTGCAAAGCCAAAAGGACATATACGCCATTGAAGTGATCTATTGCATAGCTTACCATGATATATACTTGTAATATAATGTCGTCAGTGTTATAAGACATTTCATTTTGGTACGGTTAGGGTGGTATGTCGTAACGATAAACCGATAGTTATGTGTCCAGTTGAAATTGGATCATGTTGCCTTATCATACTGCTTACTTCTAATCAATATACTACTTTTTTTGTGACACAAAACTTAAATTAATTTCGTTAATTAGCTACCATGTCTACCTCTGAAATAATTATTTTCTTCTCTGTCCGCTGTGATTTTTTTTATCTTATGCCAAGGCCAGCTTTTCTGCAAAAAGACTTCTATTTATTAAAACATCATATGAAAGAACCATGCTGACCATCTTTAACATTTTCAAAGGTTTGACTTATAACGTAACCCTCAGGTGAGCCTTCGGGTAATATCCCCTATCCTGGGAAGACAGGTCTTAAGGGGACACTAGTTTCATCCTAAATTTCATTTTCTATTGTTAAGTTAATCATAGTACATTGTACATCATTATAACATTGTCTATCGTTACGTATTAATCATTGATGTTAATGTGTTATCACGTATATATGTCTACATAGATATCCCCAAACCATGATGATCGCCGTATATGTACATATCTGTAGTTGAAATAATTATATACAGCTACACGTATTAGTTAAAAATGGATCCAGGAATCAATAATAGCTCGTTGTGATTGCGTACAATGTTGTACCTTGATATGATTAAGAATCCTCATGTACCATATATAGAATTACCAACATGTAAACACCAATTACGTATCCGACGACAACAAACTTGTATATGGAATTCGAGAATGTACCCTTAGACAAGAAGATCAAATATAAACCGCAATATTTACCTAGCATGAACATATACATCCTTTTCAATAGACGATCGGCCATTAATTCTCTGGAGCAAAGAAATAAAGTAATCATTGTATGTTCTCAAATATCATGAAGAACTGGAAGTATCTGAACACCCAGACATGGCTTCCAACATCATCGGAAGTCTGACATTTGGTAGGATTTAATCACGTGATAATGGTTTGCTGACCACACGTTTACGCACTGGAATGGATTGCAACCTATTTATGGGAACTACTTGCGTCAAATCTGTGAACAAGCTCTTAAAGAAGTTGCAAATATAAAATGTCTGCCATGATGCATACAAAACAAACCATATATCTTCGGTGTTACTTACAATCACAATACTGCATAGGCGCACCAACCATGTAGCCTCACAAACAAAAAACTCCATAGACCATTACTGTTACGGACAAACAAAACAGTACAAAACAACACACATATAAACAAAACAATTCATAGAGACTCACAAACAAAACACTACATAGCAACACACATACAAACAAAACACTACATAGAGACTCACAAACAAAACACTACATAGCAACACACATACAAACAAAACACTACATAGCAACACATACAAACAAAACACGACATAGCAACACACATAAAAACAAAACAATACATAGAGACTCACAAACAAAACACTACATAGCAACACACATACACACAAAACACTACATAGCAACACACATACAAACAATTCATAGAGACTCACAAACAAAACACTACATAGCAACACACATACAAACAAAACACTAAATAGTAACACACATACAAACAATTCATAGAGACTCACAAACAAAACACTACATAGCAATACACATACACACAAAACACTACATAGCAACACACATACAAACAATTCATAGAGACTCACAAACAAAACGCTACATAGCAACACACATACAAAACAATCCATAGAGCT
>NW_018408909.1:410434-410718 GCF_002113885.1 Mizuhopecten yessoensis | reverse complement strand
ACATACATACAAAACACTACATAGCAACACACATACAAACAAAACCTCCAATATGACTGACTGCCGCCTGGGACGCTGTGTGACCCTTTTGCCACTGATCAACTGGTCAGTGTGACGATTTTGCATGTATGAAACATGTCCTATCGTTAAATAACTATAAGAAAGGGATATGTATTAGGAATTTTTCGTATTCCCGTATTAATTCTATATGATGTGATAGATTATTAATCAAAATCGAATGGTATATGGACGTTTAACGTTATTTTGAGACATTCACTTTTTCA
>NW_018408909.1:348826-409124 GCF_002113885.1 Mizuhopecten yessoensis | reverse complement strand
CTTTGTATAAGTTGTATTTGTGTGATGATGCTGTAGTGTGTTTTGTTGTTATATTTTGACGCTGTATCACTATGTTATGTTGCCTTTGTATAAGTTGTATTTGTGTGATTATGTTGTAGTGTGTTTTGTTGTTATATTTTGACGCTGTATCACTTTGTTATGTTGTCTTTGTATAAGTTGTATTTGTGTGATGATGCTGTAGTGTGTTATGCTGTTATATTTTGACGCTGTATCACTATATTATGTTGCCTTTGTATAAGTTGTATTTGTGTGATTATGTTGTAGTGGGTTTTGTTATTATATTTTGACGCTGTATCACTATATTATGTTGCCTTTGTATAAGTTGTATTTGTGTGATTATGTTGTAGTGGGTTTTGTTATTATATTTTGACGCTGTATCACTTTGTTATGTTGCTTTTGTATAAGTTGTATTTGTGTGATTATGTTGTAGTGGGTTTTGTTATTATATTTTGACGCTGTATCACTGTGCTATGTTGTCTTTGTATAAGTTGTATTTGTGTGATTATGTTGTAGTGTGTTTTGTCGTTATATTTTGACGCTGTATCACTATGTTATGTTGTCTTTGTGTAGGTTGTATTTGTGTTATGATGCTGTAGTGTGTTTTGTTGTTATATTATGACGCTGTATCACTTTGTTATGTTGTCTTTGTATAAGTTGTATATGTGTGATGATGCTGTAGTGTGTTTTGCTGTTATATTTTGACGCTGTATCACTATTTTATGTTGCCTTTGTATAAGTTGTATTTGTGTGATTATGTTTTAGTGTGTTTTGTTGTTATATTTTGACGATGTATCACTATGTTATGTTGCCTTTGTGTAGGCTGTATTTGTGTGATGATGCTGTAGTGTGCTTTGTTGTTATATTTTGACGCTGTAGCACTATGTTATGTTGCCTTTGTGTAGGTTGTATTTGTGTTATGATGCTGTAGTGTGTTTTGTTTTTATATTGTTACGCTGTATCACTATGTTATGTTGTCTTTGTGTAGGTTGTATTTGTGTTATGATGCTGTAGTGTGTTTTGTTTTTATATTGTTACGCTGTATCACTATGTTATGTTGCCTTTGTATAAGTTGTATTTTTGTGATTATGTTGTAGTGTGTTTTGTCGTTATATTTTGACGCTGTATCACTATGTTATGTTGCCTTTGTGTGTTGACGCCGTGGTATAATGTGTCATTGTGCATTCGTACATTATATCATTTTTTTATATAGCATTTTTATTGTTATTTTGCTTTGTATCTCAAATTAATATATTTGGCGAGAATAGCACAAACGTCATAATGATTCATTTAAACAAAATCTATTTATATTTCAAATAGAGTTACAATAACAAATATTAGACCGTACAAAGAGAACATGTTTATATTCTTTTATTATACAAATCTTCTATCTCAACATCTCACTAATTATGAGTGGCCGTTGATACAGAGAGACAATTAACACCATAGAAACCGAATGCCTTGTCGTCATCAGTGTTGTTCTTGTCATTCGTACTATTGATTGACCGATTTCGTCACATATTCAAATTAAATCAATAGAAAATAAACCAATACTCTATCAGGTAAATCCGGATTCAACTAGAAATCTGGACATTTCCCTGGGAATAAAAACATGCAATCTTCGCAATCTTGAGTGATTGGTATATGGCATATGCTACGTCGGGATCAAACATAAGTTGCTTATTTATTTAACCGTCCAGGAAGACTAACTTGAAAAGAGGGTGATTCCTCGTGAACTTTTGAACGGCCCTCTCACGCCTCACATCGTTACCCACACCCCATCACATGTGCGCTTAGTGTAAGACGCTGTCGGTACCACATAAGACCCAGGTCATGGCGCATAGTTGAGCGGAGTAACTTGCCCTCGGTCCGGATCGCCTCTTGTATACACTTACTTGATGATAACTGAACCTTGCCGTCAACATAAAATTGTTCAACCGATGTTTTCCATACGTCTGACGGTAACCCGATACCCATCCATATTCTGACCACATCGGTCAAGGATAAACTGGGCCAGGCTGTGATGTTATTCCATCCTTTGTCCAGTTTAAAATATACCAGGAAGAATTATCTCGAATCGATTTTCTTAATGAAACAACATCCAAGAAATACGTATTGTCACATAAACGCGATTGCAATAGGTGCGTCACATTACAGATATTTATAATTAATAATACCTGTTCGCCAGCGCTGAATTATCTGTTTTTAGTCTTGACCATTACTTGAACCCGTATTAACTTTCTCGTAACGCACGCAGTAGCGCCGTAATTTTGTCTCATCTAATCACTAAATCAACATGGCACAGCCACAAGCAACATCAGTGGTAAATTTAGATCCAGACATCGCCGTGCTTGGGGAACACGAAGGGGAGACCATTTTTTTCATCAATATACCTTTACCATTTGCCCTACGTTTGGCCCCTAGAATGAGTTGACTCCAGTCATGCATTCTAACATGATCGCTGTCGATGAACAGGAAAGGAAACTGAATCTGCTGGAATGTGTTTTGGAGTGGTCAGCACAAGCATGTGTGTGTGGTGTAAACACCAATTACCTTTAAAAAGTTAATAGGGATAGGCTTACTCCCACATCAGATATACCTGATAGTGTCTATCTAGCAGGTCAATAGCATTCATACAAGCTTTAAATATACAAATACATGTGAATTATTTTGAAAACATGTTTTGGTAAAAGCAAAGAAGTACAACAACAGCGACATCAGAATTCACACTCGTTATGAAAAATTAACAACTCGGAATATATTATGAGACCAGCGGTTAGGATTTTACATATCTGGTAATTTATAAATGTAGGGGAACAATTAACAGGTTGATATGTTATGGAAGTCGAGACAGGTGTTAAGTCGAACAATCCCTTTCTGGTGTATCTTACGATGGGCAGTCTATGCAAAAGTCATCTTCTTTTATGGAATAACGATGAACGTCAATTCATAATATTTTATGATGTTTTGTCAAATGATATCTATCGATATACGACACACATTTTACTGTGATAATGGTAAACATTTTAATGTGATATTGTTTTACATTTTACTGTGATGTTGTTATACATTTTACTGTGCCATTGGTAAATATTTTATTGTGATATTGGTATACATTTTACTGTAATATTGAAATACATTTTACTGTGATATTGATATATATTTTACTGTGATATTGGTATACATTTTACTATGATATCATGATACCAATATATCAGTAGATATATACCAATACCACTCTAAAATGTATACCAATGTGACAGTAAAATTTATACCAATATCACAGTAAACGTATACAAATATCATATTGAAATGTTTAACAATATCAGAGTGAAATGTATACAAATATCATATTGAAATGTATACCCAATATCAGTAATGTGTATACCAACATCATAGTGAAATGTATAACACTATCACAGTAAAATGTAAACAAATATCTCAGTAAAATGGTTACAAATATCATATTGAAATGAATAACAATATCACAGTGAAATGGATACAAATATCATAGTGAAATGATCACAGTGAAATGGATACAAATATCATAGTAAACGTATACAAATATCATATTGAAATTTGTATAACAATATCACAGTGAAATGTATATCAATATCACAGTGAAATGTATACCAATATCACAGTGAAATGTATAACAATATCACAGTGAATTGCAAAACAATATCACAGTAGAAGTATACCAATATCACAGTAAAAGTATACTAATATTGCAATAAAATGTGTACCAATATAACAGACAAATGTATACCATTAACATAATAAAATGTATACCAATATCACAGTGAAAGATATAACAATATCATAGTTAAATGCATACCAATATCACAGTTAAAGTATACCAATATATCAGTTGATTTATACCAATATCACAGTGAAATATATACAAATATCACAGTGAAATATATAAAAATATCACAGTGAAATAAATAACAATATCATAGGTGAAGTATACCAATATATCAGTAGATATATACCAATACCACTGTAAAATGTATACCAATGTGACAGTAAAATGTATACCAATAACACAGTAAACGTATACAAATATCATAGTGAAATGTATAACAATATCACAGTAAATGTATACCAATATCACAGTAAACGTATACAAATATCATAGTGAAATGTATACCAATATCACAGTAAAATGTATACCAATATCACAGTTAATGTATACCAATATCACAGTAAATGTATACCAATATCACAGTAAACGTATACAAATATCATAGTGAAATGTATAACAATATCACAGTAAATGTATACCAATATCACAGTAAATGTATACCAATATCACAGTAAACGTATACTAATATCACAGTAAAATGTATAACAATATCACAGTAAAATGTATACCAATATCACAGTAAAATGTATAACAACATCACAGTAACATGTATACCAATATCACAGTAAACGTATACCAACGTCATAGTAAAATGTATAACAACATCACAGTGAAATGTATACCAATATCACAGTAAAATGTATACCAATATAACAGTAAAATGTATAACAACCAAATATCATAGTGAAATGTATAACAATATCACAGTAAATGTATACCAATATCACAGTAAACGTATACAAATATCATAGTGAAATGTATAGCAATATCACAGTAAATGTATACCAATATCACAGTAAACGTATACTAATATCACAGTAAAATGTATAACAATATCACAGTAAAATGTATACCAATATCACAGTAAAATGTATACCAATATCACAGTAAAATGTATACCAATATCACAGTAAAATGTATACCAATATCACAGTAAAATGTATACCAATATAACAGCAAAATGTATAACAACATCACAGTAACATGTATACCAATATCACAGTAAACGTATACCAACGTCATAGTAAAATGTATAACAACATCACAGTGAAATGTATCCCAATATCACAGTAAAATGTATACCAATATCACCGTAAAATGTATACCAATATAACAGTAAAATGTATAACAACATTACAGTAACATGTATACCAATATCACAGTAAATGTATACCAATATCACAGTAAACGTATACCAATATCACAGTAAAATGTATAACAACATCACAGTAACATGTATACCAATATCACAGTAAACGTATACCAACGTCATAGTAAAATGTATAACAACATCACAGTGAAATGTATCCCAATATCACAGTAAAATGTATACCAATATCACCGTAAAATGTATACCAATATAACAGTAAAATGTATAACAACATTACAGTAACATGTATACCAATATCACAGTAAATGTAGACCAATATCACAGTAAACGTATACCAATATCACAGTAAAATGTATAACAATATCACAGTAAAATGTATACCAATATCACAGTAAAATGTATACCAATATAACAGTAAAATGTATAACAACATCACAGTAACATGTATACCAATATCACAGTAAATGTATACCAATATCACAGTAAAATGTATACCAATATCACAGTAAAATGTATACCAATATCACAGTAAAATGTATAACAACATCACAGTAACATGTATATCAATATCACATTAAAATATTTACCATTATGAAATTTATTTTATCAACATTCAGGAGGTCATATCAACATTGACTTTCTGGACATATTTACCAAGAATCGCTTACGCGATTCATGGAATATGTCCAAAAAAGCCTATGTTGTTATGACCTCATGAATGTTGAAAAAATGACTTTCATTCCTTAAATGATATTTGTATACATTTTACTAATACATTTGTTTACATTTTACTGTGATAGTGTTACATGTATACATTTCACTACGATGTTGGTATACACATTACTGATATTCGAATACATTTAACTAAGATATTGGAATACATTTAACTAAGATATTGGTATACATTTAATTATGATGTTGTGTAAATTTCACTGTGATATTGGTATACATTTTGGTATGTGAAAGGTGTATATTTAACTTTGATAGTGTTATACATTTACCTATGCTATTGGTATACATTTTATTGTGATATTAGTATACTTTAACTGTGATATTTGTATACATTTTACTTTGATATTGTTATACATTTTACTGTAATGGTGGTATACATTTTACTGTGATATTGGTTTACAGTTTACTTTGATACTGGTATTCATTTTACAGTGATGTTGGTATACATATTAATGTGATATTTGTAGACATTTTACTTTGATATTGGAAATAGTTTACTGCGGTGTTGGTAAGCATTTAACTGTGATATTGTTATACATCACAACTTGACATTGGTATACATTTTAATGTGATATTGGTATACATCACAATTTGACATTGGTATACATTTTAATGTGATATTGGTATACATTTAACTGTGATTTTACTCTGCTACTGGCTTTACAGTATGAATTTGCATTTTGATAAGAATAAAGTCAATATCATTGTTGTTTAAGCCCACAATTCGAATGTTGTTGAGGAATATTAACATATTACACACTTTTTATATTTATATCAAAGAAAGTAAATATAGGAAATCGTAGAAGGTCGTGAACTTGGAGAAGAGACCAGCATGTTTAACCCAAAATTGAACAGTTTTAAACATGCTGAAAAAGTCCCATTCACACAGAAAAAATATCCAAACGTCCTGGAACATTAACACACTGAAAAAGTATCAATCTTTCTGAAACAGAAACATACTAGAAAAGAATCGACAAATTTCAAATAATTACATACTGAAAAAATATTAAAGTTCCTTAAACACTGAGAAAGTTTAAACTACCTAGAAAAGCATTATACTGAAACAGTATTAAAGAAAAGCACCATACTGAAATAGTATTAAACATCCCGGAATTGTAACATGCTGAAACAGTATCAAACTTCCTTCAACAGTTATGTACTGAAAAAAATATTAAAAATCATGGAATAATAACATACTGAAAATAATCTTACAAACACTGGAAAATATTAAACATCCTTAAATAGTAACATATTGAAAATATCAAACTTGCTAGAATAATATCACATAAAAAGTATTCAACATCCTAAAACATTAACATAATGAAAAATTTAACACCCTTGAGAAGAATCAAATTGATATATAGAGTGACAGAAAGTAATTTAATTCTGTTATTTAATCATTAAAACAGAAAGCCAAAAATGTAAAAAAAAAAAAAAAAAAAAAAAAAAATCAACATCATACGGTCAGTTTGTCCTTTTACGACTCCTGAGAATCCTGTTCAAAAAAAAATTCCAAAATGTATGTAGAAAATAGTAAAATAGTAAGATGTCTACACACAAAAGCGGAACAGTCTCAAAATTCTGCTACAGTCTCAAACATCCTGGTACTGCATCAAACAACCTGGTACAGTATAAAACATCCTGTTACAGTATCAAACATCCTGTTACAGTATCAAACAACCTGTTACAGTATCAAACAACCTGTTACAGTATAAAACATCCTGTTACAGTATCAAACATCCTGGTACAGTATCAAACAACCTGTTACAGTATCAAACAACCTAGTACAGTATCAAACATCCTGTTACAGTACCAAACATCCTGTTACAGTACCAAACAACCTGGTAAAGTATCAAACAACCTGTTACAGTATCAAACAACCTGTTACGGTATCAAACATCCTGGTACAGTATCAAACATCCTGTTACAGTATCAAACAACCTGTTACAGTATCAAACAACATGTTATAGTATCAAACAACCTGTTACAGTATAAAACAACCTGTTACAGTATAAAACAACCTGTTACAGTATAAAACATCCTGTTACAGTATCAAACAACCTAGTACAGTATCAAACATCCAGTTACAGTACCAAACATCCTGTTACAGTACCAAACAACCTGGTAAAGTATCAAACAACCTGTTACAGTATAAAACAACCTGTTACAGTATAAAACATCCTGTTACAGTATCAAAAATCCTGGTACAGTATCAAACAACCTGTTACGGTATCGAACATCCTGGTACAGTATCAAACATCATGTTACAGTATCAAACAACCTGTTACGGTATCGAACATCCTGGTACAGTATCAAACAACCTGTTACAGTATCAAACAACATGTTATAGTACCAAACAACCTGTTACAGTATCAAACATCCTGGTACAGTATCAAACAACCTGTTACAGTATCAAACAACCTGTTACAGTATCAAACATCCTGGTACAGTACCAAACAACCTGGTACAGTATCAAACAACCTGTTACAGTATCAAACAACCTTTTACAGTATCAAACAACCTGGTACAGTATCAAACATCCTGGTACAGTATCAAACATTCAGATAAGAATTACTTTTTCTATTCAGAACATCAATTGGTTGTAAATTACATGGTGTCATCAAATTCTGTGATATTTCTGTTTCTGTGTTAGTCTTGTAACTTAAAGCAACTTTACCAAAAACAACTGGCAGATTGAAGGCATGGTGCACAACCTAAATTTATAACTATTATTAATATAAAATTCAATTTTCACATTCTCTTCAAATCCAAAGGTGAGCTCTTGTAAGAATGTAAAATAAAAGGTCTATCCTCTGCAGTCTCTATAGCAATTATTGTAATGCTTCAGGGGAACGATTTAGGGAAGTCATAATCAGGCATAGTCGATGGGACAGTTGAAGAGATATGGCATAGTGTGTTTGCTTTATAAAACTCTTCTAAAAGCGCTAGGAAAGTAATTATTGCATTACTACTAAGGAACTGACTTACAGAAAGGATCATTATTGTGTGGGAACGTGGTGTTACAACGATAAAATACTCACAAATAGTAAGTAACAGTACACCTGTTACAGGTCATACATTATTGAACTGAATGAGAACAATTAAACCAGCGATTTAGAACCAAATGTAGGAAAATTTATTTAAATGGAAGTGCAACATGCCCTTTCAACGTTTGTAATAGAACGACCTTGCGACCTACTTCAGTGTTTCAGTATTATACAATAATAAATCCCCGCGTTATGAATAGTTTATACTGTTATACTAGCCAATATGTGACATCAGCCTGGTCAGGTAACACCTGTTACGGACAGATACCGTGGTCACCGGTGTTGATCGCACACCATAACGTCCACACAGTCCCTACTTTAAACATAACAAGTGATCGCCATTGTTCGATGGGCTTCTTAGCGGGATTTAACATTGTGTAACCGCCAAGGTAAACTTGCGTCGTGTCCTCTATAGAGCGTATTAATCTATGATCATCCGTGATCCGGCGCGGGAGAAATATTAGTAAAAAGGGGATCAAAACTAAAAGCTGTGTATGTGTATCGAACGCGTCCACTCACGTTTGACCCGCGGCCAGTGTGGCATTGTTCGGGCCTCAGCCGTATGATTGTAATTTCCTTTATGTAATCATTACAAGATCACAGCTTGCGCATGACAAAGGGATACTTGTTCTATTTATAACTTATTTGAACAAGGGTGAAAAGTTCAACGAATCGTTTCGATTTTAAATTGAGGAAGTTTGAAAACTGTATCCAATATAAGCTATATAAACACTAAACAAATGTCCTGGCAAACAACTGTTTATTGCGTGATATGCCACTTGTTCAACTACAGCACCAATGTCCAAATTCTTAAACACCATACTGGCTGCAGGAAAAGTCGGACCTTAAAATATACCCAAAAATTGATACCAATCGCAAATGTTGATTTAGAAAATGTTGAAGCGCTTCTAAAGAACCTTGGCTTTCCATCTAAAATAGCTGCTGTTAAAATGAGCGACTTCTACACATTGCATCCAACCGTTTATATCTGAAAGGTTTATGAATTATCCACATCGTTATAATACATGACGTTATTTGTAGTCAACAACAGACTATTTCTGTATTCCAATGGGGAGTGTGTACGATTCCTATATAATGTTTATTCATTGTTATGGAGCTGATTTGAACATAAGATATCAAACAAATACTATAATTCGACGAGCCTTTTATTTCAATTTCTGAAACAAATATGTTGATGATGTTTGTTACTAACAAAAAAGTCCTAAACAACTTCCCCTATCATCCGGAAGTTATTGGCCCCACAAACAATAAACACTTTGCCGCACGTGAGGATTTTAATTTCACGAGCATTAACTTTCCTTTTCTCAGTAGCAACATTAAGCCTTTCCTACGGATTTTACCAGCTAAGTTCATTGTGTCTTTCCTTTATATCGGATACATCATCAGATCATTACTTTGTCTTTTCTCGTAGACTTTGGTCCTATTTTGAGGGTGTTTATATATGTATACATAAACTGATGAAATGTCAAAAAAAAAAGTATTTAATGTATGACGTTTGTTATATTTTTACACATAAGAATGGAATGAATTAGCAAATCCAGGACTTCCTTAAGTAAATAGCCATTTTAACATTTTAAAATAATATAATTAATTATGTAACAATTACAGTCACTATGCATCCTTGTAATCATCTTTTAAATACATTTTGTATTAATTTTCTGTGTAGAATAATATGTTCAACTACTGCTACGGATGCCATTGGTCAGCTGTGAGAATTTAAATTTTTCTATCTAGAACAGTAAGATTATTACCTTGGATGCCGTCAACCAACTGCAAAATTTGTCAGCTTCCTGACGTATTAAACTATTTTAAACAGTCGATTTTTTTTCAAATTCAAATTATGTGCTTTACTTAAAGTGTTGCCCACATTATAATGAATAAGCGCGCTCCGTATCTCACCCTAGCACAACCAACCGTTGCTTCAGATAATAGGCCAATGGGTCAACTTCATTGATCCCTTCCCTCGGTCTTATGTCATAATTGTTGAATAATATGATTTGGCAAGTCCCCATAACCGGATCTGTGTTTTTGTTCAACCAATACTGACCAGCCCAGCTGACCTCAGCCGGACACGCTATTCTACGTAACGCAAAGTGGATCGCTTTTCTTACAACACAAAACCACTCCGAGGCCAGGACAAAAGCGTTAGACAATTACACGTAAACCGGCCAATCGGTTTACAGATATTGCTCAATAGTCGCTGCCTAGGGCTCCGAAATTCTGCCGAAAACAAACAAATGGGAACATTTTATGTTTGTCCAGATTTTCAATACTTAACAACGCGGAACGCCAACCTTTACTGATCTTAATGACAAGCTCAGTGTTGCTTATTTTCGGTCCATATTTGAACTTTAATAGTCAAGGACATGTGATATAATGACTTTATATTTGTCCTGTTAACACTTGATATGACGCGAACTGTTAAATCAGTAAGACTCAACAAGATAACACAGAACTCAAATAGCCAAGACTATCACATTTACATATTGATAGACATGTACAAAGATCCTGTATCGGAGGTTCGCTTAAAATATCATCTATTTGAAAATGAAGGTTACCCGATGATAACATTCTACATTGTGCCGAATTCCATTGCTATGTAAAAAAGGCAAAAAAATATGTTTAAAAACTAAAACAACATTCTACATAACTTCAGTTGCCTTATCTTGAATACATCCAACGATGTTCTTTGCCTTGACGTAAAGTGTATTAGTTATATACATGTAGTACGTTTTTTTAATTCGTGAGTTTTCAATATAGATGCATAACATAATGTATGCAATCTAACATCACATCTTCATCAGTTTTAATCCGCATATAAGTATTGATCAGAAATGAATGCTGGAAACAATTAGCAATACGCGTGGCCTTTAATAAACTTCACAAACATATAACACTAATCTTGACGTGGCCAATCGATACGTTCTCCAAGGTGGGCCAGGAAATCAACTGAGACAGATTGCAAACAACGACCATCAGCACACAAGGTCGAAACAACCTGCAGATATCAATCATTTATGTGCAATAAATATCACACACAAAAAGTTCAAATCATAACACTGTACATAATATTCATAGAGTCAATGTTTCATATAATAATTATTATTATTATATGTCAGCCATATGTTGTTTACATGGTTTATTATTTAACATGAAACTGTGTCAGTCCACCTGCATAATGAATACCTAATGAGGAACTAATTTGCATTATTTGGTAAGTTTATAGGTGTGATCACACGACTGGAATTTTAAATGACACTTATCATTTCACCAATGGGAATAAAAGGTAAATTTACATAAAATAATTATGCTAAAAAAACTAAATTATTCCGTTTTTTCTAATTTTAGCAGAACAAGAAGAGGTTATCTGTTGACCCGGAAATAGCATGCAAAGCATGAAATTAATCAAACATAATGCTGAGTTTTAAAGAAAATATAGTTTCTCCCATATCACCTAAATGTATCAGATGAAACTCGTCATGAATTCTAATTGTTCCTGTGTAATAAATAAGTTTACCCTATGTGACAAAGCCCGAAGGAGAATACGTCTGTTATATGAGGTGTTCTGACATAAAACTCAACACGCTCATTTAAATAAGTCAAATGTTGTCTGAAGACAGTGTTTTGCATTAACTTTAAAATCATTGATTTGTTGTTTCCAATTCAAATAGCTATTTAGGCATTATCTACGACATATATGTCTTACTTTTAATAATCTTACTCTTGCTTATTCATTAAACAGTCTCTAGAACTGAGGAGAGTGGGCTCACTGACATTATAAGGTGTGGACTTTGCAGCTAAAAATGTTTAAATCAAATTTTCTATTTGAAGCTATGTTAATTTTGTTAATGTTAATGTATATTAGAAATATAAGCAATCACTTTGCGACTTTTCTACATGTACATGTACATGTATATGTATATATTTCACTGTGTTTTTCTATTTTGCCTTCAAACTAGTTTGTAGTTACAAATGTGGATATATAGTTATATTGGGATATTACTCAACAATATAAACCCTGGTATTATCTAATCCATATTTAAATCAATATCATGAAATACATAAGAACACATTATGATTCCATATTAACTTCTAACTTCTATATTTAACTGACTATATAAATATTACATTGAACTTTTGAGACTAGCCAATAACGATTTTTTGTACAAGTGTGTTTTGTTTTGCCAAAGTCTATGTTTGAAAAGCGAAGTGTCCGTTACCTATTGACCAAACCGGTTTGTCATTGTAAAAGGTTGCCATATTTAGCCGTTGCTTACTCAAGGTGTGTTAAAAGTATGTAAGCGGTCGTGTATTGGATCACCGTTGTCTGACCACAGATCACTGTTTGCTTGGCTTTAGTTTCTCTATCGCTCTATAATGTTTATATAATAGATGAATCGACCCAGCAGTAACATGACCTCATAACTATTCATTTCTTACTTAAAACGAACTGTGTGCTGTGTACCTGACCCCCCCTGGACATAGACGGAGTGGTCAATACTGAGGGACTGTGTACATACGCTTGCGAAAGTTTAAAACCTCCAGATAATTTAGTTCGGTGATACGGTTCAGGACACGGTAAATGGGTCAATCTGAAATGTACCTGTGGAAATATTACGCAAAATGGACAGGTAAAAGTCCGGATGTGGTAGAAGAGCTTGACCACGTAAATGTTTGACCATATAAGATACCAAACAATACACCAATGCACACAAAATAAAACACAAATCTTGACAATACATGAAGCTGAACAAACCCAATATAAACCTTGACTATATATAAAAATGGTTCCTTGATTGTATAACTTCACCACGCAGACTAAATATCGAACTTAACATAACGAAAATAGTACCTTACGTAATACTTAACAAATATTTAAATCGTGAAGATAAATGAAGGATTAAGAAAATATAACACTTGATCAAAAAGTTTGACTAAACATAAATCTCGATAAAAAATACAACCTAAAACGTTAATATAATTTATACCTCGAATACATGGAATGGAATGGAGAAACATGAGGTCCTACACAAACGTACGAAATTTACCAGTCACCTTAAATAGATATAGAAGTATAATTATTAAGTCATCAGCATCTTCATTGATCCTAGACACGGACTTATTAGAGCAATGGAGAGGCATGCAGATTAAGTCATGAACTGCTGTATTCTGCCTGACGAAGATATGGAGAAGTATGATCAAATAGACATCGACCGCCAGACAGACATATTGGGGCAGTATTAATTGTGATACACAATCATAATGACAAAGTGGAAATTAATTATTAACTATAAGGTGAAACATAATCAATCGGAAGCAAATAGTCTAGATCAAGAGAGACAACTCTTAAATATGTCCTGAAACCTTATACACCGGCAACAACCTGTGACAAATACACCATACATCGTCATCAAAATATGACACCTTGGCGAGACACGCAAAAACAAAACATAACAAAGCATCAACACAAAATGGTTAGGTACCATAGCGTTAATACAAAAGGTATTAGTTCATTTACCTCCGACCATGTGCATTCACTGTGTAAAAGAAAGCAATTTTAAATACTCTTTCAAGACAAGCATCACTACATCTGTGTATCACTGCCGTCTTATTGTTTGTAGCTATCATGGCCCAGATTGATAGAAGGTGAATTAGTTCCAAAACAGAATTATATCAAAGACTATTAGACTCTTTCATACATCTCTATGTCAGAATATTTGTGTTACAACTAACATGTAACCGGACAATGTTCCCTTGTCATTACTGGTAGGGAGGTTTAATTACTTAGGTTATAAGGTAACTTTTAGCCAGAAAGGTTATAATGTAACTTTTAGCCAGTACACATTTTTATTTGTAGTCTAGCTGGACAATTTCGTTTGTTTGGTCAAAGCAGAGCCTACTTCCGATGTATCAAAACGCAATGAGTGTTTTTGTAACTTTCTCTCGATGTTTAATCACACGCTTGTAATTTATAACAAGAATAATATCATTATAATAAATACTGCATATACAGATATCGGTTAGAACACATTTGCAATAAACTAATGGACGTAAGCGCATCACCTAATCGAGAACCATGGCGGCCATCGTAAATCCCGCACCTTAAAAGACCGTTGTTTCCTAATAAACATTATATATATTCGCAATTTTGGAGAATAGAGAAGCATGATCACTCAGCTGAGACACCTGCGGGTTCTACACAAACATATGAAAGGTACCATTCACCATTAATAAATAAAAGAGTGATTATTAAATAATGAACCTCTTCTTTATTAACTTATCAGAGAAATATAAATTGCGATGGAGAGGCCTGCAGGTTTCGTCATGAACTGCTCTATTCGGCCCGACAAAAATGTACATGTAACTATATAGAGGAATTCACTGACTGCTAGACTGACATATCGGGGTAATATTTACTGTGTTAAAAATCATGATGACCAAACTGTGTATTCTGCAAAGTGATACACGTAGAAGTTAATGTACACAAATAATGTGATCATGATTTTCAATGGGAAGCAAATTGTCTAGATAAAGAGAGACAACTCTTAAATATGTCCTGAAATTCCAATGCGTCCATACAAAAGGTACATTTACTTCCGACATTCTGAATGTTTCGTTTTATAGGAAGGTTAATTTCAAATACTCTCTAAAGCCCATATCATTGGACAGGTATTTTTATCACTGTCATCTTATTGTTTGTAGATATCATGGCCCAGGCTGACATGAATGTGAACTAGTCCAGAAACAGAATCATTTATAAGAGTATTGGACTATTTCGTATTTTTCTATCTTTGATGAACACTCAATTAACCCCATGTTAACATTATGTAGCCACACAAAGAATCTTAATGACCTGGTACAGCTTACAGTCGATAATCCTGGCACTTTGAATGATTTCAAAACGCAATGAGCCTCATGTTGTTCTCTTGAGTGTTTAATTAAACATTTGTAATTTATAAAAACAAGAAAATCAGAATAATACATACCTCGTATACAGAAATCAGCTTGAACACATTTTCAAATATCTTTGTTTTAATGTGAAAGTAATGGGTGCAAAAAGACTTCGTTAAAATATAAAATCTTTTTCCTTTCTTTATGATGCTAAAGGATCCTTCAAATAATACGGCAGTGTCATTTATCATCTTCACAAGTATATACGATGTATCATTACGTAAACATACACAAAAATCACGAAACAACATTTTTTTTCATATTCTTTATCGAAAGCATCATATTGGCGAAGATTTTCCTGATGGGAACGTTTTGAATGTATCGTCACTTTCCTGTGTCTACTTCCGGATGGCATAAATATCATCGCCAACACTGATTGTTCCTGCCACGTCCAAGGCCAAGTAGATACCAATACAGGGTTTTATACCATACTTCGGAAAACTTCGGATCCTGTTGAGCGAAAATTATCCGTCAGTTATATAAAAGAACATTTTAGATTTTAGAACAATTTTGAAAGCGTGGAGAATGTTTAAAAATGCCTGACTGGTAAAACAGTCTCCGAATAATAGTACTTATATCATCACATCAAGTTTCTCCACACTCTCGTCTGTCTGAGAATGCGTTGTTTTTGAATATGCATCAATAATTGTTTAAACTAATGGATAGGCTTCATAATATTACCGTAAAATGTATCTGCTAGCATTGTAGTATTGACGCTACTGTATGTTTGTAGAGCTTTCCGACGAGTGATGGTTGGTTATGATGGGTATCTTACTCTCGTTACTTAATTTGCCAAATGTAACAGTCACTCTGTAAACCTCGTGTCTTTATACAATTTGAACATTAACTAACGAGAGTAAGATAAGCATGATAACCAACAATCACTCGTTGGGGAAGCTCTATACAACGATGTAAAACAATGGAGAGAAAACGTATTGAACAAGCATTTAAAGAAATACAATGCTCAGAAGAAAGTCTAGGTAAACCGTTGACAAAGCTTGGTGGCAGCAAATCACAAGGTCAAGATCAGTATCCTAAGGTTATGAAAGACCTTCATTCGGCTTGTACCAACGATAGGGAAGGAAGTGAGCATAACAGATATATTTAAAAAAGGATCAAAATCAGATCCAGGGAAAGTATCGACCAGTGAGCTTTACCAGAATTGTGGGATAACTCTTGAAAGGATAGTTCTAGATGCTCTTGTCAAACCTATGGAGAAAGACAATCTGTTCAGCAACAAACAATTTGCATTCATCGCCAAAAGATCTACGGTACTGCGACGTTTAATGGTGCTGGAAGATTGAACAAGAACTGGATCGGGAAGGCGAGATAGATAGCATTTACATGGCTTTTATGAAAGCGTTCAACAATGTACCACATTGAAAAGATAATTTGGAAAGCTCAGATGTTATGGTATAAGTAACCAAGTTGTCAGTTGGTATTGGTCAATGGAAATTCACCGACAGAACATCCGGTAGTCAGTGGCATCCCTATGGAAAGTGTATTGGGTCCAATATTGTTTGTAATATATATATATAAATGACCTCCCAGAATGAACCCTTTCAAGAACCTTTTTGTTTGCCGATATATGTCCATTGTATTGTTATAAGATATGGATATAGAGGCACCCAATGACTGCGTCCATTACATTTCCTATTAATTCCTATTAAGGTGGCTCCACACTTTCGCAATTAACCAGCAAAATTCGTTGAAACTTTCATATAATTGTTATGCAACTATGTCGAGTTGATTTTATGAAAATCTAAACATTCCGATAGTTTGGGGAATTTTTTGAAAAAAAATACCAAAAAATTGAATTTTCGTCAATTCTAATATTTTCCGTTTTTGTTTTGTGTGTGGCATTGTTCGGAACAATAACAACAATAATAAAATGCATAGAAGCATTTCTAATTAACCCTACAGATATTTTATTTATCGCAAAATATGTAACACATGTTACACAAAGTGTTTTTTATTGAATTTGTACGGATAAAAGTGATTATCTACAAGCTAAAAGCACCCGGGACACAAAGTTCTATACATATAGAGTGGGAAATTGAACAAAATATACACAATGGTTTTATAATTAAATTATTTTACATTTTACAATCACTTTGATCCGGGTGAGAGTTATCTTCCTTGAAAAAATCGGAACTTTTTGCAGAGGGGTGACATTTACACAATAACAGATGTCTCTGTTTACATATAACAAAAATGATGGAAATAAATCAAAAATATGATATCAAAATTATCAATTTATTGTTCTTTAATGGAACCAAATTACCCTCAGTCATGTACACTTTGGACATCATTCCACAGTCCGCTAACTCACGGTATATTTATAATTACGTGTCAGTCCAGAGGCTATCGCATCGTATACCGTTCTCACGTGCTCTCACACATGCATTTCATAGGTATCTTGATATTTTACAAAATATTATTTTCACAGAGTAAGCTAGTAGACTACATTTGTAAACACGATTTAATCGACAGAGCGAAACTCCCTCAACAGCGAAAATCGTAACGACCTCGAGCTTATGAACTCGTGTAAACACGCGATATGCACATGTGAGGTTGGTACGTCCGCATTCCATGTGTTTCCTATATGACCTTCTTGAGGTCGTCTGGTCTGATGTCACTGTCTTCCCGTGAGTCTGTTTATGTCTATGAATTGGAAAGCTTTATTCCTGAAGTACGTGTGAGTATACATTTCCAGGTAAAATCTTGATATCGGGTGTTGACATATCATCGGCACGCACGTGTACTATTGTTTACCGGGGCCTGTTCGTTTATGCGGAGCAACCGGTTTGACCGTTTATAAATGTAACAATTTCGGGGGTAAATCCTGGCGGACCTGCAAATGTGTATGCATGCCTTGCAAGGCTTTCTCAAGACCCGCCTGAAAGCAGCATCAGATTACTAGGTCCGACCTTATTTAATAAACGAACAACAGTGGTCCGATCGGTTTGACCGTTTAAACGAAAACGGCCCAGCAGGGGTTACTATAATTTGCACTACGATATTGAATGCCCGATACGCAATACGGAAATGACGACACGGTGTACATGGAGATTGGGATTAAGAGGATTGAGTCCTAGCTGTACTTTTTCCCGAAGTATGTCACGAAAATGGACGCTGATGACGATGTGTCGAGCCACCTTAAACCTTGTTCACACGAACGAGGTATTCCGTCTTTGTGTATTGCAGAGTTATCTTCTCTTGGGAGCAGGTATTGATTGATACGTCACTTGTTTGTGAGAGTAACGTCATCAATTTTTGAGAAAACGACGTAATTTTATCACACAAACCAATGACGTAACAATCAATACCTGCTCCCAAGAAGATAACTCTGCAATACGCAAAGACGGAATATCATCACTATAAGAACTATGGAAGCAGCTTTCCAAAAATATAACAAATCAATACAAACATCCAAACTAAGTAAACATTTGCTGCTCCCTGTGGCTATTTTGGTAATTTAGGACTCCTCACTGGTAACAATGATCAAAAGAATACAAAAAAGTGATCTGGAACCATACGTAGAAATAGAGCAAAAGGGGGAAGGTGTCATTAAAATCCTTCAAAACACTTCAAATATACAACTTTAAGCTACAACAAATATATTTTGAAACTACATTTTCGTGGAAACTGTGCTAGAATGAGTGTTTAGGGACTACTAGTCAACAGCAGAAACATAAAGGGAGCACAATCAAAAACTTTAGTTCATCAATGCAGAGATTCAGATAAAGTTAACATACACTGGATCATATATTCATTTTGATCAAGGCCTCAACACTGATACCGAATACCAAAACGATGAAATTCCAGAAATACAGCAACAGGGTAAATAAGATGATCATAAAATAACAACGTTATCGTTACTTACCTTCTTAGTGTAGCAAACGGCTCCTTGTCCTTCGAGTGTCTTCCCTCCTTTTCTACAACGTTGATCTGATTGCATCTACAAAATATTTATGAAAAAAATCAGTATCTAGTTTCAACTCATCAATGGTTGTGTGGTTGGTGTATACTGATATATTCCGTCTTTGCGTATTGCAGAGTTATCTTCTCTTGTGAGCAGGTATGATTGTTACGTCATTGGTTTGTGTGAGAAAATTACGTCGTTTTCTCAAAAATTGATGACGTTACTCTCACAAACAAATGACCTAACAATCAATACCTGCTCTCAAGGGCAGATAACTCTGCAATACGAAAAGACGGATTAGGCCTACATGATTTATTTATAAGTTTGATGACTGTTGTATGTGTTGGATCTATATGATTGACTTACATGCTTTATTTATATGGCAATTATTAAGGTATCTCATTCTGAAAAAAATATGACTGAATCCTACCAGTGGGAACATTATAACAAAATATTATCAAAACACAAGCAATGATCCTTCAACGGATCATACTTTTATCACATATGGTATGCAAGTGTTTCGTTAGTACATTGCTATTTATTGTTACTTAATGTATCATGAATAACATATTGACCATGTTTGTAATTCTGTATATGAATGTTTCATCCTTACATTGACAATAAACTGCAATGCTGTATGTTAATGTTTCTAAGGACATTGACAAAGACTAGCTGATCATTGCTGTAATACAAATGAGACACTGACCTGGAACACATGTCTATCATCCTGAAGGAGACCGAGCCAATCTTCACAGCTTCCCACTTGTCCTACAGTGTGTAAAACAAAGCACACATTAAATAATGATATATAAATAAACAGAGTCCCAAATATCGTGCTAATATATCTGTAAATATGTTGCTTGGAACGGAGGTATCGCAAAAAAACATCACTCAACGAGTGCGTGCTGTCTATAGAAATAATTCAAATTATTTTCCTTCAATTTTGCATTGATAAATGTAAGATAAAAATGCATTTGATAAATCCAACCTCTTCAAAGGCTGGCGATCCCTCCATCATGATGCTTGGGCGGAAGTTATTGATGGCCGCTGGTCTGTCTAGTTCAGCGTTCAGTGCGACAATGCTTTCGTTCGTCATCATCATGTAGGAACAGTAGTTCGAAAAAGCCATCTGTCAGGTGGAAAATATTTTCATGAAAAAAATGATAATACAGATGGCAAATATACACCTATTGGAATGTGATGTTATCAGAGGTGTCGACGCAAAGGTGAAAAATAAGTTTAATTATGTAAAACACACGGGGTAATCTTACTATTTGAAACACTTCAAAATACCATGTCATATGGTATAAGCTGTGTTATCGGGTCATAATCAGATTGACACGTGCGAACACAGTGGTAGGATACATTTATATCTACCTGAAGTATCACAGAAGATACCGCTATATTATCGGCATTACAACTACTAATTAAGCTATGGTATCATAGATGGCACCTATTTGAAACCGGCATCCTCAAAATCAAAGGGACCATTATCGATGCACATAGCAAATGCATGTATATGGAGTGGACGTTTGGGTTTACAAGATCTGCAACTGGCAGTATCAAAAACGTGACACTATGCAACCTGTAGTATTACAAAAAGTGATGCTACGCAACCTGTAGTATTACTAAAAGTGACGCTATGCAACTTGTAGTATCACAAAACGTGACACTATCCAACCTTTAGTATCACAATAGGTGACGCTATGAAACCTGTAGTATCACAAACGGTGACACTATGTAACCTGTAGTATCACAAACGTTGACGCTATGTATCCTGTAGTATCACAAACGGTGACGCTATGCAACCTGTAATATCACAAACGGTGACACTATGTAACCTGTAGTTTCACAAACGGTGACACTATGTAACCTGTAGTATCACAAACGGTGACACTATGTAACCTGTAATATCACAAACGGTGACACTATGAAACCTGTAATATCACAAACGGTGACGCTATGTAATCTGTAGTATCACAAACGGTGACACTTTGTAATCTGTAATATCACAAACGTTGACACTTTGTAACCTGTAGTATCACAAGCGGTGACACTATGTAACCTGTAGTATCACAAATGGTGACGCTATATAACCTATAATATCACAAACGGTGACGCTATGTAACCTGTAGTTTCACAAACGGTGACGCTATGTAACCTGTAATATCACAAACGTTGACACTTTGTAACCTGTAGTATCACAATCGTTGAGGCCAATTATCCTGTAGTATCACAAACGGTGACGCTATGTAACCTGTAGTATCACAATAAGTGACACTATGTAACCTGTAGTTTCACAAACGGTGACGCTATGTAATCTGTAGTATCATAAACGGTGACACAATGTAATCTGTAGTATCACAAACGGTGACACTATGTAACCTGTAGTATCACAAACGGTGACGTTTTGTAATCTTTAGTATCACAAACGGTGACGCTATGTTACCTGTAGTATCTGTAATATCACAAACGGTGCCACTATGTAACCTGTAATATCACAAACGGTGACGCTATGTTACCTGTAGTTTCACAAACGGTGACACTATGTATCCTGCAGTATCACAAACGGTGACGCTATGTTACCTGTAGCATCACAAATGGTGACACAATGTAATCTGTAGTTTCACAAACGGTACCCCTTTGTATCCTGTAGTATCACAAGCGGTGACGCTATGTATCCTGTAGTATCACAAACGGTGACGCTATGTAATCTGTAGTATCATAAACGGTGACACAATGTAATCTGTAGTATCACAAACGGCGACACTATGTAACCTGTAGTATCACAAACGGTGATGCTATGTAACCTGTAGTATCACAAACTGTGACACTATGTAACCTGTAGTATGACACAAGATGACGCTATGTAACCTGTAATATCACAAAAGGTGACACTATGTAACCTGTAATATCACAAATGGTGACATTATGTAACCTGTAGTATCACAAGCGGTGACACTATGTAACCTGTAATATCACAAATGGTGACATTATGTAACCTGTAGTATCACAAACGGTGACACTATGTAATCTGCAGTATCACAAACGGTGACACTATGTAATCTGTAATATCACAAACAGCGACACTATGTAATCTGTAGTATCACAAACGGTGACGCTATGTAACCTGTAATATCACAAATGGTGACATTATGTAACCTGTAGTATCACAAACGGTGACACTTTGTAATCTGTAATATCACAAACGGTGACACTATGTAATCTGTAATATCACATACAGTGACACTATGTAATCTGTAGTATCACAAACGGTGACGCTATGTAATCTGTAATATCACAAACGGTGACGCTATGTAATCTGTAATATCACAAACGGTGACGCTATGTAATCTGTAGTATCATAAACGTTGACACAATGTAATCTGTAGTATCACAAACGGTGACACTATGTACCCTGTAGTATCACAAACGGTGACGCTATGTATCCTGTAGTAACACAAACGGTGACGCTATGTAACCTGTAATATCACAAACGGTGAGGCTATGTAACCTGTAGTATCACAAGCGGTGACGCTATGTATCCTGTAGTATCACAAACGGTGACGCTATGTAATCTGTAGTATCACAAACGGTGACGCTATGTAATCTGTAATATCACAAACGGTGACGCTATGTAACCTGTAGTATGTTTCACAAACGGTACCCCTTTGTAACCTGTAGTATCACAAAAGGTGACACTATGTATCCTGCAGTATCACAAACGGTGACGCTATGTTACCTGTAGTATCTGTAATATCACAAACGGTGCCACTATGTAACCTGTAATATCACAAACGGTGACACTATGTAACCTGTAATATCACAAATGGTGACATTATGTAACCTGTAGTATCACAAACGGTGACACTATGTATCCTGTTGTATCACAAACGGTGACACTATGTATCCTGTAGTATCACAAACGGTGACGCTATGTATCCTGTAGTAACACAAACGGTGACGCTATGTAACCTGTAATATCACAAATGGTGACATTATGTAACCTGTAGTATCACAAGCGGTGACACTATGTAACCTGTAATATCACAAATAGTGACACTATGTAACCTGTAGTATCACAAACGGTGACGCTATGTAACCTGTAGCATCACAAACGGTGACACTTTGTAACCTGTAGTATCATAAACGGTGACGCTATGTAACCTGTAGTATCACAAACGGTGACGCTATGTAACCTGTAGTATCACAAACTGTGACACTATGTAACCTGTAGTATCACACAAGATGACGCTATGTAACCTGTAATATCACAAGCGGTGACACTTTGTAACCTGTAGTATCACAAACGGTGACGCTATGTATCCTGTAGTTTCACAAACGGTGACGTTATGTAACCTGTAGTATCACAAACGGTAAGGCTATGTAACCTGTAGTATCACAAACGGTGACGCTATGTAACCTGTAGTATCACAAACGGTGACGCTATTAACCTGTAGTATCACAAACGGTGACGCTATTAACCTGTAGTATCACAAACGGGGACGCTATGTAATCTGTAATATCACAAACGGTGACACTATGTAACCTGTAATATCACAAATGGTGACGCTATGTTACCTGTAGTATCACAAACGGTGACACTATGTAACCTGTAATATCACAAACGGTGACGCTATGTATCCTGTAGTTTCACAAACGGTGACGCTATGTATCCTGTAGTTTCACAAACGGTGACGCTATGTATCCTGTAGTATCACAAACGGTGACGCTATGTAACCTGTAGTATTGTAGTTTCACAAACGGTGACGTTATGTAACCTGTAGTATCCCAAACGGTAAGGCTATGTAACCTGTAGTATCACAAACTGTGACACTATGTAACCTGTAGTATCACACAAGATGACGCTATGTAACCTGTAATATCACAAACGGTGACGCTATGTATCCTGTAGTTTCACAAACGGTGACGCTATGTATCCTGTAGTATCACAAACGGTGACGTTATGTAACCTGTAGTATCACAAACGGTAAGGCTATGTAACCTGTAGTATCACAAACTGTGACACTATGTAACCTGTAGTATCACACAAGATGACGCTATGTAACCTGTAATATCACAAACGGGGGCACTTTGTAACCTGAAGTATCACAAACGGTGACGCTATGTATCCTGTAGTTTCACAAACGGTGACGCTATGTATCCTGTAGTTTCACAAACGGTGACGCTATGTATCCTGTAGTATCACAAACGGTGACGCTATGTAACCTGTAGTTTCACAAACGGTGACGCTATGTAACCTGTAGTTTCACAAACGGTGACGCTATGTAACCTGTAGTATTGTAGTTTCACAAACGGTGACGTTATGTAACCTGTAGTATCACAAACGGTGACGTTTTGTAATCTTTAGTATCACAAACGGTGACGCTATGTTACCTGTAGTATCACAAACGGTGACACTATGTAACCTGTAATATCACAAAAGGTGACACTATGTAACCTGTAGTATCACAAATGGTGACACTATGTAACCTGTAGTTTCACAAACGGTGACGTTATGTAACCTGTAGTATCACAAAGTAGTATCACAAATGGTGACACAATGTAATCTGTAGTTTCACAAACGGTAGCCCTTTGTAACCTGTAGTATCACAAACGGTGACGCTATGTAATCTGTAGTTTCACAAACGGTGACACTATGTAATCTGGAGTATCACAAACGGTGACGCTATGAAATCTGTAGTATCACAAACGGTGACGCTATGTAACCTGTAGTATCACAAACGGTGACGCTATTAACCTGTAGTATCACAAACGGGGACGCTATGTAATCTGTAATATCACAAACGGTGACGCTATGTTACCTGTAGTATCACAAATGGTGACACAATGTATCCTGTAGTATCACAATAGATGACACTATGTTACCTGTAGTATGACAAATGGTGACGCTATGTAACATGTAGTATCACAAAAGGTGACGCTTTGTAATCTTTAGTATCACAAAAGGTGACATTATGTAATATGTAGTATCACAAACGGTGACGCTATGTAACCTGTAGTATCACAAGCGGTGATACTTTGTAATCTGTAATATCACAAACGGTGACGCTATGTTACCTGTAGTATCACAAATGGTGACACAATGTATCCTGTAGTATCACAATAGATGACACTATGTTACCTGTAGTATGACAAATGGTGACGCTATGTAACATGTAGTATCACAAAAGGTGACGCTTTGTAATCTTTAGTATCACAAAAGGTGACATTATGTAATATGTAGTATCACAAACGGTGACGCTATGTAACCTGTAGTATCACAAAAGGTGACGCTTTATGATATTTAGTATCACAAACGGTGACACTATAAAACCTGTAGTATCACAAACGGTGTTGCTATGTAACCTGTAGTATCACAAACGGTGACGCTTATCGCTGTTATTTGTGATACTGTGTAACCAACGTTATCTCATCTTCACTTTTTAACCTGAAGTAGCATAGGAGATACCTGGCCGGCCTCTTGGTGATGATACCTAATAACATACAGCCTTTGACCTGTTTCAACCCCGACCATTCCTCTAATCTTCTACCTTACCTGGTCTCCGGGCAGCGCATAGTGTTCCCATGGGTACTTGAAACTGATCGATTCCCGTTTTGCCAGTTCAGGATGAGAGTAGTTAAGTCGGACCCCCTGCCGCCCCGTATGTTTGGCAAACCAGGCCGCAGCCTCGTCACCGCAATCCAACGTGTCTATGGCTAGCGGGCCAGTCCTTAAACGAAATATTCATTAAGATCACAAAACACTTTAATAGAGATCGTGCTTAAATGTCAAAGTACACTTATACTCTGCTTTGTGCATCTTATTTTAATTCTGAGTCTTTAAGAATTTGTTTATCAAAGACCTCATTTTCAGAATGTTTTCGCGGTGCGAGCGTCATTTTTAGAATGGCGAGGTCAAAGTTTTGGATCAGAAATGATTGGTTCAGTAATACGTCAGCGAGTCATACCCAATATGGCGGACCATTGCTTGGTCGAGTTTGGGAGTGATGGGTACCATGAGCGGTTCCATCCCTGGGGCGGTCATCTCCACCTTATCATCGTGCAACTTCACGGTCACAAGTAAAAGCTTCGGCTCCTTGTTAGCATTGATCCAAGTGTTTTCTCTGGAACTTAGAATCCAGTGCCTGGGGGGTGGGGAAAGATAAATCATTGTTAAGGCATGGTATTCAGTGTTTTATTGAAATATTTGTGAAATATAATCCGTATCGAATGGGAAGTTTTCTCAATTTATTAATTTTTTAAAGTATGAAAACGAAAATGTAACTGCAATTAAATTACGTAAATGACGTCACGCTGGACAACAAGGTTGCGCAACCTTTTGATGCTGTCACCCGACGCGCGAAAAACGTAATACACATACTAAAATGTTTGTTTAGACTTTGGTCATGGTGAGCACAAGAGGTCAGTCATTTTGATGAAACCTGTCCTCCGTCTCGGGTGAACTGTTGACAAGGGCATTGAAAACATCAAGTTTAGAAAGGAAAGATTTTGAGTCAATCGGATACCGGGTTACAACCATTGGTTACCTAAGACAAGATAACCGAAATAATATATTTAGCTATGTACCACCGCAATCGGCGCAGTGGACAGCAGGATGTACCTTCTACCTGACATTTTCACAAACGTTTCCCATGTTAAATCATTGCATCAACTTTTGATTGATTATTACTTCAAAAAAATAAAAAAAAATACAGGAATAACCGAAAATCGTGTATTGTATGAGTCTCATCTTTCCTTTGTTCATATCTTGTCCCAGTTTTTATCGATTTTGAATTCGAATCACGGCTTTGTTGACACTGCGATATTCAGTAGTTGATCTGTGAACATTACTAATCTTTAATCATGTTGAGACATTAAACGAGACACGTATAAAACCATGCAGTCTTATAAACGTCTCCAGTTAAAATTCAAACTAACCAATCTGTACACTACCCGTCATATAGCAACAGACAATCTATATAGGTCATGCGTGTTAAAATGTGTAACAACATATACCAGTACTAGTACGATACCAGGACACGATTCAGGTTAACGAAGTGTTCAGCCACACAGGTGTGACTCATCCCCGACGGGGCGGGGTTAGAGTGGGGACAGTGGGGACGATGGGGAGTGTGAAGGGAGAGGGGTGCTGGCTATACAAACCTGTCCGTGACGCCATACTGACGCAATCCTGTTAATGTACATTCGGCTGTTTTGACGTCCAGACCCCGGCATGATTTCACCGGGTAAAGTTGCAGACTTGACACTCTTCCGACCTTCTCGTATACCTTTGGTCGATTTAGAGCTAGCCACGAGGTGAAGCCATACTTCAGCACGGAGGCGCCGATCAGACTAACAAACGTCGTCGTCGCATCATCTTCAAGGAGGGACAACATCGTAACCTACCAGAAAAGGATAGTAATGACCTTGACTCATGGGGAGTGAAACGTGTTTGTGACGAAATACTGAGGGTTGTTCATCTGCTTTTTATGTTTCACTTCCGTGTCAATGATTCTTCTTGTTACCCACGTAACCTTTTATACCAAGAGAGTTTAAAGTGATCGTGCTCACTGTGAAACATTCATACTATAGGCCATGTATAGGCCTCACACACATACATCTATGTGTATTTTGTTTCACATCGACAAGGTAGACTACCAGTGCCCTGTATACACTAGGGCTGTAGTACTTTAAATGAGATAAAGGGAACCAGGGTTACTGATATCCACCGTCCTGGAGAATGTTTTATAAAATGTTCCGTTTTGGTGGGAAGGTAACCGGATGTTTTGATAACTCGTTCAGGACTTGACGGCAACACGTGTACATTTTAATGATGTCTAATCCGAGAAGTCGTGTATTTCACTTGGTAGAAGTATATAACAAGGTTGCGTCAGTTACTGTTTGAACCACATTTTCATAGCGGGATTGTTGTTGTGAATGTCTGTTGTCCGTACTAATATGGCTAAAACGACTGTCTATATTGGACAATTTAAAATGCAAAACCATCAAAAAGTTCAAATATATTGAGTAAGTAAGTTTGGCCGGCAGGCCAGGACTGTGCCCATCAATGCACTTTGCTTAGAAGTACCTAGTATTTCACGAATACTTTAGTAATAATATGGTTTAGCCGTATTGAAAGAAAATAAATTGCCTTACTGATAAAATTGCATTCATACTCACCCAAAAGTCCGTCAGTGCTGGCTAGTCAGTCTACTGGTGTACTGGTTGAGGTGACCTACTGACGTTATCAGGCCCAGGTTCACGGACGTCACGTATCAATTGTTAACCTTCTGTTACTCCAATAATACTTTCCTATGGGGACAAGTTGGTTAAGGTATGTCGCACGTCAAAGAATAACTCAGAACAAATGTGGTGGGTAACTGAGATATGTCGTCTTTGCCTTCAAGTCCACCTTTCCCCGGCCCTCCTGGCCGAAAGTACCTTGACGCTGCCCGGCGTCCAGTGTCACCTTTTTTTCTAAAACGACTTCTTCTGAAGAACCAGAAAGCTTGTGATTATGACGTTCAGCTTAGCGGCCGACTGAGTTTGTGCGATAATGTGGCGTCTGTCGACCGTCCGACTTTCGTCAATAAGTTTAATTTGATTATTACAACTTTATTTATGAAGTATTTGTTTTAGTCCCTTTCAAAAGAAGTATGCTATACAAAGCACATCAACGATCTTGCGATGCATTTTACAGAATTATAGTCGATCAAAAATTTGAATGTTTGAAAAACAGAAAACACAAAAACTGCAGGGGTCACACTCACGACCATTACATTGCAAAAGTTACGCCTTATCAATGTTGCCACCTAGGAATTATGACGGCAAAACATCAAAATAATAAGTGTCCAATTTTATGGCGTGCAAAGACAGTGTTTAGGAAGTTACTCTAAGCGAGAAAAACTCATTTTGGGTTGATTCATCTTCTATATAGAAGCGAGAATACTTAAAGTAAAACAAACTCCGATTGGAACTCTTCTTTTCCGATTATAACTGTTACAGTGGTACCATTTACCTTAAAAAAATGCGTGCCTGAATAACCAAAAGGTAGTCAATAGCATTATTGGATTAAGGGCTATCGCTTTGATTCCTATAAATCATCTTAACCCACTTGGACGGACACGTGGTTCAAATGTAAACGACATAAACTGAATAACTAAGTGGTTTAGATATCAGGGGCGGATCCAGGATTTCCTAAAAGGGGGGGGGGGGGCGAGAAATTTTTCTCAATAGTCAACGGTGTGCTGCCTAAGGCAGCACCCCGATCGCGTAGCGCGAGGAGAGGGACGGTACGGGAGGGGGTCTTCCCCCTGCCGTAAGGGGGGTTTGGGGGATCTCCCCCCAAAAAAATGTGTTTTCTAGAACGTCTCAGAAGCGATTTCCCGTGTTCTGAGGATTGTTTTTATGTTTAATTAACAAGAAGAAAAAAACATAATATCTCATTGTGGTACTTATAGCTTACCATCGTGTACGTACAAGAAAGTATCTTCACACAGCATACTATTGTGTACGTAGTAATAAGTTGTACGTACGAGATGATATGCTGTACTTACAAGTATGATAATTTTAAATTAAATTTAAAGGTGACGCGTATGTGCCTCCTAAGTTGTACCATTTTAACCAGATAGCTTAGCAAATGTACCACTGTTGGTAATATGCACGCCCTTACATGAGTTAATCAGCGTGGACATTTCAGATATATCATTGTCTACACTAGTGAATTAGTCAAGAATTATAAAACGCGAGACTATATAGCTAGTGGCCTTGGGTGTCGCACTGATTTGAACTTATCCGTTTGTTTAGCAACTTAGTGATGCCATGCGTAACTCATTAATTAAACAGCAACGATGTTATGGTGTTATTTGTTCTTTTGTACGACAAACTATTACATGAAGTACTGTACTGTAGGTACAATGTCTGAAGACTAGATATTGTGCGTCCCTACATTTATTTTTTGACGTTGGACCTCTCGTATCCCCCTTGCAGGTGGGACGCCAAATTAGGTAATAATGAGCAAGCCCCCTGTGGATTCATACATTTGTCATCACCAGGGATCAGACCATTTCGGGCCGGCCCGGAAAAGGTCAGTCCGCCGCCAAAAGGGGGAGCCGGGGCCGGGTATTTCACCAGTATCATGCTGGAGTAAATGGAAATCAATTTGTTCGTACGAATCACTTTGACCAACTTTTAAGATTTGAAGGGGTCAAAACTGCTGAATAACAAAAAGGCATTGGTCCCAAGAGCCAAATATTTGGAAAAACAACTGCTACGAAATATCTCTATTAAGAGTGGTGGGGGCTGTAGTTGGATAAGTACAGTAATAAGTTGAAATATTCCAACAAAGATCCATAATGAGTAGAGTGCTATCTAGCCTCCACCTTTAACTTGATAGTCATCAAATTTATTTGGATGAATTTGACCTTGACCCGCTTTGAAAGTCACACATGTGAGTTGTAACGTTGTTGAGCGAAACGGGCCAATTAGGCTTCGTGATATGGATTAATCTTCAGAGAGCGTTACAAAAATATCATTGGATTGGGGAACGTATTTGAAGTTTCTTTTAATGATATGATTTACGTTGTGATACAAACATGCCTGTGGGGCCTGTATAGCTTCACCTGTTTCTTTTGTTAACACTGGCAGCATGACTCAATTTCATCACAAGAACAAACCGGTTACATGGCGGGTATGTCAACTGTTGCCAAGTAATAACCCCAGGGACAATCGTGCAAGGTAGCATACATATACATGTATATGTCTCTTTACGCTCCCCTATTGTAAATATGGTTACGGAATAGAAATCTCATCTGTTTCCATGTCATGTCCCAGGGAATTAGTACCTATATTAGTGGAAGGACCGGACCTCTTTACCAATCTCGGTCGCATGAATATAATGTGAAACTTTTCCATGTTATGACCTAGGGGCGGCGCAAAATCCTAGAGTCAATACTGGTAGCATGTTTGTACTCGTCTTTTCATGTCTTGTAATTGCCTTAACAAGCGGTAACAAATTCAACTGTCAAAACAAAAGATTGCCTCATGGAAGCCATCTTGTTCCTTGTTTTACGATTAGCCTGAAAATCAAATATGCTAAATCTAAGGATATTTATGGGTATTTACATAAAATTGAGAAAGATTCGATTATAAACAACGTCAGACCAGTCAAATTTATCCCGTTATGTTGTGATTAAACATGTATCAATTAAATTTCTTGTCGTGTCAACAACTGTGAACACGTCTTTTTTTTATAAAGTAATAGTACATAGGACATTAGCTGCGGGAACCGTAGCTTCTATGTCCGTTTTTTTTTATTTATTTTTTTATTGTTATCGGACCATATCTTAAAGGGGCTGGTCGGGGAAAAAAATACAAAATAAATGGGTCTAAATGCGTTCTCTGGCCTTCCAAAAGTTATACCACGGCAATATGATGGTCAAGTTCTGCTTGCAATGTCCAGTTTTGACCACTGAAATCTTGGGGAAGCCCCCCGTAAATTTAGCGCAGATCTATTTATATATGTCACGTGGTTGTTTCGAAAGTGAGGCAGTGAAGATAACAACAATAGCACGCCGTCATGTGCCATGTCGGACTCAACTAGCGGACAAGACAGCAATACCATACGTAAATAATTGTTTTCAAAGGTCATGTATGATACAAGTGTAGTATTCCTACCTATATGTTGTTGTTATATATAACGGTATTGATACTCTGTGCCTGTCATGACTTTTGCATGCATCTTTTTCTTTCGCCGCGATGTTTACATTTGGCCTTGTTGATGAAGCGCGTGCGGTAAAATTACATCACTGATCTGGGTCAATTGAGAGTTTTAGACTGTCAGGTGACGATTTAGGATTTCTTTAATATAATTATAATTTTAACTCTTAGGGAGTGAATTTCAGCAAAATTTGAATCGGTATATTTCATAAGAAGGTATTTTAAACATGTGTATGCCATTTTAGAAAATATGACATTTTCCCCCCGACCAGACCCTTTAAATGACCATAGCTGTTGATAGGACGTTAAACAATACTAAACCAAACCTTAAAGGACCTGTAATTTGTTAGGCAGTGATGATACATGTGCCAATCAAGTTTCTTGGAATCCTCGACTGTACACAAAGAAAGACACTTGTATAACCTCTTCCATGAGGTGAACCTTCTAGTGGTATGGGGACATACGTCTTTTGATAATCCACGGAGTTCTCTTCGATTTTTTGTCAAATGATTAGTGCTCCTTATTCTTGGTAATGCCTTTACACGTCTTTCTCTGATTACTGTCGCTCTGCAGGCAAAACAGAGATTGATCGCACACACGGCCCTCTCCTTAACTTCGTTTGGGATATATTTGTTGTGCAACTTTTCTAGGGTACTACCATTGAACAGGCAGCTCAGTCATCTTTTTTAAACTGACGAATCCTCGACATAAACTTGTCTAATCCTGTTTATTATCTCTTCTTTAAAGTTCCATAAGATATGGTTTTCTTCTCAGAAATAATTCATCATTGCTATATTTTTGTCGGAAAACAAGTTTGCTTACAGTCAATCCGATTAAAATCCTATCCTACGTATCACGCGATACGTAGAGAACTAGGATAGGATTTTAATCAGATTGAGGATCCGTAAGTTACTATATTATTTTCAATTAACATGAAGTTATTCAGTGAACAGCTATACTTCCATCTTGTCATTGCTTACCTTGTTAACATATATGTACTGGTATTATCATCAATTACAAGTAAGGGTTACATTTAACACTTTATGACGCCACTAACTTTATATATTAGTATGTATACTATCAGCTAAGAGAACATTTTATGTTAGCTAGCTAAATTTTAAATGAAATTTTAAATATTTTATTAAAATGGGTCATGTATATACATAAGACCCGTTGGAAGACAAAAGTCCAAGTTAACCCGATAAAAAAGGTTCATATATAAAACTTTTAAAAATACAAACAAAACAATAAGATTCGTTTTTTCATATTGCATTTATTTTCTGTCATATTTACTTTTTAATTAAACATGAGCTTATTTATACATAAAACGTCACATAATGAAATGCATGAGATTTGAATTGTTTTTCTTTTAGGGATTCATATCGTCTTGTTTTGTGTGTGATTCCATCATTCATTTTAAAATTAAGTCACAGACTATTTCATTACTATATAGATATATATTTATATGTACATATTTCACTTCCTCTTGGAACAAGTAACAATGTGTACATGACATAATGGACATGCACCAATCATGCAGATTTAAATAATGCTTGCTGCCTCTGACAGTTGAATTCCGTCAGCAAGGAACCATGTGTATACATAACACAGATGAAATTTTATTTGCAACAAAATAATTTGTAAATCTGCCAGAAAATAATCCTCCCAGGTATTTTTTATTTTTACTAAACCTACAAGAAAATAATCCTCCCAGGTACTTTTTTGACAAAGCTTACAAGAAAATAATAATCCCAACTGATTTTGACAACACAAATATTTTATCCTCTAATAATATATAAATAAGTCATTCATCACATGTCATCGATTTTGGTTCTCATTTAAAACTATAAAGCATGAAGAGAAGAAACGTCTGTGACCACGTTTTTGACCTACTGGCCAAAGTACTTTCACTTTTAAATTAACTGTACAAAAATTCATTTACAACACAAGGCTACTAATTTGATGAAGCACTGAGATGAAAATGAACAGAAAATGGAAGTGATGTGTAGATGATGTGAATGAAAATGGTGATGATAACTAAATGACACATGTTGGTTTAAAAAATATCACACAAAGATGTGGAAATGCTTTTCACATTATTACCTACTAACTCAAGGGAGATAATCAGTAATGGATTATGTTGCATGCATCATGATTTGAGATCCCAGTTTAAATGTGATTCCTACAACGACTGGCATCCGTTAGGTCCCCTGTGGGTCTTCCACAACAATACATACTGATTTATTGTGTGAAAGAACTACATTTTGAATTCTAACTTAGGGCAGTGTGACCAATAGGTCTATGTTTTCAATCTACTGTAATACCTTCTGGGTGATCATTGTAGAATTGGCACATCTTACTCACAAACACATTCATTTTATTTTCCTTTTTTAAAGTTCTTTTAAAAGATAAAAAAAATCAGATCCTGAGGTTCTACAGATGGTGAAACATTCTGTAACACAAATGGTCCACATAATTTAGATTTATGACAACAATGGTCACATGATCTCCTAACAACAAATGTTGCGTTGGTATTTGAATTCCCCACAGTTCATGTATGTAGTGGAATGGTAGAAGTTTCTATCAAGCCACGTACAAATCACAGGCGATTGTTTCACTAGCACCCTTACTGCTACTGATGCTGGTCAAAGCATGAGAAGAGACACATTCCACAGCCTTAGAAGGGGGTCCACAGCTGACCCGACAGTGCTCTGTCCTAGCCCTGACATCTGTTTGGGGGGGTGGGTGGGGCTGTTGGTCAGTTGAGGCATTATATTTAATGACTAAGTCCATCTTCACTCTATAACACTAGATTGTGTTACGTTGCTAGTCTTTGTCGTTTAGCAGATGGTGCCTCCTCATCTTCTTCCTCTTCGTCTGAATCTTCGTCTGGATAATCAACCAATCCAACCAGAGTTGGCTATGAAAATAAAACAAAGAAATTACAAAATCAAATTCCTCTAAATTATGGTGTGGTGGAAATATGCAACAATGACAACAAACTAAGGGAGACAACCACTTAGTAAAATGATGCACAATATAATTTCACCCACCCACTTATGTACAGGCCTATACGTATACTAGGATTGATATCCCGTAGCTTTTCACTACCTACATTTGGTTTACTCAGTATCAACATTTTTCGCTATCAACGTGTTGATGGGTAATGTACTGTCCATCAAGTCAACAATTTATGTTTTTTCTCTCTCTATGATCAGAAACAACCTTTTTTCAAGAAGCTGCTAACCTTCACATTTGATGTCAGCCTCACAGTGAAAAATTGTGAAAGTTTAGTTTCTTGGTGTGAAAACTGTAGCTTATTGTCAAATCAATAAATATTTTCATATTTTACGTCATTCTATAAAGCTTTGTTTACACAATCTCAAATCTTTTTAAGAAAATAATTGATGGGAACAGTTTCTGTCGGAATACACTTTTATTAAATATCCTATGAAATGAAATGCTATGTTCTATGACAATACCTATGTTGGTAATTATAAAGGGCTTTGTTAGTGACCTCATCCAAGGTTGCTAAATTTCCAGTTTTTAATGGTCTGTACACAAGCTCTATGGCAAAGGACATTGAATACTTGAAAAATATTGACTGATCAATAAGCTGCAGTTTCTGTGCCTAATTATAGTTTCTAGTTGCCACAATTTTGATACTTGTAAGATCATTTTAGGTGTTAAAACCAACTTACCCGCTTAGCCGTTATGGTGTTTGCTTTCTCTACTGGTGAAGAGGGAACGCTGGGGGAGCAGTTAGGGGTAGGACAGGGGTCGTTCGTGCAGCCTGGACTGTCGGGGCTACCTGGACTGCCTGGACTACCAGGGGGACTATTAGGACTGGCCTCAGGACTTCCTGCCCCAGCTCGCAGGTTGATGTTGATGGTGGGTGAGGACTTATTCAGTAAGCGAGGGGGTGAGTCACGCAGGTCTGCAGGCTGTTCTTTCACTAAAGAGTAAGATATCAATTGTTAATAGGAAAAGTATCAAACCCATTTTTGTTGATGACTAAAACAAGACCAAATCAGAAAGTATTCTCGAATGCGACAACCCACTGGTACGAGTGTGCAGGCTGTCAAAGGTATTTTAAAATTCCTCTTCAATTACCTCATGTTAAAGTGACCTTTGTCATTTCAAATCACAGAAAAGAAGATTTTACTTTTCCAACAGAACTGTCAACACTTTGCAATACCAACTTCCTGTTTGGGTAGGGATAATGTCTCATGACTAGAATTCAAAACTACAAGTTATTTATTCAAATCACTCACTAATTCACATAAAATGGATTTTTTGCATTATTTGTGTTTATTTGTTAATTTGTATTGTTTTGATATGCATCATTATGAGAGTGATGCTATTTAAGGAAAGGTCTGAGCTTCCCTCAGACAAAATTTCAGTCTCAAACAGTTACGTCATTAAAGTGGTCATATGAAAAAAATCCTTTTTGTTATTTAACCAAATTTTTAATTTCTAATTATCATTATTTAATGCTATCTACTTGTATCTCTAAAGTGGGCTATAATATTTATACCTAATATGGATACAATACAGATCTTTCTGACATTTTTGTAAATTGTTTGCATGGTCACATATAGGGATGGCAAAACTGTGACCACTTCTTTTCTATGCCTGTAACCATACCTTTTCTATTGATGGGGTCAAACTCAGTATCCACAGGCTCCCTCTCCACCGTCACCACACAGTTAGGGAACTTAGACTTGAAAAGGTCCGACATGTGGACTGTACAGTCACCATCATCCGTCTCCTCATCCTGGTCAAACCACATCTCCTCTTCCTCGTCCATGGCACGAGCATCCCGTCGGTACCTATTGTTCCGTAAAAGTGATGGCGTCCTGTCAACATTTATAATTAACTTGTAATTTTACCTTTCAGATGTTTTTCTCTCGAATAAGATGGTTTTATTTTCTCCGTTATATTCTGCATGTTAAAAGACGTCACTTATCTGTCAGGTCACATGCATTCAAAATTACCTGAATTTCAATTCAATATCATAATAACCATTGCAGTTTGAAATCAGCTTTTGTTAAGTTGCTGTGTTTCTGTCTGGCTAAAATATTAGCAAAGTAGTGGTTCTTGTGTTTGGATACAAGACTGATCAAGGGGAGGCAAGTCTGCTTCACACACAAAGAATTTGTTATTAAACCTTATTTCATTCAAATAACAAAACAATATTCATCAACCATATCTGTGTGATATTGACCCATGTATTAATAATACACAGTTGTATCAATTTATTCAATTTCAATCACACTAATGTCACGGACACACTGTATGCTGCCTATACTCTAGGTCATGTCTAAAACAAGAGGCCCATAGGGCCTGTATCGCTCACCTTGATATATAAGCAATCATGGCAGAATATTCTCCAAATGAGATCCAAGGGAATATGCCAGACCCCAAGGCCAATCCTTGTAGCATATATATCTGTATTCAATTTTTCATGCCCAGCAATTTTATGTATGGTTATGGGGTGGGTATCTCAACTGTTTCCAAGCTGTGACGCAGAAACTAGGTCCCTACAGTTGTGGCCAGCCCCAGGATCAATTCTAATATCATGACTGCATTTGTCTCTTTTTGGCCAGCATTTGTATAAATAGTTTTGGGGTGGGGATCTCAACTGTTTCCAAGCTGTGACGCAGAAACTAGGTCCCTAGGGGTTCGGTCAGACCCCAGGGTCTATTCTAATATTGTGACTGCATTCGTCTCTTTATGCCCAACAATTGTATATATAGTTTTGGGGTGGGGATCTTAACCATTTCAAAGTTATGACCCAGGGGTTAAGTCTGTAAGGGTGGGGCAAACCCTGGGGTCAATTCTAATATCATGACTTCATTTGTCTCTTTTTGGCCAGCATTTGTATAAATAGTTTTGGGGTGGGGATCTTAACCATTTCAAAGTTATGACCCAGGGGTTAAGTCTGTAAGGGTGGGGCAAACCCTGGGGTCAATTCTAATATCATGTCTGCATTTGTCTCTTTATGCCCAGCATTTGTATATATAGTTTTGGGGTGGGGATCTTAACCATTTCAAAGTTATGACCCAGGGGTTAAGTCTCCAAGGGTGGGGCAGTCCCCAAGGCCATCCTGGAAGCAAATGTGCATTCTTCTCTTTATACTCAGCAATTGTATATGTGGTTATATGGTGGGGATCTCAACTGTTTCCAAGCTGTGACGCAGAAACTAGGTCCCTTCAGTTGTGGCCAGCCCCAGGATCAATTCTAATATCATGACTTCATTTGTCTCTTTTTGGCCAGCATTTGTATAAATAGTTTTGGGGTGGGGATTTCAACCGTTTCAAAGTTATGACCCAGGGGTTAAGTCTGTAAGGGTGGGGCAAACCCTGGGGTCAATTCTAATATCATGTCTGCATTTGTCTCTTTATGCCCAACAATTGTATATATAGTTTTTGAGTGGGGATCTCAGCCGTTTTAAAGTTATGGCCCAAGGAATATGTTTCCAAGGGTGGTGCCAGACCCTAGGGCCATCCTGGAAGCAAGTGTGCATTCTTCTCTTTATACTCAGCAATTGTATATGTGGTTATATGGTGGGAATCTCAACCATTTCCAGGCAATAAACTTTTTTTTGTCCCACCCCTTAGCCCGGGGGGTCAGCCCCATTATTTGTACAATTTTGAATCCCACCACCTAGGAGTGCTTCCAGTCTAATATGGTTGATATCCATCTCTTAGGTCGAAAGAAGAAGGCGCTTAAAGCAATATATCCAAATTGCCCCCTTTTTGCCCCGCCCCTCAGCCCCTGGGGGGTCAGCCCAACCATTTGTACAATTTTGATTCCCCACCACCTAAGGATGCTTCCAGTCAAATTTAGTAAAATTCCAATCAGTGGTTAAGAAGAAGAAGTTGTTTAAAGAAATTGTTGAAGGACGGACGACGGACGCCACGGTATGGCATAAGCTCACCTTCGTCCTTTGGACCAGGTGAGCGAAAAAAACCTCTTGTAATTTTGCTTTGCTTTTTCAATAAGTGACATTTGAGTTCGAGGTAAATCACATTTCCTGCATGCGATCTCATTTCCTATAGATGTTTTCACATTTTCTCTATAAAGTTTGCATATATGTATATTTTCATTTTCTCTGAGTTGGTTCTCATTTAATATATGTTCTCATGCATCTTTCCTCTACAATTCTTTACATTAAGTATGTCCTCATTTCCTGTCTCCATTTTGTCTACTTTTCTTCTCAAATATATATTCATTTTCTGTATTAAGTCGCTTGTCATTCCATAATGACCTTTTTTGCACGCGATCCAACAAGTTTTAGACAAAACTTTTGCACTAAAGTCACTTTATAATGTGCTAATATCTTGTCATGGGTAAAAATAACTACATTTAAAATTATGTGTCCAACAATCATGTGTAAATTTGTTCAATATTATATAAATGCTTTTCAAACTTGAACCACAAATGTAAAGGAACCAACATTCCAGTCTTTTACATTGTGAATGCTCCCAGTTCTGAGTCACATTGCATACTGTTGGATATACAATGAAGATAGAAATTTCCAACTTGAAATATTCCTCGATAAAAACATACAAAATCAAACTATCCCATTTATAACAATAACGTATAAACAAGTTCTACATACCCATCAAGACTGGCCTTTTCTTTGAGTCTCTCTTGCTGTTGTTCATATCTCATTTTGAGGGACTTGAATGTCGTCACATATGTAACAACTTCTAAATCTTTGATATGACTTTCTACTACATGGGAACATAAGGATTTAATATCTTCCTGTAAAAATATAGAGACAATGCATTCATTTCAGATTTGTGCAAAACAAACACATACTGCAAACTGTGTATTAAGTCTAGTGAAGTAGGTTTTTCTTACCAACAAGACAGCATAGAGGGTCAAAGAGGAACATAACAAAGGATATAAGGTATTTAAATTAAAGACTGTTTGAAATTCAGATTCCTTCATTTTGGCCAAAATACATGAATTTGTATATATTTCATTTCATCCGTTATTATATACTGCAGCATGTGAAGAATTACTTTTAGACATATGATCTGAAGCAAAATATTTTCAATAATAATTCAATTCAGAGAAGAAATGAAAACATCATTTCATAACATTAAGGATAGAAAATCTCAGAAACCTGGCATTAAGTTATTTACCATATGAACAAAAAATCATCATACAGAAATGTAATGCTGATTATAACCAATTTACTTTAGCAAATCAATAAATTTGTAGATAACTTGTTTCTTGAACAGCCCGACTTACCAGTTTAACATATTCAAATAATTCTATGATTGCCGAGTTCAGCAGATTGTATCTGTTGCCATTGTCTTTGAATGCATCTACTACAGGTTTGAATAGACAACCTTTCACTATATATCTATTGTAGAAGTCTTCCTTCAGTCCAATTATCTTTCTCATGAACCGCAGCGCACCTGCAAAAATAAGTACAAGTTTTAATTTTCAACAATTATTTAGTGAACAAATATTTTTCAATTATTTAGTGAACAAATATTTTTTGACATTTTTGACTTATTTTACAAGAGATTTATGACCTTCAGACATGGAACTTTTTTCCAGTTTATGATGCATGTGGTAGAGGAAGGGGCTATGTGTTGAAAGATATGCCCAAAGCAATAACAGGAGTTCGGTAAATTTATGCATGTAACTGTATATGTACATCAATTACAGCGAAAGTAAAATAGAGGCAGGTAAAAGTGACACTACGTGTACCTTTAACACCTTGAGATTCACTGGGCAATGTCATGCATGATCAATGTTTACTGTCTTATTGAATCTTACAGTAATGTAACTAGAAGTGAAATATTCTGAAAAGGGAGGTATCATAGTTCATTGGGTATATGAGTTTTTCTTCTCCAAAGGAGGTCAATATCAATTTTGTTCATAATCATACTTCAGTAAATCTAACTGTTCACTGCAGAGGCTTTACCCCCAGTTAATGTTCTGTTAAAAGGAATCATTCAGAAAAGGAGAACATTTTTATTACTTAAAATAACAATGATGTGGCCTGATCCCTACTAACATATTGATATCATTAATTGATTCTTTATAATTGAAAGGGAATCCCATTTTCAGTGAAACAAATATTTGTAAAAGATAATACATGTCTAAAGAAAATTGCTTGGTGTTTTTTTCAAAATGTAAAGGTCTAAAACTTACACAATGCCACAAAGGCGTGCCTGGACTTGAGGAGGACTAGGACTCTGCGTAGCAAGTCTTTGCTTATGATGTAGTTTTTGATATGGTAAGTGTGGTGCTCAACACAAAAGGTAAGTAACTCTAGGATCAGGCTTGACAGCTGGGCTGTTTGGAAATCATCTGAAATCACACAATATTGTCAAACTTACAACAATGATTCCTTTCAGTAGCAGTGCATAGATCTAGTTAAGTGAACTTTGAAAAAAGATTACTTGGTATTCTGTTAATTATTTCGTATAAATAATTGCATTAAAATAGCATGATTTGTCCTATCATGCAGATAAAAAAATGTATAACCAATGTTTGGCTTTTCTTATTCAAAACTTAAGTTTACATGTCTGCAAAAAAATACATATTGTTGTAATTGTGATTTTTCTTTATTTTCTCCAAATGATGTAAATTCAGGATTAGGAAATTGGTGAAAGTCTGGTGGCAAATATTCAGTTTAACCATCATAAAAGTAACATTTGTAAAAGTTGTATAAGGATATTACATGAATAATGTATACCATTTTAGCTCCCTACAAAACCGTGAATACAAGGGATGATTAATAATGTATAACTCACAAATGATACCTTTGCTTGGCCTTTCGTCAACAGTGTTGGCAAATAATGGAGCGGTCAAAACATGCATGCTGCGTTTGTAAAAGAAACTCAAGAACTCTGTTTTTTCAGTTTTCTGAAAATAAACAACACCTTAGTTCATAAATTTATAACTCAAAGCAAACCTGAATGAACCTAAACTGAATGAATGCTGCAATGAAATTACCGAATCGGTTTAGCAAGTTGGCCTAATGCGGCATATAACATTTTTAGGATGTTCAATTACTGGAAAATTTCCCATGCTTTCAGTAGTGATAGCTGTCAAACCAAAATTTGTTTAGACCGTTTTTTAATCAGTTAGTGACATCATTTTGCAATAAACAGAAAGATAACTTTCCTATACACAGACAAACAGTTTGCAATATGACAAATTCTATCATGGTAAGGAAGAACTTCCTATGGTAATCATCATGAGAAAGGGCACACCCTTACATTTGAAGTAGCCAGCATGTTTTCAGGATCAATAAGTAAACGCAGAATTCCCATCAGCTGCACCGCTCCTCCTAATTCTAAAATAGATAAATTTTTTACAAAATATTGGTGAATAGTTTTAAATGTTTTTAATACTAAACTACTTTATGACAGAATTTTCCAAACCAACAATTCATTTGCATCTCATCTTCAAAAGTTTTAATGACAATTAATTCAGAAAACTAATAATTCTTTCCTCTAGCGAGGATGTTGTACAATTTCAAATATTCCAGTAGGAAAAGCAGTTGAGATTAAATTACCTGGGTCGGTATCATTGATCATCTGTTCGATGACTAGATTGATGAGAAGGTCATCCTGAAAAGAAAATATTTGTTATTATCAACAATTTCTATTGAGAATTGTTTTTGTCACAACAACGAGTATGGAAGTTTACAAGTAACATGGTAATTACAATTCTGATAAATTGGCTGAAAAGCATGGAATCTTGAACTATTTTTCTGTGCTAATTGCAATGTTTCCTTCAGAACCAGCCAAATCATTCAGTTGACAAAAACGGCATATTATAAAACAAATCTTACAATGGGATACTCAAACTGTCATACTAAACATTATGAACCATGAGATAGTCTGCTGGAAAATTTCTGAACAAGGACAAATTACTTTGATACTTAAACAAGTATTCTGTTATTTCAATTTTCTCCTTTTTTTGTTAAATGCCAGTTTTTGTCCGAAAAAACAGTGACCTTGAGCTATTTTTTCAAAACATATGTAAGTCTTGGGAAGTATAAATGTCCTTGCAATCATTCAAAATAGTTCACCAACCCCTCTGTTTATATACGTGATAAGCATGGCCGAATTGTTTATTAGGAAGTATCATTTGTGACTGTAAAGACAAAATGTCTGATACACAACTGCATAAATAATCTTGTAGTGATTCATAAAAAGAACTGAGATTCCCATACATCATCATGACTTTGGCCTTCTCGAAGAATGAATTCCCGGACCATGGACGGACTGAACTCCACTATATAAGAAAATATGTCAATGGCTGCTGCTTTCATCCTTGTGTCGTCTAGACCCTGAAAAATAATAAGATAAATAATTTTAAATCACTGCTGTTTTAAGGGTCTAATGCTCCAGTTATCCATAAATCATCTGACTGTACTACTAGAATCAATCCTTTTACATGTACTGTCAAAATGTATGATGACACCACCAAAGGAAAGCCTCAAAAATGGTCCCGTAACAGAGATCACCTCTTAGTACATTATCATTTTATATATAGTAAACTCATCACAGAGAGGATTACTGAAAAGAGTTGATCCCTGGAGAAGATTTGATTTTGTGTATAAGGTTATTGAAATTGGGTTATGCTTCTGAACAAAATAACCCAATTTCAATAACCTTATACACAAAATCGAAACCTGCTCCTGAGATCATCACTTTTCAGTAATCTTATCATGATCATTTATCATATTCCTCAATATAAGCAAAGATGATTATTCTTTGCGACCTTTTCAATAAAAGTTCAGCTGTTTTGGAAATATGTATGCATCAAGGTTTTACGTTATACGTTAACAATGTACATATCACAACTTTTCAAGGCTTACTGTCTCACTCTTTAAATTCCTTAATATTATCCATATCGTCCTGTAGTAACTACATACAAATAGGAAATGATTCTCAAACACTACAATATCCACAAGTATATATACTGTAGTGTAATTTAAAACTGAAAACCACTATGCCAATCGGTCTAAGCTTGTTGTACATATACCTAGACACACCACAGAAATATTTTAATTTCTGCATCTTTCGAAAAACAAATTGTTCAATCTTAGTTGGTGATAAAAACTTACCAGAATAATTTCTATAGCTGATAAAACTCCTAGGACTGATAACGTCTGAAAGAGGCAAGGTAATAGTTTGATTACATCCAAAATTCATCACACATGGGCCAGTCCTTTTATGCGGACCAACCAGTTTGTCTATTTTTCAAATGCAATATTTAAGGGGTAAAAACTGAAGGATCTTCAGATTTTAATACAGGCCTTAAATGTCTTTTCTCAACAAGTATGGTCCAACCACTATGAACACAATCAACGAAAGCGACCCATATACAATCAGTCACGATGTTGAACAGATTTCAGGTATCACACAGTTTTAATTGTTTAACTTCATTGTCAAAATCTATGACTGATATAAGGTTAAAACTGTTTTATTACTGTGATAAATATGACTTATGTTTAAAGATTGTCAATATTTAAAAAGCAAAACTATCTCTAGATGAATCTTTTTCAAGTAGCAACTTAGGATATTTCAGAGTAACGCCTGTCTCAAATGAACATCGCTGGCATTATTATTTCATAAAGAATGTTTCCAGTTGATTAATTAATGTACACAGTACACTAATTTCTTCTTACAATAGATGTTGATATCCTCAGTAGGAATTAATTTCATAACATCACATCATTTTTTCTGCTGGTTTGACTTTCACAAGCTCCTATATTATCATATTTACACATTGTGACATTGCAATTAATGTCACACAATTTTAGGAAATTTTAGAACAGTGCTGATACTGTTAAGCACTCCCACATACATTTCCACAAATTCAGCACAGTAGAACCAAGTTAAGGTTGGTATTTAAAGTATTCAGACACAGATCTTTAACAAGTATACTTTAATTGATAAAAGAGCCTTGCTTTCTCTTACACACCTTGAAGAAAGAATCTCGACTCTGTGGCTGTAGTGTCTGGGAAAAAGTGCAGAACTCCTTGAGAAAGAGGATGAGATCACGTCTAACATTGTCATCTGTTTCATCATCTGTCAACTCAGCAAAGAGGGTCGTCAGAAACTTTTCATCCTCCTGTAAAATCAAAATTATTATTGATGAAAACAGACAAACTTATACATACAAATTATTTTTAAGTGATTAAGCAATGTAATATAAACCACACTTTAAATTTCACGACTTTTTTTTCAAAAATTTGCCTTGTTTTGTCAATAATTCCTGTAAACCAGATTAAAATCCTAAAATTAAAGCTTATTCAACATATACATAGAAACAAAAATATTTGGTAACATAAGTTTCATTGTGTAGTAGCTATAGTGTTTTTTTGAGGGGGCATATTAGGGGCCAAATTTTCCTCGGGAGTTGTATAGATGTCCTCAACAAAAAATAATAAGCATCATATATCCACAAACAAATATTTTCAAACTTGTATATGTATTTTACCATTTTAATTCCTTTGCAATGTTTGGTTCCATGAAAATACAAATATTATAATACACTTATGAAAGCATAGTTTATATTTAGTAATAGTTAGTACAATATCAGGATTACTCAAAATGAACTGGGTCGCTTGGTTGTTCAGGAGAAGGTTTAATAATGTTTCTCAACACTTTTGACATTCGACCCTTGTGATCTTGGAAGAAGGTTTCTGTCATTGGTGTATATAATCAAAGTTCTATTGTAGCCAGGAGAAACAATATATTTGTACTAGGAATAACCAACTACAGTGACTTTTTAACAAACCAGCTGACCACTAGGTTCCAAAAAAGAAAGGGCCCATGATCTTGAACATTAGGTGTTACACTGCATACATTTCTTATACCTAGTTATTAGTATCAGGGTTTTTTTGCCTGCAGTTTTACAGGTTGCTTCCCCTAGCAAAAAGTACTGTATTTTCTCAAAATGTGGGGAAATTTAAAATGATTAATATTTCCGAATTCATGCAGAAACAGGCTACTGTAAAATGCAGGTAAAATAACAGTGAATATCAAAATATCTCAATATGAAATGGATTATGCAATACAGGGCACATAGGCAATGGCGACTCTTAATAAACTAAAGCTGAAAAAAATACACACTGACTATGTACAGATGCATTCAGCATGAGGGCTGACTAGGCTGTAAACTTTACAAAACTTCTGAACCAACACAGTGCATTACATAATATCTCCATTATTTTTATATGTCTCTAAAATAGTAAATGCATATGTAAAACATATCTAATTCAGTCTTAAACTTTTGTAGCATGACTATTTAACAAAAGTTTGACAGTGAGCAAGGTGGGATAATAATAAATGACCCTGGGTCATACACTAGGCTGCAACATATAAGTGACAAAACGACTCTGGGGTAAATAACTTTGGGTGTTTTTTTTTTTTTTACCTCTACAGAGACCTGTAACAGTCCATACAAACGAAGTGGTATTGGTGTAATGACGAGGAATGCATGTACACCCTACACCCATGTAGATTGTAGTGCAAACATATACAATCAGTCAAATTATGCTCGAATGTGCCATTTAACACACAAAGTTTATGGACAGTGACAAACTCAGTGTCCCTTTTGAGATAAATACACTGAAATAAGGTGCTTTGAAAGTTGTTAGCAGGAATTAATTCAGATATCAATGCGTTGCCAATCAAGACTTTTGGAAGCGAGAACTTGCAATTGCCTAAAAGGGTAGTGGTTGCTATTGGATATTTTCTGTGTTTCGATGACTATACAACTATAAATGAAGTCTGATTAACTTTCAAATTATACTGAAAGATAATCAATGATCTGCTTACATTTTTCAGGACATGTCTCAATGAAATAACAAGTGTTATAATACAGGTCTTTCAGTAGACCCTTAAGAACATTTTATTGGCACCCCAAAATTAGCTACGACTTTCAAGTTTAAAATGATATGTGCTGCGACTCCTCAAGTTTTGAGGAAAAGTTATTTCACTTACGAAATTGCTAAATGTGAAGGGTCAAATTGAGGGCTGGAACGGGTAACCGAGTACCCGGTTGCAGTTAGGTTACAAGTACTGCCCTGTTAGCTAATCCACGTACCCAAAACCCATCCTAAAATATAGGTCAGCATTTATCGACATCTGGGGCAGAAATGTCACTCCTGACTGCTGATGGACAGACCTCGAAAACACTCGTGATCAGTATACTTGCTTCACTATTGAGTGCATGTTAATAAACTTTGAATGTAAACATAATATCTACTGATATTCTTCTGTTCAATAATGTAACTCATCATTCACCCACAGCTATGGTCAGTGTTTCGACCAGAAGTGATGCACAGAAATATGTGCGAATAGCGTTGACAACACATAGGAGTGAAGTAAGACTGAATACTTCCCTGTCAGGAGGCTAGTCCGAATTATTCTGACGTTTTATCGACTTTTTTCATATCGGTCTGTCGTCGATTAACCTCAGAACTCCGGCCCTCTATAATATGCGGGAAATATGCGAAGCGCACTTCAAACTGATATTTTAGAAACAAATCGTCACTTTCACACACATGTCGCACATGGATCGAAAGATCTATTCTTTATGTACTAGGTGGTATCAATAACATGTTTCAAAGATTATTACGAAAAGTATTTTCCAACGTTTTTTATACCAACCTATATTTTTAATGAAAATTAGGCCATGAGCAATGTCACATGACTTGATGAGATCTTGCGTTACCGAAGGTATTTCCCAACGTTATGACGTAGGCCGGCAAGATTTTAGTCACGTGGCATTGGAAGGCGGGGCTATCAAAAAACTAAAGTAAAACAGGGTAAGTTTGAAAAAATATATTTTTAGTGATTGTATTGGTTGTTTGAGGCATGTTATGTATGTTAATCTTGTGCATAAAGAATAGATCTTTCGATCCATGTGCGACATGTGTGTGAAAGTGACGATTTGTTCCTAAAAAAACAGTTTGAAGTGCGCTCCGGGCGGGTCGCATATTTCCTGCATATTATAGAGGGCCGGAGTTCTGACGTTAATCGACGACAGACCGATATGAAAAAGTCGATAAAACGTCAGAATAATTCGGACTATCAGGAGGCTAGCATTATGTAACCAATTCATATTTTTTTTGGGAATTTGCAACGTTTTACATCTTCATTCACAAGACAGAAGTATTGAGTTATCTTTGTTTATGCATTTAATGAATTAAGTAATATTATTTTATCAAAATAATGAGCCATTGGTGGCCGTATTTCATTGCACAAGCGAACATGGTTACCCGGTTTCAGTTAGGATAAAGCACACACGGTTATCCGAGTGGCGTTTTTCTAACCGTTGCAGCCTTTGTCAAATTAAAGCTGTTATATACCGTTATAATAATGATTTGAAAGGATCCGAAGTAGAATCCCAGAAAACAAGGACAATAAAGGTCTGAATTATGTAAATGTATTCCTAAAGCAGAGTTCCAAAAAGAAACCAATGTTCAAAGTCAACTGACCACCACATGGTCCTCAGTCAGCTATTGCAAGCCTATGGTTTACACACCAAACCTTATTGTTTTCATTTCAAACTTACCTGAATCATACTGACAATTTCTACTTTGTTGAAAAAGATGAAAGATGTCAGCGTCGAGAGCATATTTTCCTCAAAGACTGAGGGTGTTGGTAATATCACATCTTGAATGTACTGAACTCTGTATGTCTGATGAATTTTATTGAGAAGTTCCTGATTTGTGATTGGTATGACTTCCTTGAATTTGGCAGTGTTCCGTAGGTATTCTCTGTGCTTGGCTGGTTGTGGTAGTGATGGATCATACTCCAACACCCCAACAACATCAAATATTGTTTCATCTGCAAACACAATTTCAAACAATTCGTTTTTGTTCAATAAAAATATACTCTTGAAGATCTCATACAGGTGATGGAGACCATCAATGTTCTCCAAGTCTTCACACATATGAAACAAGTCCAGCAATTTCTTAATGTAGCCATCAGTTTCTATTGCGTAGAAAAGCTTCTCTCTACGTATAGGTGACGGAAGCACACTGCTGAAGAGTTCTGAGATTTCATCCAGCTTACTCAGCTCACAAGCAGGTAACTCAATAGGTGGGGCAGCATCAGGCATTTCATCGAAACGTTCATCTTCAGACTCCTCTACTATGTCCTGGGTAATGTCCACAGATGGGTCTTTTCCTTGTACCTGTAAAATCAAAAGGCTTTCTATAATTTCTTTATGCTTCATCAACAAATACAGTTTGCACTCTAGCCCTTTTACATGCAATATATATAAAAAAAATCACCCTTTTATCTTGGTCATGGCACAAGATTGTTTCAAAGCATAACAACAGTAGCTCTATTACTATGGTTTCTATAAAATGATAAGGGAAAGCCTTTTCTAAATATGGCTCACAAGCAGGCAAAATATTGATCTCTTACTGGTATAAAATTGGACCCTTGCATTTTTTTCTTTTTTTAGAATATTAATACTAATTCATAATCATGATAAATTACCTTTATTATCATTGTTAGAAAACTAGAAGCACCAGGCTGTTATAGTTATTTTAGGAGAGGTGGCAAAGAAAATGTCCTTTAGATTTTCCTCATTTTACTTACCGAGCAGATCTTTTCCCAAATTTCATCACAACCAGCCTTTTCTTGGAAACTCAGAGCCAAGTCATAATTGTCAGCTTCTGACCATACAATCAATGTTTCCTACAAACAAAAATTCATTGAACAGTTAAAAATTGAAGGATAAAGAAAGCATTTATTAATCAATTTTATCTGGGGAAAATGTAGTTATTGAAATTGATCCAAAAATATGAATAACAGTTTTTGTTTAACATTTGTCCATTATCATAAAATTAGTTATAAATGAACTCTCCCCTGGCATGCATTGCAACATTCCTTCTATCCTTTTGAAAAACAACCAGAATAATGTTTCGATCACAACTCAATGGCTTAGAAATCTCAGTCAATTTTATAACTACACAATCCATGATCTGGTCTGGTGATTATTTCTGCATTTACCTGTTGTTTCTGATAAGCAGTGTCTGGCTGAATCTTTGATTCCAACAAGATTGAACCTGGAAAAACAAAATTAATACATCAGGTATAATAAAGCATATGTTTGTTGCTTTTAATTGTATGTTTACCTCTATTGATACACTAGCTTGGGCTTTGTTTCATACTAAATATCCAATATAAATCTATTCAAATTTAGCAAAGCTGGCTAATATAGCAAAATTATTGCCTCAACAAATATTTGCATTTTGAAGGTTACAGGTATGTCGCATGAAGACAAATATTTAAAACAAAATATTCTATTTAATTATTCCATATGGCCTTTACAAAATAAACACAATAAGTGCATTCACAATGTCAAGTTAGACCATTCCAAAATTCGAAGAATCCTTGAGAGTGAACACATTTGTGAAAAGTGGGAGAGAGGTGCTACAGATTTTAATTGTACATAAACAGAATGCAGAGATTTCAAATTGTGAATGGATGTGGTACTTGATCAAATATACAATTGTAATACATTGTCCACCAAAGTAAATCTGTTATTGGTAAAAATGTGTCTCCAATACGTCACTCATCACACACACACACACTTCTTGCCTAGACATTGATGTTACACACTAATAAAGTGATCTTTGTGAAGTAACCGTAGGCTTTTTACCGATTGTAGCAATAGGACTTAATGTATTATTACAAAATACACTGACATTTTACTCGATTACGAAAAGGACACTGATGCAAACGCAAACATTTGTCCTTACATTCATTTAGTCGGGTCACCGGGTGCACTGTCAACGATGATCTACGTCAATGCAACCACACAAGAAAGACAGAAAACATCAGCTACTTTGAAGGCCATGGGAAAATTTTATAATGTGAACTATATCTTGATAATCTTAACGTAAATGTTGATAGTTTAGGGATCTGACGTTACATGTACGTGTGCTTTGTTGTCCATACCGACCACATCATATTCCGGAGAGTGACGGTTGACCTACATCAACATGTTCGTTAGTCTACAATATTTTAAACACGAGGGTGGTAAACTTTTCATCTAATACGGATGACCCAAAAACAGTATAACATTCTGACAACATCTAAATTTACTAACCATCTGTTTCCGATCTGACCAGCAGGGACATTCCTTTCAATCTTTCAACATAGGCCGATGACACATGACCTGTCCCACGATCATCCCATTGCCGGTCTTCATTTAGCATGTACAATTTCACACGCCTTCTTGTACTAGAATCAGCCATTTTCAGGTATCAACTTGGGGACGATCTGATTTTATTTGACAAAAGATGTTGCCCCCGTTGTCATATATAACACTTTTTATCCAGATCAACGAGACATTGGCCGAGATTGAATCCACCGCCACTCGATCTGCAAAATTCAAATTCGCCTATTTATAATTCAATCAAAATGATGTCACAACAAAAATCATTTCACACAATTTGTAAATAGCACACACTAGCATCATAATCTGTTCATACCTTTGGATTTCGAGGGGTTCTTTGTAATAACATTTGCACCATAAACATCGGATTCAGTCCATTATGGTCGCCATCTTGAATGTGTTAAGCTTGTCTACGGGGTTCACAGTTGTATTTCCACGGTTCCCGCGTTTGCTCAAATTTATTGAAGAGTTCTAATACATCAACTGTTCCTTTACGCTGTCACGCTTCATAATTTCTAATATTGTCGTGCGTTCCTGTTAAATTTCTACCATATCATGGTCCAAAAGGATATTTCAAGCTATGAATTGTCACCATATGATGTATATTGCATGTTTTTAATGTCACCGTAGCAGAGAAGTATGTAATATACAGTAGGCCTATACGTCTCTGGCCGTAGTGACCCGCTCTGCTGATTACATGGTGTCAAGTCCTTTCGGTAACAAGACGAAAGTCGTTTCGGGACCTTTACCGGGTCGTCTCGGGACATGTCAAAAGTCGTTTCTTGATTTTTCATTTTTTTTTTTAAGTTTAAACAATCGATTGGATAAAAGTTATTACAACACAGACTTAGATAACAAATCTTATTCCGTGTTACAACCATAGCCTTCTCCCGTCATGCATTTATACATTTACCATTACATGATTTTAATAAATCATGAAAAAATATCACGGACTTAGAATCTAATTCCGTGATAAATATATATAATATTCTCACTGACATAAATACACAACATAAAAACATCCGCTCCGCAAAATATTTACATGGATTTATCGATTCGCATGTCTAAAATATAGTCTACGTGTCTCACGTTTTTACTTTCGTGAAATTTAATTTCAATATAGCAAAAATAAAATGTTTAAAACACTTAGAATCGATTCGTCTCTTAATGTCAATAATGGAGAATATAGTGAATTGAAAACATATTACATGTATTACAATATCAAACAAGGAATCAACCTATCAATAACGAAAGAAATTGAATGTTGAATTTCATAAGTTCCTCTAGATCTGTATTTAATAATGAGATTAGTTTCACCAGGTAACAATTAACACAGAGACACTGTCAATCGGGTAAATGTTGGTAGGTATCCCCTCAAGTTCTATCAATCTGTCCACACTAATGATCCCAAGCACGGGTAGGTCGTGACGCAGGTCGTAGTCTAAAACCATACTTGTGTATTTACAGGACTTTTTATGAAACGGGAGCGAAATGTAATTTATAAATGAAAATTGTATATGTCCCGAAACGACTTGATTAAGTTCCGAAAAATCTTGTGTCATGTCCCGAAACGACTTGTTACCGAAACGACTAGACATATGTAGGCCTAGATTGTCCTAGAAAGTTATCCTCTGTGCAATCATGTGACTCTTAAGGCAGTTAGTGTGTCCATGCGGGGGACGTACGTGTAACGTATGTGTACGTCGCAGCCCCTATAGTATATTGTACATGGAGATAAAATACTGGTCAACAACTGTATTCTGGAGGGGTAGGGGCACCTGTCTGTGCATACTCCCCCTTTCTTTGGGTACAGAGTGGTAAATTATGATTTTAAAAGAAGTACTTACATTTTTTTAAAAGAGGTATGGCGGAAAACTGCCTGTATTTTCCCATACGTCGGCATTTTTGAAAACGGAAAAAAATATTGATGAGTAAATAATTTTTAGTTGCGAAAATGCATGGAATAGATATAAAACCAATTGAATATGCATTTTTGAACTGTTGAGATATTCGGTATTGTTAATATAATACTGCAAATACAGCCATATTCACTATATCTATGAAAGTGACGGGGTTTCCTAGACTTAAAAAATACTTTAAATACTTTCCCATCCGAGGACCAACTTTTGAATAAACTTTTAATCCGTGATGTAATATGCAAAAACAAATCGTATGATGGAAAAGTGGTCCTCCTTTGGGAAAGTGCTCAAAATAATGAAAAACAGGGTTGATCAAGTTTTCAAAACTGCGACAGATGTTTCTTGGGTTAAAGGAGTTTGTATTTCCATGTTCGTCTATATCCGGTGTAACGCAGTTAGCTTGTGACCAGAAATATGAACGGTGTAGGTTCGAATTCACATTCAGTTAGACATTTTTCTTCTTCTTTTTTTTTAAATATTTAGGCAAGTGATCATTTTCCTTAGTAAAGTGAAAAATAGTTTTCAAATCAATGGAACATTTTATCGATATTGATTTATATCTATTGATTTATCTTCTATGGGATCATGTCAACAAATCCCTGTACGCGTGCACAGTACAGCTACGCTTTGTTTTATGAATTGTTTTACCCTCCAATTGGCACTAGTATTTTTATTTATTATCTAAATATAAACAAATGATGCCGAAATACAAAATATACGGGATTGTTGCGTCAGAATAAAAAAAAAGGCAAAGCAAAAAAAAGGAAGTGTTACTATCGCAAAATATTACTGAACATGCGGAAAAATCATCGTCGAGAACAGTCTCATTTATTTTATATGCAGGAAGACTGCAGCACAAAGTTAGGAGCGCAATACACGTGTAAGACATGCTATTCGAAAACTATGTGTAATTTTACCATTCCAGGGTACAGGAAGAACAAAAACAAGATGCGTGCCTTTTAAGAAAACATGAAACGGCATGACGTAGGCAATAGCAATGAGAATTAAATCCTTTCAAACTTGGTAATGATTGTACGATCTTGTGTTTTATACAATAATCTATTCTTAGATACGGGATTCCAATAGAGCTTCCTGTATAGAAGTACGCGTCATAACAGTGCACGGTTGGACGCGCGCACTAGCTATAGCGGGTCATTGATTTGGGGAAACAGGCATAGCAAACCTCCATAGCTCTTTGTTCCGAAACATATCTATACTTGGTTTGAACAATAGATATAATGTTCAAGTTCTTTTAATGTTCGATTTTTCTTTGGCCTTTGGTTATTTTATCATTTCTTTCAAACCACATGTACAATTGAGGCCGATACTATGATTATAGACAAGTAGATTCAGGCAAAGAAGTTGGTCTTACTTTGGGTTTCTAAACTCTTTCCAACGAGCGGAGCGAGGCGTTTGTTTATAAAATAAAATCATACCTCACAAAATATTTTACAGTTACATAAAAAAATATACTTTCACACACTCTCACATCACCATAGCATCAAATAACATCATTGATGCATCATTAATTTATCTCCATCATTTTGACATCATGATTTATCATGATTATTACCATTACATTATTATTATTATTTTCATCTAACCATTCTGACATATTAAAAGAAAATCAAAAATTGTCACCATCGATCATGTTTGATTGGCTTTATACGTCTCTGTTCAAATATTGATTTTGAGTTAAAATGTCGATGTTAGTCTAAATCTGCAACTGAATAAATCAATGATTAAATGTCTTCAGGACCTATTGTAATATTGTGACATAGGCTGTTCTTTAGATACAAGATTCGTACACATATCTTGGAATAATATTAAACTACAATGGTATTTTTACAAAAGCCAAAAGTAAACTAACAGAGCAAGCAAAAAAAGCTTTATATGCATTGTATATTAAGATTAGAAATATTTCCATTCCTGTAGATCTTCAACTGAAATTATTTGATGCACTTGTGTCACCAATTTTATTATATGGATGTGAAATCTGGGGCTATGAAAATACAAAAAGTATCGAAAAAATACACTTACAGTTTTGTAAGGAAATTCTTAACATTCGGAAGAGCACCCCAAATTATATGGTATATGGTGAGTTAGGAAGGTATCCCCTAGAAATTGAAATCAGTGTTAGAATGGTTATGTTCTGGCATAAGCTTATAACGGGTGGATCGAAATTATCTAGTGTAATGTATAAGTTAATGTACAATTTGCACCAGAATTCTTTATTAAGTTTTAAATGGTTAACGTATATACGAGATATCTTAAACAATACTGGATTTAATAATTTATGGACTTTCCAAATATCATGTACAATTAATAGACAATGCTTGAAAAATATCATTAAGCAGAGATTATGCGATCAATTCATTCAAAGTTGGTTTCATGATGTTGAAACCTCCTCGCGAGGGCAAGTTTACTCCTTATTCAAATTTCAGTTTAATATTGAACCATATCTTTTAAAGCTAAATCGTAATGAACGAAAAGTAATATGTAAATTTAGAACATCAAATATAAAATTTCCTATAGAAACAGGAAGATGGAATAGAGTCCCACGCGAGGAAAGGTTATGTCCCCTATGTAATAACTGTGTTGGGGACGAATACCACTACTTATACCAATGTACTAATGTATCTGTTGTAGCTCTTAGACAGCTTTATATACCAAATTATTATTATGTCAACCCAACTTATATCAAAATGAAAGGAACGTTCTCAATTTGTAACACGGTACTCTTAACAAAAGTAAGTAAATTTATACAAAGAGTAATGAAGCTACTTAATATCTAAAATAATTTAGCTAAAAGAATTACTGAAATGGGTTGTTATTGTATGAATTGTATCATGTGTCATATTATGTGAGTACTATGTCCATCAATGTATACTATATATTATGTGACCTCTTGTTACGCACGTATACGTGTGGCGTGAGTGTAAAAATAAAACTTGTAAAAAAACTTTGAATTAATTGGCAACACGGTCACGGATGAGTGATTAGCTTATTCTGATCTACACTTCTTCACAAGACAAGACAAGATAAGATTTTATTCTTTTAAACCACAATTTACATGTGATATTAAGAAAATATACAATGGGTACATTCAAGATAGAGTACGTGCTGTTTTACAGAATGTGACTTACATATTTTTAAATTCTGAACATCCAAGTTTACGCACACTTCACTGGTCAATTCCGTAGAATAATGGCCTTTGTAGAAAATATCCTACTCTCTAGATCTATATTTTATTCATTTATCGGATGAAGGTGACAGGGTGCATATCGCACTTATCATGGAAACGTTTCACCGACGTAAATATATCATTGGTTATCATATCTTATCAAACTGAAGAAAGCGCTTTGAAATTGAACAATTTTATTCGTTTGATACTCTTATTACAGCGCTGTCGGAGGTAATAGTGTTCCGGGTGATTGCTCCGACACACAACACTTTATATGCGCTGGGACCCCAATGTTCATGTATACAAAGTAGCATATATAGATTTTCTCGTATTTGTAGATACAAGTTTACGTTGATAATCAATTATACAAAAAAAAATATGCAAAAAAATATTGTTGAAGCATATAATAAAACAGTTATGGGCTTTTATGCTGGTAAATATGATGTAATATGAACCTGAATAAGCGAAATATAAGAAAAACATGTGTATTACGAATGGTGGGAAGTCCTCAAAATCTTATTGGACAGGTACAAATAGAGGTACTATACTGCACATCACCTCACAAATTCGGTGCCGTCTCACGTAGCATACACGTTGCTTTGGTGATGATGATGACGATGATGATGATTGGTAATGGATCAGGAGGATGATACGTTGGTGATTGATGATTATGATGATAATGATATCTGAGTGTAATCTTGCTTTATCATACTTAAGAAATAATGCTGAATCTGTCCATGAAATAATGCTTAATCTGTCCATGTGTAATCTACTCTCTCTGTCATGTTTTATTTGATTGATGTTATTTTGTTTTACCTGTTGTTACACCCTTTGTGTGTCAGAGCGTAATAAAAAATCTTGAATCTTGAATCTTACATTTGGTATTTCCTATATATACAGGTAAGGTGTTAGGTGTATGCTAGGTGAGATTTGGTGTCAGTTAGAGAACAATAGGATTTAATTACAGGTAAACTATAGTCTGTACTATAAAGTGTCTTACCATATGAATATTTGCTGTTAAACTTTATTTATTTATGATATTGTTTCAACTTTATATATAAAAGACTTCATCATTATATTAGGGAATTTCAGATTTAATGTCCTAACTTTACATATTATTTCTCTTCCCATATTCCTAACTTTTTTCAAGTATTCTTCGTGACCAAATATTCCTCGAAATTACGTAAGTGGTTCCTCTGGTCAAGGCTGTAACATCATTATACCATTTTTTTTTTTAATAAATTCGTCATGTAACCTTGGTTTTCAATGTATGTTTCAAAAATAATTTGCCTACAGTACATGTCTCTTGATATATCCCAATAAGTTCAGCCCGAGTAACTAGTATTTTCTTAATATAATGTAACCATTTAAATCGAAAACGAAGGGTCATTTTCATGTTAACTGTACATCATCTTGTACACCTTACTCAATGATTTTTGCAATATAACGGTAAACACATAATCAAAGTAGTTTTCATTTTCTATTCCGTCTATACCACATGCCGACGGTGTTATTGGCCACGGTATATCGTACCAACATTTCTCTTCAATTTTATCTTACGAAGCCTATTCCAGTAAAGTATAGAATACATGTATTCTCACTAAAAAGTACTTCTTCGCATTCGTTGAGACTGGAAGATTAAGAAATGTTCCTAGAGAACAAAGGCATTGTAAGGAATGTAACTCCACAGACATGAAAGATGAATTTCGCGTTCTGTTAAGTTGTAGTAAATTTCAAAATCTTGCAGTGTGGTTTTCCTTAAGGCTGTTCAGTTGTTAAGTGTCAAAATAGTAAACAGATATGTATGTTAGGGAGATTTATCTTGAAGCTATCTGAACCCTTAACTTAATTGTCTTGTATATAATGTACATCATCTCCATACATTCTCTAAACATCGTTTTGTGTATATCATGTACACCATATAATGGGCCCCCAGCCCAAAGGTTGAATACATCCTGACATTTGTGATGCTATGAATGAAAAGTGAAGTTATAATTATTTTTCCTTTCTACAGTGTAGGTCCGCAGCTTGAGATTGAAATTCTGCAGGTAAGTAACTATAAAAATGAAACAAAATTTAGTCAACTGTTATTTGTTAGATAGAAAGCAGTTACATTTTATCACTTTCAGGAAATTACCACTATATTCATGAAACAACAGGAAATGTCTGTTGGATTAATTCTACCTCCAAGTATGGGTCGTTATTGTGTGCGAAGATCTATTGGATAATTCCTGAATCAAGATGTTTTTTCTTTTCCATCAATATTCATATTTTAAAATAGTTATTGGATAATGGTATTCCCTCATCGAGTAAGTTCTACAGCATTCAGTATTAATTGTTCTCAAAGACTTTTCTCCTCAATAAAACTAAGCAGTGATATGGGCAGCTCGATCATCCTGGGTCAAATTCAAATTTCTGTTGGTTTTCATCCCTGTAGGTCGGGGATCGAGAAAAGAATACGCCTGCTGTTACCCACTGCATGTATCGTAAAAGGCGACTAATGTGGGAACCACCTGCAGAATTGGGGATTTGCTTTTGTGCCCTCTTTTTGGCAACACAAAAGGGACAAAAATAAATCTGTGCCATTGCAATACTTGGGATCTTCATCTTTCTTTCTATTTCTAACTACCTTTTAGTTCCTAGTGCCTTGTTTGGCGAAACCTTACTTATGTCTTTAGTGTTGAGCGTTCTCCCAGGTGAGGAAGGCAATGTGTTCTGTCTCCTGGCCAGGACATACCAAAGTCCTTATAACTTTCAGCATTGAGGGTAATGACAACAACTGGTTCACCCGTTGTCAGTATATAACTATTATGTGACCGGGCGGAATGCTGAGCTGGGTGCATTCGGCATGGTATTTCAGTGAGATAGCACAATAAAGTCGGCATCAGATCCGCACGATCACGAGGAGGCAATCACACCACCATAAACCATGCCTCACACACACACACACACACACACACACACACACACACAAGCACGCATGCACAACAATGAATAAACATTGTGCATTCTACTATATAATGTACAATGAGAACAAAGGATGATGCACACATGTGTTTTAACTGATAATAAATAGTATGATTAATTTATATCCTGTATAAGGACTTTCCCCAAAAATCATTTCAGCACTATTTTATTACACATTTTCCTTGTTTCCTTCCTGTCTCGGGAACACGTGTCCTTGCATCTTACGGAAAATGTCCACCGTTTGTTCTACAGCTATCTTGACGTCGTTCGTATTGGATCCAATACTCGTTTTCGTCGTTGATCATAATTACGATATTGGAGAGATGACAGGAATCTGATCCAACAGTTTGGGTCCCGAAAATGTTGAGGTGGGACACTTTGAAGTTCCCATAGTTTATATTAAAGGCTGTCGATCGTGTATTACTGGCGGTTCAGCTAAGGCTGTCGATCGTGTATTATTGGCGGTTCAGTTCCCTCAGTTTATATTAAAGGCTGTCGATCGTGTATTATTGGCGGTTCAGTTCCCTCAGTTTTGATTAAAGGCTGTCGATCGTGTATTATTGGCGGTTCAGTTCCCTCAGTTTATATTAAAGGCTGTCGATCGTGTATTATTGGCGGTTCAGTTCCCTCAGTTT
>NW_018408909.1:308853-348207 GCF_002113885.1 Mizuhopecten yessoensis | reverse complement strand
AGTTCCCTCAGTTTTTATTAAAGGCTGCCGATCGTGTATTATTGGCGGTTCAGTTCCCTCAGTTTATATTAAAGGCTGTCGATCGTGTATTATTGGCGGTTCAGTTCCCTCAGTTTATATTAAAGGCTGTCGATCGTGTATTACTGGCGGTTCAGTTAAGGCTGTCGATCGTGTATAATTGGCGGTTCAGTTAAGGCTGTCGATCGTGTATTATTGGCGGTTCAGTTCCCTCAATTTATATTAAAGGTTGTCGATCGTGTATTACTGGCGGTTCAGTTAAGGTTGTCGATCGTGTAATATTGGCGGTTCAGTTAAGAGTGTCGATCGTGTATTACTGGCGGTTCAGTTAAGGCTGTCGATCGTGTATTACTGGCGGTTCAGTTAAGGCTGTCGATCGTGTATTATTGGCGGTTCATTTCCCTTAGTTTATATTAAAGGCTGTCGATCGTGTATTATTGGCGGTTCATTTCGTCGTCTTTTTCCAAAATTCTTGTTTCCAGACTTGATAAATGGCGTTGGGTTTGTTCCATTCCGTTCTGTTTGTAACTGATTTAACGCGTCGTCTTTGCTCCTCAATATCTTCTATCTGCTGTCTTAAGTGTTTTACAGTTCGTTGATTTGAGTTGTGTAGTAACTTACAGTTATTTCTTTGACCCTGACAAATTCCCCTCTCGTGTTTTATAGTTTACATTTGCAAAATAGCCGAAATTGTTGATTTAGTTCTTGAAAGTTTGGAGACAAGAGAACAGTTTTGAGAAAATTAGGAATAGTCTTTGATTTTGTTTTCATTAAGGTCATCGTCCGAAACTTAGCGAAGCGGTAAAACGGATAGTACCCTTTTGGCCTTTCGATATTTCCGGAGATGATCGGAATCTCGCCGCCGCTTCAAAATAGATTTGGGCTTTCTCATTGGTGTTGACAGAGAGGTAGGCCCAGGGAGAGGATGTCAAGTCGTGGACCGTGTCTAATCAAGGGAATATCCTGTAGAACAAACGGTTGTTGTAAATCGTCTGGTCCTTCCAAAACATGCCCTTGAAAAAAGTCCAATCTTTCTAAAGTAGAAGCAGAAACATCTGTTCGTGGGACAGAACATCACCTAAATTGCTGGACCTAAAGTGACCATCGCATCTATACCATAGTGACATAACGAGAGAATCTGTTGTGAAACGCTATTCTTAATGATTCCAAAATAGAGCGAACGCAGTCTTAGTTGGACTCCATATCAGCGTGATTCCAAATGAAAGAGTAGGTCCGGACTTTCTTTTTGTTTAATTGTCTCGCGATCGGGAACACTCGCTTCGCCGTAAAGGTGCGACAATTTACTTGATTAACTCGACCAATTAACACGTGAATTTTCCCCATACTAATTCACTTACCTGGTCAGTGTTCACTAGTGTGATGGACAATGATAAATGAGTTATTCTAAGAAAGTTTGTTCATGTGCCGCCTTCATTAGCTCCAGGGAAATACAGTTTTACATGTTTGTTTTATCTTTAAGATCACAAAGGCTACATATATTGACGTAAAGAGTTACAATTAACGATAATGTAACATGTTATTGTCCAATTCCATCGAAATGTCTTATTTGCTTGTTTTGTAAAAGGTCACATATGAGTTACTGAATATAAACAATTCGTAGCATAAATTCCATAATAAATTGTAAAGTATTTCAAGCATTAGATTTTTTTACAGTTAATTTCAGCCTCATTTTATCATATTTTCCCCTTGTGATAACATAACTACATTTTGGTAATTCCAGAATATCCCGCCGTCAAGGCAAATGTTATTTTTGATAAAATTTAAAGTTGACCTTTATCAACTCTTACGTCATTAGTTTAACTACACAAACGCGCGGAAAATCGACGTTAATTGGTGGGAATCAGATAGATACCAGCACTTACACTCACGACTACCGTTAGACTTAGAATCACACTGACCAGGAGTCCTACTATTTTTGGAATAAGCGTTTTTGTAACGGGAACTCTCGGGATGTGATCATGTTATAGATTAGGTGGCAATTTTGCTTCAACCATCTCATGTTTTGTCCCGCAAAACGATGACTCTGTTTTTATTGTAGAAACATTGGAAAATGTTGAAGTATGTGTTTTAGAAGGACCAGCAGTTGTGCAACACCGTTTGTACAACAGGAACTTTTCCCTCAACCAGACAGCGGCCACATACGTCTCTACATCCTGTCAATAAATATTCGGACAGTGAGTCTGCGAGCCTGACAACACAAACAAGAAGACAAGATTCATTTTAGAACAGCGGCGAGATTCCGAACATCTCCGCAAATACCGAGAGAACAAAAAGATACTATAAGTTTAACCAATTTATGAAATTTTGGACGAGGACCTTAACAGTATTTTTGAAAAGAAGTCTCTACTAAGAAGAACGTGTACTTGTCAAAGTAGTTCAGGGAAGTATCTACGTAGCTCAAATTTAAGAACTTAAAATTTTATACAGCAGGAAAAACATAAACCATTAATCAGTTGTATACTGTTTATAATGTAAGAATGTAATTGTGATTTATGACGTTGACACCAACAATAGTGACTGGAATTGTTAATTTGGTGTTCCATATTACGATGCTGTAGTGGCGGTATAGGTGGTCTCGAGTGATGTAAATGATACTATTGGTGGTCGGCAGTTATTGGTGGTCGAGTAATTGGTGGTCGGCAGTTTTTGGTGGTCGAGTTATTGGTGGTCGGCAGTTATTGGTGGTCGAGTAATTGGTTGTCGGCAGCCACCTGGTGGTCGACAGCTATTGGGTGTTCGACAACTATTGGTAGTTGACAGTTATTTGTGGTCGACAGTTAATGGTGGTCGACAACTATTGGTGGTCGACAGCTTTTGGTTGTCGACAGTTATTGGTTGTCGACATATATTAGTGGTCGACAGTTATTGGTTGTCGACAGCTTTTGGTAGTCGACAGTTATTGGTGATCGACAGTTATTTGTGGTCGATTGCTTTTTGTGGTCGACAGCTATTGGTTGTCGACAGTTATTGGTTGTCAACATATATTGGTTGTCGACAGCTATTTGTGGTCGACAGTTATTGGTGATCGACAGTTATTTGTGGTAGATAGCTTTTCGTGGTCGACAGTTATTGGATTTCAACATATATTGGTTGTCGACAGTTATTGGTTGTCGACAATTATTGGTGATCGACAGTTATTAGTGGTCGACAGCTACTGGTTGTGGACAATTATTGGTGATCGACAGTAATTGGTGGTCGACAGCTAATGGTTGTGGACAGCTATTGGTCGTCGACAATTATTGCTATGATGAAATTAGCTGGTGTTGTGTAATGTACACAAGGTAGAAACCTTTAAATAAGTGGCATGACCGTGATTTCATATGATCTGAACAAAACAGCAGTAAGATAAAAGATGAATGAAAGTTTTGCAGAATCTTACACAAGACAGGTCATTTTATTTTTTAGTGCTATAAGAAACATTATAATGGAGATACACATGTGATATAAAAATAAGCTTCAGACAGGTTTTCAATGCTTATGATGAACTGAACTTTTTTACAACAATGTACTGTGGACTACGGATTGCTGGATAAGCGTGCCTTTTTGTTTCCGTTAATACGACAAAAAAAATAAAGACAAATTATAAAAATTTGAAAAAGCATGATACATTTTTTGGCTCATTACAAATATAACAACGATGATATTTCAATCTATTCTAGTCACGGCAAGTTAAATCCTGTGTGTGTGTGTGTGCAGCTGGTATCTTACAAACCATCGTCACCAGAATCTGTTTCATCATTGTTAGACCCAGCTGGAGAGTAGATACCTGCAAAGTGTCAAAGTAATAATTCCATTGGTTTAGGTGGGTTTTTTTTATAATTACACAAAAGCGTAAATTTATACATAGTATCAACAGTACTATGAATATAAAATAAACATGTATACCGTATAAAGTCCACACAACCATGTATACAGTATAAATATATAACAAACATGTATACAGTATAAAGAACACACAAACATTTATACACTATCAATATTAAACAAACATGTATACAGTATGAAGACCACGCAAACATGTACACAGTATGAATATCAAACAAACATGTATACAGTATAAAGACCATGCAAACATATATACAGTATCAATATAAAACAAACATGTACACAGTATGAATATCAAACAAACATGTATACAGTATAAAGAACACACAGACACGTGTACAGTATCAATATAAAACAAACATGTATACAGTATTAAGTCCAAACAAACATGTATACAGTATAAATATATAACAAACATGTATACAGTATCAATATAAAACAAACATATATACAGTATCAATATAAAACAAACATGTAAACAGTATAATGACCACACAAACATGTATACACTATAAATATATTATAAACATGTATACAGTATCAATATAAAACAAACATGTATAAAGTATCAATATAAAATAAACATGTATACAGTATAAAATCCACACAAACATGTATACAGTATGAATATCAAACAAACATGTATACAGTATAAAGATCACGCAAACATGTATACAGTATCAATATAAAACAAACATGAATACAGTATAAAGACCACACAAAATGTAAACAGTATAAAGACCACACAAACATGTACACAGTATAAAGACCACGCAAACATGTATAAAGTATCAATATAAAATAAACATGTATACAGTATAAAGACCACATGTATACAGTATCAATATAAAATAAACATGTATACAGTATAAAGACCACATGTATACAGTATCAATATAAAATAAACATATATAAAGTATAAAGATCACGCAAACATGTATGCAGTATAAAGACCACACAAACATGTATAAAGTATAAAGACCACGCAAACATGTATGCAGTATCAAGATCCCGCAAACATGTATACAGTATAAAGATCCCGCAAACATGTATACAGTATAAAGACAACACAAACATGTATACAGTATAACGATCACGCAAACATGTATACAGTATGAATATATAACAAACATGTATACAGTATAAAGACCACTCAAACATGTATACAGTATAAAGATCGCGCAAACATGTATACAGTATAAAGACCACACAAACATATATACAGTATAAAGACCACACAAACATTTATACAGCATAAAGATCATACAAATATGTATTCAGTATAATGTATACAGTAAGAAAAACACCACAAAATGTATACAGTATAAAGACCACACAAACATTTATACAGCATAAAGATCATACAAATATGTATTCAGTATAATGTATACAGTAAGAAAAACACCACAAAATGTATACAGTATAAAGACAACACAAATATGTATACAGTATAAAGACAACACAAACATGTATACAGTATAACGATCACGCAAACATGTATACAGTATCAATATAAAATAAACATGTATACAGTATAAAGACCACACAAACACTTATACAGTATCAAGACAACACAAACATGTATACAGTATAACGATCACGCAAACATGTATACAGTATGAATATCAAACAAACATGTATACAGTATAAAGAACACACAGACACGTGTACAGTATCAATATAAAACAAACATGTAAACAGTATAATGACCACACAAACATGTATACACTATAAATATATTATAAACATGTATACAGTATCAATATAAAATAAACATGTATACAGTATAAAGACCACACAAACATATATACAGTATAAAGACCACACAAACATTTATACAGCATAAAGATCATACAAATATGTATTCAGTATAAAGACCACACAAACACGTGTACAGTATAAACACCACACAAACACGTGAACAGTATAATGACTACACAAAAAATGTATTCAGTATAAAGACCACACAAACATGTACACAGTATAAAGACCACGCAAACATGTATACAATATCAATATAAAATAAACATGTATACAGTATAAAGACCACACAAACATTTATACAGTATAAAGATCATACAAATATGTATTCAGTATAATGTATACAGTGTAAAAACCACACAAACACGTTTACAGTAAAGGAAACATTTATACAGTATAAAGACAACACAAACACGTGTACAGTATAAAAACCACAAAAATATGTATTCAGTATAATGACCACACAAACACGTGTACAGTATAAACGCCACACAAACACGTGAACAGTATAATGACTACACAAAAAATGTATTCAGTATAAAGACCACACAAACATGTACACAGTATAAAGACCACGCAAACATGTATGCAGTATCAAGATCCCGCAAACATGTATACAGTATAAAGATCGCGCAAACATGTATACAGTATAAAGACAACACAAATATGTATACAGTATAAAGAACACACAGACACGTGTACAGTATCAATATAAAACAAACATGTATAAAGTATCAATATAAAATAAACATGTATACAGTATAAAGACCACTCAAACATGTATACAGTATAAAGATCACGCAATCATGTATACAGTATAAAGAACACACAGACACGTGTACAGTATCAATATAAAACAAACATGTACACAGTATGAATATCAAACAAACATGTATACAGTATAAATATAACACAAACATGTATACAGTATAAATATATAACAAACATGTATACAGTATAAAGACAACACAAACATGTATACAGTATAAACACCACACAAATATGTATACAGTATAAAGATCACGCAAACATGTATGCAGTATAAAGACCACACAAACATGTATAAAGTATAAAGACCACGCAAACATGTATAAAGTATCAATATAAAATAAACATGTATACAGTATAAAGACCAATAAAGACCACACAAACATGTATACAGTATAAAGACAACTCAAACATGTATACAGTATAAAGATCATACACAGTATAAAGACCACACAAACATGTACACAGTATAAAGACCACGCAAACATGTATGCAGTATCAAGATCCCGCAAACATGTATACAGTATAAAGAACACGCAAACATGTATACAGTATAAACAACACACAAAATGTAAACAGTATAAAGACCACACAAATATGTATACAGTATAAAGACCACACAAACACTTATACAGTATCAAGACAACACAAACATGTATACAGTATAAAGATCATACAAATATGTATTCAGTATAATGTATACAGTGTAAAAACCACACAAACACGTTTACAGTAAAAGACCACACAAAGACATGTACAAACAGTGTAAGGACAACATAACTATGTATACAGTGTAAAACCCATACAAACATATATCGTTATAAAGACCACACAGAATGTATACAGTATAAAGACCAACCAAGCATGTATCATGTATAAAGAGCATTCAAGCATATTGGTTGATCACATGCCTTTCCTTTCTGTTTATCATTAGAAATATTACCCTAGCCCAAGAACACAGAAACACATATCTTAATTCTCAAGCATTTCATTAATCTCGACCTAATAAACACAAACAAACCGATTACCTCTCTCATCATGATATGGATTTTAGCTTCCTTTCAAATTTTATTACACCTTTAGAATTTGGTCATAGATACAGTATGCCAAACCAGAAAAATAGACATATCTATCCCATCTGTCAATCATCAAAAACACTGACCTACATCAGACAAAGGAACGTTCATTTCAACTTTCAAACGACAACAAACTTTAATCTCATAAACACAGATACACCTATCTCATTTTTGAAACATATAAACTTTAACCTACATTACGTACACAGAAACACCGAGCGCATCTCTCAAATAATACATTAAATATTAAATATACAAAAAATATCCATTTTATTTCTCAAAGATATATGCTTTAAGCTTCTTCACAAACACGGAACCATCCGTCTCATATCTAAAACAATACACAATATTAAATCTCACATATACAGAAACCTCTAGTCAATCTCGGAATCATATCGTACACTATTACCACGAATGCAATAATAACATACAGTTTGTATGCTATAGCTATTCTAATGCACTGCAACGAGAACAGAATGTCAAGAAAGCTAGAAATCTCGATTTTCAACAAGAGTTCAAGTTTAGAGAAATGAGAGATTAGTCGAAGTTTGAAAGGAAATGCAGACAACCTGGTTTGCTACTTGTTATGTTCTTAATGTACTTACCTGATTTTTGGTTCCTTTTATACCGAATCACGAAAACAACGCCAACACCAACACAAAAACCAACACACACCAATATCACTATAACAATGACGGCAATAATTCCTCCTGAAAATAAATATATATATTTGAATTTCGACCAGTTTGAAGCCAGTGCACAGTGACCATCTTGATCAATGACTAAACTAAAGTCTTAGAATTAGGGGTTCCTGCATACTATTATATAAGTTATTTGAGTAATTTCGACCAATATCTGAATTTCGACCAAACAAAAGCCAGTCCTTGGCGGCCTTCTTCTTAAATGACGTAACGGAAATCGCGTTATAGGTCGCAGTGTTATAGTTTACCTTAATAAAGAACAAATGAACGCAAAATCAAATTGATTCGGTACTCAGGAGCTTGCTCCGAAGATCACGACTTTTGTGATCGACTTTGAAATATTGATTGTTTAATTCAATAGTATGTATCTTTATTACTTATATATTGGAATATAATAAATTAATTTAATGAGGTCGTTATATTTTCATCTGTATTCAACAAAATGCATAAGCCATGTAGCATTTTGTATTGTTATTTATGATATCAGGGACTCGACCTCTTGATCCGATAATTCAATTTCTTATTAACAGAACACATCATTTTCATACATTATATATCAAAAAAAAATCTGATATCGAGATTGAAGATTAATTCTTAATATCAAGGGGGAAAAACTAGATAGAAATGTGACGCCTGGAAGTTACCATGCAACCCTTATCAGCTTCATTGAACATAAATAGCGATATATTTAATTATGAAATATTAAAAAAAGACAAACACATGTTTATATGAGAGATAGGTTTTTGTGTTAATTATATCGTTCGTTATTTCTGTCCCATTAAAAATAAACTTGTCTTGAAATCGTATTTGAATGAGGTACATAATATGTTGATATAACGTTTAAATGTATTACAAAATTACCCGGTATCTTCTTCATCACCGCCCGGTTTGATTGTCGTCTGTCTTGTTGTTGTCAAGGAAGTTTGCTCCATTGTCGTCTGCGGACTCGAATGAACTGGAGTACTTGAAACATTTGGCATTTTTGTAGATTTAATTGAAGACATTTCTTCTGTTGTAGTTGTAATTTTCGTCGTCGTCGTTGTTGTCGGTGTCGACGTCGTTGAGCGTCTAAAATGATACATTAATACACTTTTTTACTTTTTTACTTTAATTGGTCTACATTTTGTAAAGTTGGATGCTATGATCGATTGAGCTACCGGCTCCCTGATCGTCCACTAGGTCTACTATTAAGTATCTAATTATATTTGATGATGCGGTGTTTGTTTACCTGTCACAGCCACAGTTAACACGTAACAGTGGAGCGGAGTAGGAGCAATGCCCATATCTACATTTGCACGGATCATGGCCACAGAAGTTTCGAGTTACGTCACACTTGCAGTACATCAAGTGCTGACCAGCACAATAGTTAGGATACAGGCTTCTGGTTGCATCTGAAATTAATAAAAAAAAAAAAAGAACAAGAGAACCAATGGGCCTGCATCGCTCACCTGGTATAAATCTCATACTTGTAACATTAAAAGTGATCTAAAATAAAGCGACAGGCAAATTAAGTCATTATGTTGAACAAATTTTATAGCCTTTCATCTCAGGATGCAACTTGCAATGTATCAACATCCTGGGACCCATGGTTATTCAGAAGAGGTCGTTTAAAGATTTTAAACAAATTTGACCCCTGTGACCTTGAATATAAGTCAATGTCATTCACTTTATCAAACATAGTGTTNTTGCTGTGGATAGACTCTCTCTCCGCCATGTTTACGTGCAGAAACACCCTGTAAAGTTCCCATAATGGGGTCCCGTGACCGTTTCTCCGGTCTAAGATTTGAAAGTTGATTTTAGTCAATTTAAGGGTGTTGATTAAAATAAGGTGGGTGAAACTCGTGAAAATGTGGACTAACTCGGTCAGAGGGGAAAATTGAACAGAAAAAAAGAACACAAGAAATGGTTGTAATGGGGTGAACAGATCAATTATGCAGGTGGCCCCTCTCAAGTCGCCTTAAAGCAACATCACGGTAAAGCATATTTTAATGACTTTTTTTCAAATACTGCATGAATATATCAAGTGAGTATATATATATTTAACAAAACACCGAAGACAAAATCTCGCTAGTACTTTCGCCCATCTTAAGGATCTGCAGGCGAACCCGACTGAAGACCCCCAATATCTAAAGTACAAGCTAGATTTAGTCTTTGGTGCTTTGTTTTATTTCAATTTTCACGATCACGTGGACGATTTTCTGTGTCTTTTGCTAAGAGGACATTGAACAAATCAACACTGACATGCTGCCCCCATTGCCACACTTTGGATCCATACATTTTCATTTCTCGTTTCTCTACTCTTTACTTTCGGCGGTGTTTCCATATTCACTCGTCTTTCCTTGACCTTGTTGCGAGGACGTTAAATCCAAAACAAACAAACATTCCTAGGCTTATGTCAGCTCCTTCATTTCTTTGACAACAAAATAAATTATCGGGTTTTTTTGTTCCGTAACTTACATCAATCCGCATGTATTTACCCTTCTCATATACATTTATAAAATCTATTAAGGAACAGACGGCGGACACAGTAACAGACGACAAACGATTTGCGAGGATTGGCCTAGACGAGATGGACTGTATTAATATATTTTATAGAATAACCTCTGGTATGTCGACGATTAAGTATCTAATTATATTTGATGATGCGGTGTTTGTTTACCTGTCACAGCCACAGTTAACACGTAACACTGGAGCGGAGTAGGGACAATTCCCATATGTACATTTGCACGGATCATGGCCACAGAAGTTTCGAGTTACGTCACACTTGCAGTACATCAAGTGCTGACCAGCACAATAGTTAGGATACAGACTTCTGGTTGCATCTGAAATAAATATAAAAAAGAGGAAAATTATTCCCAAAATACTGCTGAGAACCTTGTTTCAGCTATAAAAATCATTTACCAAAGCTTTCAATTAAATTTTATTTTGTTTGACTAAGGTTTAGCATTGGTGTTATAAATTGTGCATATTTTATGTTTCCATACCTTAATGTTTAAATAGGGGTTGAACAAAACACATATACAATCATCCTTTTACCATAGGTAACAGAATACATTAAGGTCACATTCAAAAGTCAAGTAGGGTTTCCCACCTAAGATAGTACTCTAACGTATAACATGCTCTAAGTTGGTATTCTTTCTACCGGAAATCCTAGAATATTACTGTAAATTACTTAACATAACCTTCAAAGAGTTGAGCAAGATCATCACAAACTCGAAAGCGACGTCCAATGAGCTGGATCCGCCCACAATAGGTCTACTGAAGCAACGAGTTTAAAGCATTTTTTCCTTTGATTACCTTACTCAGGAAAAAGACATTGGCCAAATTGCGTGTTCCATTGTGTTTCAGTGAAATGTGAAAGTGACTTCCAGTACATGGAAATATATATATATATATATATATATAAAGAAAAAATCTCAACAACACGTCCTTAGTACTTTCATCTCTTCAATGAGATTCTTAAGACCCTACCTTTGAAAGAGCAGACAAGGATGTTTTTATTTTATGTATCTGTATCATTATTTTTACAGTCCGCCGTTATTATTATGTGACATGAACTTTAATACTCTACGTGTTGTTGAGATTGTTTTCCTTTTTATATTATTTCTTCGTCTGTAAGGACACTTTTTTCTGCTTTTATAATATTTACATGTATATAAATCTTATCACTATAAACGATAATGCAACCATTGGGTTAGAAGTTAACAAAAGGAGGCCTATACTGTTGACTGGTTAATTCTTGGCAGGGTTATTTTCGTGCTTTCCGCCGATGGATTCAACCGCTAATTCAAGAATGTAGCAATAATTTCCAGCTCCAACAGTAATATAAAGTAAAACATGCAGTTCTCTTTACTGACAAATATCACCATGAATTTAAACATAACAGAGTATTAAAGTTGCATTCTTGTAACATGATAATGACGGCGGACTGTTAAAATAATGATACAGATACACAAAATAAAAACCTCCCTGTCTACTCTTTCAAAGGCGTGGTTTAAAATATCGGAGCATATTTGTTGCTCGGCCAACCACACAAAGGAAACTAATCGGTAGGCCTACATCAACACGTTTACTTTGTAATCGGGTAAAAACGTACGCTCAGGGCACTTTTTTCGAGGCAGTTTCAACCAATCAAACATATGTCCGCAGTGTGACAAGGCTATGTAGGTAACATTTATTGTTATTCGTCACACATGATTTCATTATATTAGCCCATATACCTGTCGGTGTAGACACGTCATATGATAGTCACGTGATAGCACAAGAAATTCTGCACTGAGCGAATATAAATTTTCCTGATGAAACGCGAAAATAACACTACGCGAAATTGTCGCGAATTCCAAGCTGTATACAGTATATTCTCAATGAGATTGTAATAAGAAAATTGATACATGTCAGATGGAAATGTTGTCATTTCCAGTTTATAAACTGGTTTGTTTAATGAGCAATAAACATGCAAGTATTTCAACGTTTGTTCAGGATTTGGACAAGGTTTCGTTCTTTCCCTTGATTACTACTATTCCCGTTTGTTTGTATTAATATCAAATCAACTTGAATTACAGATATACCTGGAAAACACTCTGGATAGGTCACACATTCATGGTTGAATTGTTGTGATGAGGTGTTATCAGCGAGAAATGTTCCCTGTGCGCACCGTACACACGTGTCGTTCCCGCCATCAAAGTCGCATGATCTGACGTAATGGTCTGGAATACAGAAAAAAAGATATAAGTACTTTAAGAATATTTGCAGAAAAAAATCATATAGAAAAACATCTATTAGTTCTAAAAACAGCGTAAATATCTACAAAATTAACCACAGACAAAACATACAAAAGCGTCAACACATAAAGGTAAGATATACAACAGGATCAATCCAAAAGGACAAAATATACCACAGTCAACACATACAGATAGAATATACAACAGGGTCAACCCAAAAGGACAAAATATACCACAGTCAACACATACAGATAAAATATACAACAGGGTCAACACAAAAGGACAAAATATACAACAGTCAACACATAAAGATAAAATATACAACAGGGTCAACAAAAAAGGACAAAATATACCACAGTCAACACATAAAGATAAAATATCGACAGGGTCAACAAAAAAGGACAAAATATACCACAGTCAACACATAAAGATAAAATATACAACAGGACCAATACAAAAGGACAAAATATACCACAGTCAACACATAAAGATAAAATATACAACAGGATCAACCCAAAAGGACAAAATATACCACAGTAACACATAAAGATAAAATATACAACAGGATCAACCCAAAAGGACAAAATATACCACAGTCAACACAGAAAGATAAAATATACAACAGGGTCAACAATAAAGGACAAAATATACCACAGTCAACACATAAAGATAAGATATACAACAGGGTCAACCCAAAAGGAAATAATATACCAGAGTCAACACATAAAGATAAGATATACAACAGGGTCAACACACAAATACAATAAAGAATGACAAATTATATTACAAGGTCAACACACGAGAAGAAAATATACAACAGCCTCAATTCACAAATATAGAATGTACCCCAGCGTTAACAAAATATACTAGTGTTAAACGAAAAGGACAAAGTGTACCACAGCGTTAGCAAACAGAGACAAAAAAACTAGTGTCAACAGAAAAAGGACAATATGCACCACAGGCTTAACAGAGACAGAATATACTAGTGTCAACAGAAAAAGGACAATATGTACCAGAGCGTCAACAAACAGAGAGAGAATTTACTAGTGTCAACAGAAAAGGACAATATGTACCAGGGCGTCAACAAACGAAAACGAAATATACTACAGTGTCAACAAAGACAAAATGTGGTACAGTCAACATGCGCGCACAAAATATAAGAAAGTGTTAACATATTAGAACAAAATTATTGCTTAAATCAACATAAAATGAAAAAAACAGGGGTTTAGGAAAGGAATTCATCTTGAACCCCCGTCAGCTTGCATTGCTTCGTTCCCTTCAGTAATATGACTTTTCTGTTGACACAAGTTAAACCTAATGATATATCTCCTTAAACTGCATATCATCAAACAAGATGCATGCCGGTAATAATATTCAACACTTGTAATGAATTAGTTGAAACTGTCACAAGGAAATATGAGGTTGCTTTACTTTCAACACAATGGATCCTCAGACATGTCTTGTTGCCTCTCGTGATGTGAGTAGAATTGGCAAAACCACTGTATCCAAGGAGATGGCTCATATGGTTGGAGGTAGGTTGCCGATGTGGTGGTATCTGTTTACTTCTCTTCATAATAGTATTGAATATTCGTCGGTTGTTTTTTTCCGTCAGCTGGTCTTCATTTGTTGTTGTCGTTTGGTTATCCCCGAAAGCGAGTACTGCGTTGGCCATTAATAGAAGTAGGAGAGGTGATGGACTGGAATGACGAGACATACCTCATTCCTGTAAATGGATAATAACAAACAAAATGGCATGTTTTTACAGTTAGTTAGATCAATACTATTCGGATTTTAAATAAATTGACTATGCCCCGAAATGTTTTTTCCTGTTTGAAAACGTATTCAGACAGAATTGAATCTTCATTTTTATCGAATTGAAAACGTATAAAACCTTTCATTTAAATTTTCAGTCGTTTTTTTAACTTTAAACATCAGAATTGGCTTCATGTTCTGTTTAGTTGATCAGGTGATAACAATAGCGGAGCACATACGACCCCTGAACCTGAAGCTTATGAGAACCTTCAAGCTTAAAATACGTGTTGTTCTTATGTTTATATATAACAAGTATATGGAGCATAACACATATGTACGTGTACTGACAATGTTGAATCAAACACATTTTGTTCATGTCTTGTGAATCTGCCAAAACTTCAGGCATATCGAGTCGTTATTGTGCTGGTTGTGTAACATGTCCTTAGATAACAATCACCCGTTGTATGTAGCTATTTACTGTTAAAATTGTTATGTAAAGGATATAAGCCGAAAACTGTCTATTATGTAAAATATTGGGACATTCTAAGGCGCGTAGTGCCGAAGACTGTCCAATATTTTACATAATAGACAGTTTGAGGCTTATATCTTTCTTAAAACTTTGCATGCTTTTGTACAAGTGCATGCATTACATGTGTGTGAAATATGCCCGAGTAGAATTTAGTCTCATTTGAATAATGTCGTTCAACAGGGAAGGTGCGTTCCCAACACAGTCCCTGTGCAGTACATTTTAAGCATCAGCATTCAGTATTGAAATGGATTAAATTCAAATAATTTGATTGATTTATTGAAGAAAGTGATTACAGTATATTGCTGGGATTATATATGTGAGAGAATGGAATGAAAGAATTAAACCACACAATTGAGAAAATTCAAGATTTCAACACCACCTCCAAAATATTTTCATCAAAGATATATCCCAGCTATATATCTGGGATTATACACGAATATCTCAAGGGATGATAACAAAGAAAAATTTGTGCACATAAATTTTGGGGAATACGCAAGATTTCAACTGCCCTCAACTACAAAATTACGAATTCAAAGGAAATTACAATTAATGCTGGAAATGTGACTCTCAGTAAAGTGTTTGGATGTGTATGCATCTATATGGATGTTTCGTGTAAAAAGAGTGTTCCGTGATTCAAACCTTTTTTCAAGGAAAAAATATAGTGCATGGGAAATGTTGATATTTAAATTCAGTGTTACATTTAATAAATATTTATTTTCACATTTATTCTATTACTATGTTATCCATTGTATAGCATAATTATGTGCTCATTCAAAAGTTTAACTTAAGCTGTCCAATATGTTACCTGCAACCGTCCAATAAGTGGATTCTTTTGTGTACTTATTGGACAGATACAGGTAACTTATTGGACAGCTACAGGTAACTTATTGGTCGGCTACAGGTGATGCCTATGACTTCTGTTGGATATAGTACGCAAATAACAATGGATGACATCACAGCTGTGTTTTAACTACAGGTAATAGTCAAATATTTTGTCTGTGCATATACATTTCAAAACACCGCCATTGTATACTGGAGATCGGAATAAATATATCAAAGTCTACTGATTGTTTAGTGCTATATATACTTATGCCATTATCAAAATATTTGTGGTCAATAATCGTCAATAGAATACATTCTGTTCACAATAAATCGCAAACTGTATCAAAACCACAAAAACTCAACAAGTACTCACGTTTTCTGTGTACAGCTGCAATACTTATGTATCGTCATTAAAATGCATTCAGATCACAAGACATCACAAACTGTATCAAAACCACAGAAAGTTTCAACAAGAACGAACGATTTCTGTGTACAGGTTTATGAGGAGTGAAACATGAAGGTTAGATATATTTTCCGAAATGGTTGACAAAAATAAATTTCCATAAATATCCTCTCATAAGTGTTGTTTTACAGGTACACACAAGCGGTCTCTATTATTATTAGATAGCATTTTAATTCTCACGGCATTCAAGTTATAACACAGTAAATAACACACGTTAAGAGTCAAAAGCCAGGTATATTCATACATACGTGCAATTGGACAACCTTGAGCTGAAAGGCTATATTGACTGAATAGGTGAACTAGGATAGGTACACACATGCACAAACAAACAACAGGTACACCATGTAAAATTTACAAAAGAAATATGCTACTTTTCTCCATAAGTCTTGAGTGTCAAATTTGTTATTAGGAATTTATATCATGTTGTACGAAAACTCTCACCAAATACTTACATGAAACATGTACTTTGTACCAGGAAGGTGAACATGAATTGTGTGAATGTGCATATCACATTTCCTTACATGGGTATTTACGTACATTGGCCTGAACGTTTCAGTTGAGTAGTGCAGGGCATTGTATAAAACATTGTATGTATTGTCTGAGCGCCTATATTACCTCGTAATCGCTTTGTTAGCTAATAAAACTTGAACAAATTAATTAAAAGAATTGCAATTATTAGTTATTTGCAGAGGCACGGTAGTGTAAGGGTAGGACCTCAGTCTCATTGCGGGTTGAGGTCACGTCACGGCACTTCACGGCCTAAAATTGACCAATAAGTGAGAGAAAGACCAGGTCTCGGCCCTGACAGGCCTCGACACCTGTCCTTTCTCTCACTTATTAGACAGTTTTCGGCTAATATATCAATAACACTTTTTGCCTACAGTATGGAAAAAATGGTCATCTCACTCAAACTCTATATTTACCGTTAGTATAACAGTATTGGTCACCTCACTTCCAAATGTTTGTGACGTGTTTACTTACAGTATGAAAATAACCGTCAACTCACTTCCAAACAATGGTATATACTTACATTATGACAGTAATGATAACCTTACAACCGAACTATATAGCATTTACCTAAAGCATGACAAAAACGGTCATTTTTTTTACTAAACTCTTGACAAACGTGACTAATGTAGACCTCATGAAAGTTAACTATCCTGTTTTATAACCTACATGTCAGAATATGTATTATAATTTTCTTAATTGTCTCATTGAGAAATTTACTCCTCTCCAGGGATTTCAACTAGAGACATGTCATTTTACGCTATTGAAATATTACATTCGCCATCAGAAAGTAAGGTCCAACAATCCTAGTTCAGTACCTGTCCTGATTGCACACTTTATGTTTCGTTTAAATTGTTGGTGAGCTGCGTTTGTTCTTGGATTTTGGCGGTAGATATGATGACGGCTACCACATGTTGTGCATGAAACGGTTTTCATTCCGGAGTGTCTAGTTTTGCGTCAATTATATTGTCAGGGTTCACGAGGACTCTCCTTCTGTTTTGATTACTCCTAATTGTCTGTCGTCTTTTCTATTCAGTTTCAACTGATTTTCCATTAAGTTTTTCAAATGAATGTGAAAAGATAATGTTCGAAAATTTTAAATGCTTGTGCCTTCCTTTTTTGCTAAGATAATCAATTAAATGTAAGTAACAATAACGCTAACAGTTTCAGATTATCTTGCGTAGCTTCCATTTGTTGTGGGGGTTTATTTTAGAAACATGTTTTAAATATATAGGGAGGATGAGAAAATGTTTGAAAAAATAATTAACGAATGTTTCAAACTTTTTCGAATCCCAAGTTATATTTTCTGTGATAATATATAGACATATGTTGATTATATTTATTCTACCAAGTGAAATATAATAAAAGTCTTTTTCTATCTCAGTATCCAAACGTTTATGATAAGCAAGGTGACCTAAATTATCTTATTATTTTAACAAGGCTGTTCTTTTGCGCGCACTTACATTTTATGACTATTTCACAAGCTTCGCGTTTTGATTATTTCTTACAATGTGGGCAGTCGTCTTTTCGTTTTCTTTTTGTCGATTTCACCTAGATTTTTTTCTGAGTTCTTTTTCTGGGTTTTTTATGCGTTCACTTTAGAATCCAGCGTTTCCCTTTGTTTTGACACTATACAATTTTTCTGTCTTTCTTTGAACATCAGAATTGTTAAATGGAACAATTATACACTAAACAGGGGGGAATAGCGTCGGCACAGGACCAACTATTGGAATTTAGTCTATATGAAACGACAAAATTGTGAACATTTCAATAATTGAAAAAGGCAAAGCATAAAACAAGAGGAGAAACGTAACGGTAAACTTTAGGTCATGTGGCACCGGGTATGAATGTCGACTGTTATTTTGTTCGATGTTCAACGTACTTGAAATATCCAATGTTTAACAATATTGGTGCATAGAGACACTCCGCTGAAATAAAAGTGTGGGTAGGATAGAAAAGAGGGAGGTCCAACGTGATGCAAGGGGGACAGCAGATCAAGGAAATCATGTCACAAACTTCTTAGGACACAGTAAACGTGTTGAGGTAAGGATAGACATAGAAACCGCATCGTTGTTAGGTAATGGAGGGAACACACCATGTCGATGCGGAAAGACAGCACCAGGGAACGATGGAATAGCATTCAAATGAACAAACGGCAGATGATCTAGAAAGGCACTTCATATCATGAAGTAGACAAGACACATTTTTCAGCATTGATTGATATATCATCGGAAGAAAACTTGACCACTTCAGTTCCAATTCCTGATACAACATGCTCTGGAGGGGGAAATCAACTGCATAAGTAAGGATAGGTCTAGCTGATGAATACTCTAACGGAGAGGTAAGTTAGCTGATGGATACCTAACGGAGAGGTAAGTTAGCTGATGGATACCCTAACGGAGAGGTAAGTTAGCTGATTGATACCTAACGGAGAGGTAGATTAGCTGATGGATACCTAACGAAGAGGTAAGTTAGCTGATGGATACCCTAACGGAGAGGTAAGTTAGCTGATGGATACTCTAACGGAGAGGTAAGTTAACTGATGGATACCTAACGGAGAGGTAAGTTAACTGATGGATACCTAACGGAGGTGTCGTGCGTGCAGCAGGAATCGCTTACCATTGCAGGACACCAAAGATTTTATTGTATCTTTATTATCATATTTACTTACGCGTAAGTTGTATTGGAATGTTCATTTCTGTCTTTTTATACGTTGACAATATAAACCCAATTTCATGGTAGTTCAGACGTTAAGTTTAGTTCGTGATGCCTTTTTTGTTTAGGTGCATGGATGTATCCTCCCCGTAGGTTTCTGTCGGTCTTTTTATGTTTTAGTGTATGGACATGTTTTTTTAAATTATAAATTTAATTACTCTTGAATAACAGCGTTAATGTCGTATTCTTTAGGATTAAGCATCCCCTTGATGGCTTTTGTTGTATTTGAACATCAATTTCTTCGTGTTAAACACATTTTTTTTTAAAACATCAGAAAAGAATAACACAAATACGATCAATTGAAGAGCATCTTGTTTATTTTCTGACCGATTTTCTTTCCATTAATATTGTTTTCTTTAAAACTTCCTAACAAACAGTATCCAAAATCTAAACAAATGAATACTTGTGAATTTAGTATAATTTTATTATACCATTATGCAGATATAAAAGTACTAGTACATTTGAAACTTTTAGAATTTTTTCAATATTAAAATTTATTTTTCCTTTTTTAAAAACCGGTGATTGCAATAATAAAAGCTGATTTTATTACCATTTTCCACATTAAATATTCAAATATATATAGCTATCTATTATTTTTTTTGTGATTTTACCCACAGTAATATATACATACATTACAAATGTATTAGGGTGTATTTGTTCCTCCAATTCAATGGTGGAATGCTAATTTTATCATCGAATGATTTCCCTCATTTTTGCTTGTCACAAACTATCCCCCTTTTCAACCCTAATACATTTCTTTAAATTAAATGACTAAGAAACAAGTTCAATGAAGCGTAATAAGACACCTCATCATATTTCTGTGAGAGCTTACAACGAACACCAGATATCTTTAAAGCTTCAAATTCAAATAAATTCTAACATTTCTGAAAGTGGTGTTTGGTCAGAACGTATTTCTTGGTCTTTCATTTTGGGATTTAAAATAGAAATATTTATAACTTATTGGTCAGTGAATAAACCGCTGTAGATAAAAAATATACTCTCACGCAAGTAGAAATGTACGTAGCACTTATTACAAAGGTAAATGATTTGTTCCGTTTGTTTACCAACAGGGATATTTACATAAACAAACACTTACCTTCAACATGTCTTCAATCCAGTAGCATATTAAATCATGATTAATAATAATGAGTATGAAAAATTGTGAAACTTGATTTTTTTAGTATATGGGATTTCATTGGTCATGGTATTCCTATTTCTTTAATATAGATGTTATCCTCTGGTTGATCAAAAGCCAATTTCATGCTCAATTCTGATATTTAACTGTTGTAAGTTCATCCTGAGCATCAACATGACCATTTACATCAAATACACTTCAACTTGTATGGAATCTTTCTGTCACAACTTAAGACATTTCAATTATTCTACAATAGTTGTACATGTATATGTTCAACAATATCATAACGTGTTTAGAGAGAAAATGAAATCCAACATACATAAAAATATGTAGTTTCACAACTCTTAACATTCAAAAACATGTAAAGTCACTTGTAAAACGCTATGTTATGGAGCAAACTGATACTGTTTTTAGAACACATGGCACTTTTGGCTAATTTATGTTTTCGTTGGAAGAAATCTGCAAAATAGAACAAGACAATAAGCCAACACATCATGTATTAAGACAATAATTTAACACCTACAACGGAAGTGTTTTAATTATCACTTTCATTGTTTCATATTTAATCAGTTGATTTCGGGTGTTTAAAAATACGTCTATAATGTAATGCATATATATTTGCAGTTGTCTTGTTATTTCAGCATGGGCAAATAGGATTGGATATTGTATTAATTATTGGTCAATATGGTCAATCAAACTCTGACCATTTCTGGTCAGCAAATCATTTGAAAGTATAATATGGATTCTTGTAATATCAGTCTAAGGATGCCACTGGGCATCATACAACACCAGTAAGTGAGCTTAGGACTTAACCATGGCTTAACAAGTACAGCGAGATAGCCATTTCACCATGGCTTAACAAGTACAGCGAGATAGCCATTTCACCATGGCTTAACAAGTACAGCGAGATAGCCATTTCATCATGAACAACCTGAAAGTAATACCCAGTAATCATCAAACAACACAGGGAAACAACATACAAACTTGATCAAATAAATCTTAAAATAAAAATAAGAATTTGCGTAAATATTTAAAATAAATAATTTCACAACACAATATATCATGCACGTTTCCCTGCTCAGATAATTTAGTTCAAGATAACTTAGTTTTATTTCAAGTAGTGATTAATTACTGAAGTCCATAATATACCACTGTAAATTATTGGAAGAGAATCATAAATTTTCGTTTCATAACAAACTTATCACAGTAAAATGTCTACAATCAATAAAACTCAACACATTTTTTCAAATGACAAAATATCGTCGATATTCTGAATTTAAACATCAAATGACCTGAATGACATTGACATAATTGAAAATAACCAAGCTATAACTTATTAGTTAATGTAACAACAGTAAAACTGCCATGTCTTTTGACTCCGAAAGATTTTTACAGAACCAGGCACAACTTAAATATAACTGATTTAACTATATAAAAATAAAATAATTCTGGTGCATGTCAAGCTTCAGATATACATCAAAAGAAACCAGATATACGTAAGCTCAGTACAACACATTCCAAATATTGATACATTATGTATGCAAAATGAAACTAGAGATTGCACATAAAAAGATACATTGCCCTGCAGGATATGTCTGCTGTGTTAAATGTAGGTTCATATCCATGATCACTGGTTTTTTGTGTAACTTCAAAAATCTTCTCGATTTCTCTTAGAATTATCTATGTATCTCAGTTTAATAATAAACCATACAGGATTTCAATTTTTCGGAATGTAGGGTTGATAGAAAATAACTGGGAAAAGACAAACAAAAAGCACTAAATTTATATCAAAATGAGCAGCAGACTTGTCACTATGAACAAAGTGTCTGTATTTGTAGGTTTGTATCACACCATGTGTATTTATTACTTATAAGCTGCCTTACTATAGACAAATGGTTGATATTTTCATTATTTTGGGACGGTATAGCATCACATTTTGTCATTTCGATTGAGATAATGTGATTTCTATTAAACTTTCAAAAAAAGAACCAAATTTATGCATGATGGAACTGAATAAAACATGATCAATCTTGAAATAAAAAAGTCCTATGTATTGTAGTTTTACATTCCCTGCCTTTCAATTATTTAACTTGTAGCAGCATATAGAATGAATTTGAGTTTATTTGTTGCAGTAAAATAATTTCCTGAGATATGAACTGGATTAATTATGAAGAATGTATGGAAATGAGAGATGAGTAGGACTGTGTGTTACCACCGAGTTATAGGATATACATCACAGCAAATATAACACACAACAACATCATGCACAGCATCACAGTAGAAATCACCCCGTTACAACTGCCCTATTATTGTCATTTTCTATAAGGTCTGAAAGTGTGCATACCGGACATTTCCAGTGAGTATTCCCATCCTCATTTATTTCAATGGACAGAATGATACTAGATTTTAAAATGTCATAATAAAAGTTGGCACTGATTTATAAAATGCAATTTCCTTTCACTTTTTATTTAAATTCCAGATTTGTTTGTTTACGTAAGAGAATATTAAATAATTCCTTTCAACATTGTGATAAAATAAAGCCTAATAAAAAGCAGGTATGAACAGGGTGAGATCTTGTATTGAAACTGACACAGGACCTGACTACCTAACGGCTCACTGACGACAGGGCCTACCTGTCACAACTCTCTGTTACAGTGTTAAACTGATGTCTACAGTAATGTTATCACTCCGCCTCCACTACATACACAACAATATTTTAGGATTACAAGTTTACAGTAATCATCAAGCACTTGTTATGTTTCATATTGGTTGCAAATAGATAACATATTTTAAATTATTGTCTTAAGTCTCAAGTTTGAAATATTTCTTAAAGACACAGCATTCTTAAATATCACGTATGATAAAATTTTCATGGTACATTTATAGTAACATCATGAAATTATCTTTCTAAGTTCAAATTGAATTTGCAAAATTTCAAATCAAATTATAAACCGAGTACGCTGTTCTTTACTAATATATAGACACAGTATATTAACACTGATCTGAGCTGGACAAGCAGGCCCTGGACATTAGCATGGTTATACGTTAAGCTACATACATGCATTGGTCAGTCAGTGACCCTATGCAGGCACCATAACCATGTATTGTGCATATATAATTCTTCATTCCTACCACAAGTATTATGTACAAAAGAGTATGACCTTGACCTCTGTTGACCTTAACCTATACATCAGTTATCACTTTTTAGAATGATGAAGATGACACATATATGCAATATGTATGTATAGATATAAATCTTTTACAGATTAATTGCCTTTCCCACCGATATTTTTCATTATGCATGTCCATTCAGGTATTTTTCACCTCTTTAATGTATCTTTAAACTTACGATGACCTCCAACTTACATTAACTCAATTACAACCAACACAAAGTACTCAAGGTAGGTACTCAGGTAGGCTAGGTCTGATCATAATGCTCCTAGAAATGTCCTGGGTATTCATTTCCTTTTCCTTTCATATAAGAGTTATTCCTCTTGAATAGTACTCTTTAATCCAGGTAGTCCAAGGGTATTTTCTCCAACATCAACTTGAACTGGTTGTTGTGGGTACTGCACTACATTCCATTGTTGCAGTCCAATTTTCCTGGTATTTATTACATGTGAAGTTATATAACATTGTCTGTACATGAAGTTATAAAAACTCAACACGCACTGCAATATATTACAGGTAACTGGTATCCCTTAGAGGATCAGCTATCTGTGTGATAACCATTCCATAATGAATACCTTCTCTATATCCATCGGTTATCTGCATGATAACAGCTTCATAATAACACTACCATTCTTGGTATTGGTTATCAGTATAATACAACAACTCCATAATAGCAACACCTTTCACGGTATCCGTTATCAAATTTAGTTATCAGCATGATAACAACTCCATAATAACACTACCAATCTTGGTATCGGTTATCATTGCTCCATACAACAACAACAGTCTCTGTGTGAAAATAAATGTTCCACAGATATGTTAAATTCCTCCTAGCACATGTATTTCTAGACACATGAGTGACAAGTATATAAGGATAAGAATAATCCTGTACCGTCATTCTCAGTGGTAGAAGCACTTTAAACAGGTCACTACATTCACGTATGACCTTGAAAAAAGGTACCACAAGGTCACATGACATTAACACTTGTCCTGTGACACATGTGTGATAAAAGTCGTCTGTCCTGTGGGTTGTGGTACGTAGATATTTGTGTCTTACAGAGAATCACAAACTCCTGGTCCGTCACGAGCGCAAGTCACTTCACTGTGTCCATGTGATATCAATATTATATAAATAGCTGCCTTTATACATCTGGTACTGCTGCTGACAGGAAACATCCCACAGTGGACAGGTACCAATGAGATACTATACAGTGTTACACTATATAAAATACCACCACGACAGACTAAAACCCTGTACAGAATGTACACTATGTATAGAGGAATAGATTCAATCTCCTCGCCCATATTACAGTGTACGTAAAACATTTTATAATCCTATCTACATCTTTAATATTGTAGTCAGTGGAATAAATTATGTATCACTCATATCTAATGAATATTAATTTCCTTAGTTCTTATTAACAATGCATTAAGCATTTACAGTTGATATGTGTGTACAATCATGAGTAATACCTTAAATAAAACAATAGATTATATTTTATATGTAATATTTACATACTCAAAACAATTGTACAATATATTATAAATACCACAAATATTATAAATATTTTCTTTCGATAATCAAACAACCCCACCCAACCAACCCACTTTAATCCCTCAAACAACCTAAATATCATGTATATACATTCAAAACCAGTTATTTATTCTACATAAAATTGATGAATGAAAATTTACATATGGTCAATATTTATGGATTCTATTTATCAACTCAATGTCACTTAAAAATGAAGGATATTTTTCTTATTTTTGTCCATAAAAGATGTATTCTAATTCAATAAATGAAACTTTTTTGCAAGAAATTTAAATGTCTGTCATGGTGGTATTTTATATCTTAACACAAAGAACTATATTACAACATTTACTACACAGGAGGTGGGCCATTGACGTATCGTAGCTCTGGGGTGACATTGACACTAAAGTCTCCAATACGTTTGACGAGATCTGGGTCGACCATGTAGGCCACACCCATCATCATGAACACAGCGGCTGCTCGCACATAACCTGACTTCAGCCAGGAGGCAGATGAAGATGAGGAAGAAGATAAGGAAGAAGATGATAATGATGTGGATGATGAAGGAATACATGCTGGATTTGCTGCCAGAGTTGTTTTAATATCAGTTCTGTAAATAACAAAGAAACAAGTATTAAATTTATGGCACAGCTAATTCCAACACTAAATCCCTTCTTCCAGTTTTCACAAATCATGCTTATATGATTTTTTTGTAATATTTCTTCATAAATTTGGAAATTGTTTATTACAAATATATCTTCTGATGACAAAGAGGTACCCTTGTAGAACTAATATTACACCATGATCCTTTTTTGTTTTAATGTCCATCATCATTAGCCAGCTCTCACAAGTAATAACTTACTGCTCCATAGTTTCCTGTGAGTTTCCAAACACTGCCAGCTGTTCCAGCTGTCGACAGTGTTTCTGGGCCTTACACAGTTGCTCATGGATTTCCGCCATTGACATGGTCATTTCCACCTTGGTCACCTCATCAATAAAGGGAGATAACTGGCCACGGAGGGCCTGCAGTCGGGATATCATCTGATCCACCTTATATAGAGGTCCATTTGGGTCCTGTAATAAACATTATTACTCATATAACTACTTTTTCTATATCAAAGATTTAGAAAACAAGATGTCAACATTAACAAATTTCATGGCAAAACTCATGTAAGCTTTTATTCCAAGTATGTTCTTACTCTCAGGGAAGTATGGTTCCACATAAAATCATACAAAAATTAAAATAAGAAATTCTAGAAGATCCTGAAGTGTTAAATACCTCCCTGAATATGTACTTAAAATATCCATTTTGTCATATACTACCATTATCTTGAAAATTATATTACTTTTAACATTTTTGTAAATTTTATACCATAAAATCCCTATACAAAACTTCTGATACATTTATCAATAAAATTTAACAAACCTGGAGGTCCAAATTCTCCTCTGTAAATCCGTCTGTCAGTAAACCATTGAGCTGGCCGCGTAACAAGACATACTCACTCCACAGGTTGTGAATTTGCTGTATGTCGGGCAGGTCCTGGTTCACTCTGGAGAGTATCACAAAGGGAGACAACTTATGAATAGTAAGTTAGTTATGATACATGGATTAAGGAAATGGGGTAATTAATCTAATGTGTATCTTCAGATTAAAATGGAAAAGTTTCAAAAACTGGTTAAATGAAAATGATAAAATAATCAACTCTATTAGTGATGTTTCATATTGCCACTTTCTTAATAAGGTGGGTGGGTAGGAATTTATTTAGAGTTTATTTTATTTTTGAGTGAGGTAAAATTGTGAAGGTCTGAGGTAAAAACTAGGGTCTGTCAGGGTACCTGAATCATACATATTTTGTTTTGGCTTCATGTTTGAAAACATCTTTATTTACACAAGCTATTGGTTACTACATGATCAGGTTACACATTACAATTTCTTGATTTACATCAGTAGTAAAACTCTGTCACAAGTTTTGTAGGGTATGCACTATAGTGTTGTCTCCACTTCTATTACAACACCACAGCCATCTCCCGTTTGTCACTTGTACTGTGAGATACTGATAGCATTATTCTATTCTCCGATGTAAGGCTAGACCTCCTACCAGTTAGACATATTCACAGTTTAAGACTAGATACACACCTTTCCAGCTTGAGACTGGACACAAGGTCAGCCTGCTTCAGTTGTTCTACAAACACGTCCAGATTGATGGATGGGTGATCCTGCTGGAAACCCTGACCCGTTTTGTACAAATCCCTGATGGTTTGTTGTACACTTTGAAGCACTACATGATTTTTCTGAAATAAGAAAGAACAATGTTTCCAAGATAAAACACAAATGTCTTTCACTAAAGTTATCTCAAAGTTATCTCAAATTACACTACTTTAATTATTGATGCATTTATTTATCAAATAAAAAATAAAAAATATTGAAATAAAAAACTGACTATGGATTAATTAATAGCCAATCTGTGACATTTTCTTAAGAATACCTTCACTTTGTCTGAATGCTGAGTCACATTCTAACAGAATTTACCAAAAATATTAATCACAGGTACACCACACTACTTGCCATTTAACAATATACATGATTATGTTATTGCAGTACCTTTGCTAGCTTGAGACTTTGTTCCACCTGAGTGACTGAGGAGAATCGTTGGGGCGTGCCCTCCACCTCACAGCTCTGTAGACCAGTCCGCACGTTGCTCATACTCTTACACATATTGGACAACGCCTGCGACTGTTGCTGACGCTCACACGCGAAGGCATGTAGCTTTTCCCACTGGTACAGCATGTCTGTCAATAGGGAAAGCGTCATATACATGTACTTAATCAGTCAGGGAAACATCATAGTGGTTTAAACCCAATCAGAAAACCAGTCAGGCATCAGGTAAAGTTTTATTCGGAATACTTCATAAACTTTAAAGTTTATTTAAAACTAAATAACACCAATGGTCATCTAATTTTCAGGTTTTTTGGGTGTTTTTTATGAATTATGCTTGATTATTTGGAAACAGAGAAATAAATATGCAATTTTGGATTCTCTTAAGAGACCATATAAATTCTTATATCTGCATATGTATCATTATCAGGGGATTAATTGTAACCATTTACACAGGATTATTTTATAAACAAAAGAAGCAGGCAATTGTTGGAAGAAAGGGTCAAGTTTACAAACAAGTACTTGCTATCAGGTGCTCACCTTTTAAGTTCTCTAATTGTGACTCACCTTTTAAGTTCTCTAGTTGTGACTCACCTTTTAAGTTCTCTAGTTGTGACTCTGTGGCCTCGGCTGGCAGGTGGTTGTAGACACTTTGTAGACAATTTATATTTGTTTGACAGGTAGCAATGATTTCAGCCTAGAAGGTAAAAAAATAGTTCAATAAAATCCAAACCTCAATAAAAATGTTGATAATAGCTTCCTGTTAGCTGAAGGAAACAACTAAGAGTCGCTTTTACCTTTTATAAACTGCTGTTCATAAACAACTCTATATATATTACACATAATTTTTAAACCAAAACAGTACTTTGCAGTAACTTTTTTACCCAGTAGGGAGGTACTTATTCATCAGATATATATTATGTTCTGTAACTGTATGGTGGAACGTCGTATTTATAATGAGAAACACTTAATGCATGCCCACAGACGATTCATGACTATCACCTGTCTACCCGTAACACATGACCAGTAAACTATCCTACAGACTTACATATTTGTGGGAGTTCATAGCAATGCCTGTCCTGAACTGGTCTTTTCTTCGTTTCTTAAGGCAGTGGTCAGTTATTTTCAGTTGACTGGCCGAGTCGTCCAGGAAGTAGTGTAAATCCTCTAGATCCGAGTCACTGTCGTATCCCTGACGACTGCTCTGGGTCACCAGGCGAGGTCTACTCTTTCCTTCTTTTTTCCTTCGTTCCATTTCGGCGGAGACCAGGGATACGTTTTTAGGGGAGGGGTAGATTTCGTCAAACTCAAGATCCTCCTCAAGCTGGTTCCATCTCAACGTTTGCTCCTCCTGATCCTCCCCCATGGACATATATACCTGAAGGGCAAGGTCATACAAAGGTCAGTGAGCTCAGAGGTGGGGATAAAATGCAACTTTGAATATATCTGAGTCAGATTATAACTTAATTATGGAAAAAAATGTCTACCATCTATTTTTATTTTGACATGAGAAGCTCATGAGAGATTTATTCGATACAAGCATATCTTTTATCAATGATCTGTCATCGTATCTCTTGAATACAGATGCAGTAGTACTACTTACAAAGGAAGTAAAATTGTGCTATATTACCTTGAAAAGACCACAACCACTATATCTATGATCTGTATAATATATACCTCATTCTCATGAAATAAAAAAAATAACATTTGAGCATAACTATATTGTAAACATATGTACATCTATAATAGAAATTACTTGCAATTTTATAATAGATAGTTTGCCCTTCAAACAACAGTGAATGGACATCTTTCTCCCACTCTTCAGTAAATCCTGCCAGTGCATCATCCATACTATCAAACATCACTACAATCTCGTCAGACATGACTGGGGAAAAGTCACCACTACCCTAACTATGTAAGTCAATTTTCTCACAGAAATTTATAAAGTGTATCCTATCAAACAGTTTCAAATTATTGAATTATTTCATTTTTTAAGAAAATAATGTGTCATGTGATTGATCATTGAAATGAAGGGAAAGCAGTGACAAACAGCTTACATTGTGCAGCTGTGCATGTCGGATATCCAATACAAAGTGTGTCAATAGAAAATAGCTGATCAATATTTCTAAATGTGTATCCTGGCGAGAAGGATTAAACACACCTAAAGGTCTTGGTTTTCAGTCCTACTTATCAGACAAAGCATAAGGTGCACTTTGCCTTTCAACAATGTCAGAAGGACATTTTCTTCTTATAAGATTTATATTGCTATAGTCAGTCTAAAGAGCTTGCTCAAAATTTAGTCTAGTGAAAAGGTGGATATTGTTTATAATTTAGAATTGTTTATTGAATGAAAAGGTGAGGCAATGGTATCAAATTAGACATGTTGGCGGAATTTTTTTACACAGCAGCTGTGACATTGTACATTATATAAATCTGCCTGTATCCATGGCTTTAAGCATAACCAATCATATGTTTCGTAGTTACCATAGAGATTGACATTTACAGAAATTAGTAGTGACTGTATGAAACAGCTGCATCTTTTAAATAAAAAGGATATTGTATAATTACAGATGCTGTTGTCTGATGCCCCCTTTGTGGTGAGATATGACCAGGTATGCCCCTGTGTGGTGAGATATGACCAGGTATGCCCCTGTGTGGTGACATATGACCAGGTAGGCCCCTGTGTGGTGAGATATGACCAGGTAGGCTCCGGTGTGGTGAGATATGACCAGGTATGCCTCTGTGTGGTGAGATATGACCAGGTAGGCCTCTGTGTGGTGAGATATGACCAGGTATGCCCCTGTGTGGTGAGATATGACCAGGTATGCCCCTGTGTGGTGAGATATGACCAGGTAGGCTCCGGTGTGGTGAGATATGACCAGGTATGCCTCTGTGTGGTGAGATATGACCAGGTAGGTCCCTGTGTGGTAAGATATGACCAGGTGGCCCCGGTGAGATGCGATATGACCAGGTAGGCCCCAGTGTGGTAAGATATGACCAGGTAGGCCCCGGTGTGGTGAGACATGACCAGGTAGGCCCCTGTGTGGTAAGATTTGACCAGGTAGGCCCCTGTGTGGTAAGATTTGACCAGGTAGGCCCCTGTGTGGTAAGATTTGACCAGGTAGGCCCCTGTGTGGTAAGATATGACCATGTAGGCCCCTGTGTGATAAGATATGACCAGGTAGGCCCCTGTGAGGTAAGATATGACCAGGTAGGCCCCTGTGTGGTGAGATAAGACCAGGTAGGCCCCTGTGTGGTGAGATATGCCCAGGTAGGCCCCGGTGTGGTGAGATATGACCATGTAGGCCCCTGTGTGGTGAGATATGACCATGTAGGCCCCTGTGTGGTAAGAAATGACCAGGTAGGCCCCTGTATGATAAGATATGACCAGGTAGGCCCCTGTGTGGCAAGATATGACCAGGTAGGCCCCTGTGTGGGAAGATATGACCAGGTAGGCCCCTGTGTGGCAAGATATGACCAGGTAGGCCCCTGTGTGGTAAGATATGACCAGGTGGCCCCGGTGAGATGAGATATGACCAGGTAGGCCCCAGTGTGGTGAGATATGACCAGGTAGGCCACTGTGTGGTAAGATATGACCAGGTAGGCCCCTGTGTGGTAAGATATGACCAGGTGGCCCCGGTGAGATGAGATATGACCAGGTAGGCCCCAGTGTGGTGAGATATGACCAGGTAGGCCACTGTGTGGTAAGATATGACCAGGTAGGCCCCTGTATGATAAGATATGACCAGGTAGGCCCCTGTGTGGTAAGACATGACCAGGTAGGCCCCCTTGTGTGGTAAGATATGACCAGGTGGTATCCTATGTGTAACGAGGTGCCATAAGGGGAGACCATGTGTGGTGAGAGGTGACAAGGTCTGATCCTGTACGGTAAGATAAAGCCAGGCCCTAAGGTGAGACCAGTTTTACCTGGTGGTAGTTATCCCACGCTGGTTCTGAGACAGAAGCTGTACTGTTGAGACCATCTTCCTCATCGGACACCAGGATGTCAGTTTGTGCCGTCTCATAATCATCAGAGCAGGCTGTAATACACAAAGATATGGAATAAGGACTACTTTTGAATAACCATATTACCATATTCTGTATTTAATCAAACTATTGTCCCAAGCTTATACTTCATCAGAATACTTTGATCGCTTTATTAAAATACATTTTCAGTAAAAACTAGCATCTACTACAGGAATAATGTTTTTCTATTGAATATTTATTGACTCACCTGAGCTCTCTGTCTCAGACTCACTAGAGTCAAACACACTTCCCTCAGGAGGACTTGTCTGACTGGACTCGTACAGCTTGCGCTTTGCTCCAGCACGAGGGAAGGTAGCAGCGGAGCCACCCAGCTTGTTATTGGCCGACAGGTGCTCACTTCCATAACTAAGGCGATCAATGGCTGTCTCTGACCGAGACAGTGACGATATGTCAAAGTCATCTCCTATGTCTGTAAGCTGTATGGCGCTCCAAGGTCGGTCCTTTCTGCATTTCCGCTGCCGAAGTTTCACAGTGTTGTGGAATGCTGGAAGATTCTGAGGTAGTGACGCATCAGAATTGTAATCCAGTCCAAGGACACTGTCAAACATGGCTTCATGTTTACTGCCATCATCACTGGCGGTGGAATACACATCCGATCCGCCATCACTTTCCTCACTACTCGCATCACATGAATTGTCCTCTTTGTGCTGCTTGTTTCCGACACTTGATCTTTCAGGTGTAACTAGACGCTCTGCTCCAGCAATAAGTTTCTTGATGTCCTCACAGTCACTTTCTGTGCTGATGTGGCCGAGTGACTCTGTGGTTCCACTGCTGTAGCCGATGTCCCGGGAGTCGGACTTAAGGCGGTGGTGTTTTAACATGTCCAGGTCAGAGTCGCTGTACTCTGAGGACATTTTACCCTCCACCTCGCTCACCACCGCACTGTCCTTTCCACTCTGGTTCTCTGAACTGTGGTCAAGGCCGAAGCTGCTACGGTCAAGGCCAAAACTGCTATCGTCTAAAAGTGGCGAGTCAGCTACGTCTGCCTGGCGTAATGGGAGGCCAAAGCTGTCGTCAAAGCCGGACCCACTCACATTACCCCCCAGGAAGTCACTGTCAAATTTGAGCAGATCTGGGATCCATTTACTGCCGAGAATTGGGGACGGAAATGTAAACTGGAGAACAAACAAAGACATAGGTTATACCAAATATGATAATAAAAGGGGGAAATATATTATTTCAGTCTACAGGTAACAGTGTATCAGGGTTCTCCCGTAACTGTTTTACCATCATATACAATTATATCATTATCCTACAACACCTATAGTCTTACAATGTACCTTTCCAAAATATACTCATTATTATGGTTAATTTTGATTTTATCTGGTATATGATACGTTCATAGATATAGCACAATGTGTTAGTCTTTGATTGAGAGCAATATGAACGACCACAACATGAAGTAAATCCCTTTAAATAAAATTAAAACAAAAAAGTCTGGAATACAGATCAGGAAGAAACAGGGATGTTACCAGAAAAGAAAAAAGAAATCAAAGAGAAAGGGAGGAACACACCTCACCCATTTAGAAACTTCACCTTTTTTTCCTTTTTTTAGTTTCGGAACAAATCAAGAACTTTTATGCTCATGGTAATTTTTTCATGAAAAGAAAAACGAGGAAACTCTGAAAAGAGGAAGAATCACATCCCTGCAGAATATTCTTTTTTGTCCCACCGACACTTTCATGTTTATTTACGAACCTAACATCCTTTCTAACTCTTTCCAAGCAGTTCTCTTCCAAAATGGTAGAGATTTTTGACTCATAGAGAACAAATGTATAACTTAATAACTTTGGACCATGTTCCTTGTCTGACAGTAGATGAAAACAAGAGTATGGTTAGTGATAACAGATGGTAATAACACAGATTACATTATCTAAAACTGCCACACAATTGGCAAATACTCAGTCAGCTGTGTGACTATTACAACTGATATTGTTCCATTTGATTGAATGACATAATTGATCCAATAGTCATTTACTGTGATATTTTTATATCAATTGCATTTCATTATGTCATCTGATTTATGGAGTAGTTAGTATCACAGAATCAAATAACTTTTTGAAATATTTCTATTGCTAGTGATGTAACCTTTTAGGTAAAAGAATTCAATACCAGAAATTAGTGTTTCCTCATACACACTTCAGGTTCCATGAGACTAAAACCATGTAATGGTCTCATTCATGAATGCCAACCTTTCAAATTTCTCATGGGAGAGAACTCATGTGGCAAAATTTACTTACAATAATATGTATTCCACAAAATGTAAACATAAAATGTCATGGATTACCGGTAAGCTGATTTGTTCTATGAGTCTAAGCAAAAAAAGCTAGATGAAACATCTGTTAATTTTTTCATTATAGATATGGAGAATTGGTATGTATCAGGATGTTCCATCTGGAGATGAGGTAGAAAAAGACAATTTGACGAAACTGAGCATGTCATTTAGTGGCTTGTACTCTTAACAGGTTTGATTTCATACAGCTATTTTTTCACTTATGGGGGGAACATTTTACACCGCTGTTGGATTTGATTGTTCTAGCTGTACATGTATAACTAAATGAATAGGAAACATAACAGTTTGGTGGAGTCCCGACGCCCCTCAAAACTAGCAGCTACGAATGTAACCATGTGTGGAGTTTTCAGAAAGGGTATATTGGAATAGCCATAGAACATGTTGCTACATATTGACAATATGACAACACCAGAGAAACTCATGATGAGTTTGTCCTAATTATGAAGTCTGGGTTGGTCAGGAAACGGCCGGAAATCACACTGACCATTACATCACAAAGATTTCTCTGCCTTCATCACAGAGGTCTGGCAGATCAATACCATCACGCGGGGAATTGGTGACCCTAATGACAATAGATTTGAGACGAAATCCTCACAACTGAGGGAAATTTAGTCTACATAACACTCTGTAACACTCCGTTACAAAAGACTGCCACTAATAGTCGCTCAATCCCATTGTCTCTGTGATAGCTCTTGCATGCATTTTCATTTCCACAACTAATTATCAGCGAGAACGTTGTTGCATGATGTTGTTACGACATGACATAGATACAGTGGCTCTAATTAAAGGGCGTTAAGACTCCAACCAAAACGTGCGAAGGGAGCCGAGAGATTGCCATAGAAACGGATAGAAAATGGCAACCAAATTGTCACGAAATCATTCCCATCGTCTCACTAATCATCTGATCATACATAATCCCACTGGGAGTTGTGATAATCCCTGTGTTACTATATATAGGTTGGTGTTATCTCACTGATCCTAAGCACAAAGTGTATGTTCGCTGCTATGTATTATTGATCAGAAAGGGTCTAAATAATGTATATACAGTACAGAAACAGAGGATCCAGACATCACTATCCAATGACTGCATATACAGGCAGCTCCCTGTAAGGGTCATCTTAAGAGGCTGACCTTCATATACAGGTAAAGGTCATCTCTCCATAATGACACCATTCATTTCTAACGAATGAAGTAGGTAAAATGTTGCAATGCTATCAGCATTATACAGGTGAATATCACTGGTAAATTTCAGTTTATAAGGCAATTGCAAATAAAATCTATTCTATGGCTATTCAATGTGAAAAAAACCTGAAATATCAGAAACTAATTTTTTTATGATAGATTATACATGAAGGAGACGAAAAAAATGTCAAATATATCATGAAATATCTAGCTACCACAAAAACAATGAAAAGCTTTTCCACAAGCACTTCAATAGTATATTCAGACCCATGTAGTTTTGATATTCTATGCACACACACAACTTATTATAAACCCGTAAAGAAATCATTATTGAAGCCCCAGGATCCTCCTACATGTGCAGCCTGCAGGAGATTAAATAAGTGTATTGTCATTGGGATTACATCGACCTCCGTGTACCAAACACGTTGTAAGATATATCCTTTAGCTTCATTTATTATCAAATAAAAGTGTGAATAAATTTGTATTACTGAAACTAGACAGCACACTTTACTTGTCAATAAGTGTGAGTGTGAATAAACTTGTTAAATCTAAAACGACACATCTTCTCTGTCAGTGTGCCTTCTAAAGTCCAATACTTGTCAATGTCCTCAACTCTCCACAGTCAAGTTCTTTATCTTGACAATCAATAAAAGGGAATGAACAGACCCCAGCCCGTTAAGTCGGCAAGCATCAGAAAACAGCAGGTCTGCAGTCAATTTTACATGAATAAACATTTGATGTAATTGTATTTTGTCTATTTTTCCATTCTAAACCCCCCTCTAGATCTCCCAAGACAACAGTGGCACATGTTGAATCGATCAAAAGGGAAAGCTTAATGCTACAATCTCCTGGCATCCATTCTTTTATATGGAGTTTCGGAGTTATCTTAAATGGTAGCAGAACTTAAACTGTATTTCCCCAAATTACATAGGCTTTTCTAGAAAGAACTTTGGCTGAGGTATTTTGCGTTAATTTATTTTCAAGATCGAGTTGGAACGAAAAGGATTTTTTTTACCAAAGAAATGGAGCTAAACGCAAAGTCTAACCAAAGTTATAGTGATATATCAGTGAAGTACTCCTCAAAATATACCCACATATGAGGTTTGATGGTTAATGCTATTCTAGACTTTAGAGTGATGGAGATAAACCCAAAGTCTAACAAAAATATATTTTGTAGATGAAGGTCAGTACCTTGTAGGGATTCAAAGACACAGGATGGAAAAGAACTTGTAATGTACGTCCTCTCCACTATGCTTATTTCAGGAGCAGAAGAAAACATTCTTTTTTAACAATTTATAATTTTCTAGCATTACACTTGCAGTATTGACTATACTCTTGTCTTAACTTTATAACATCTGCAAACTCCAACTGAAATCTCATAAAATAATATCAATGTTATTTGCCCGATTCCTATTTTTATCCTGACATGTCAACAGATCGTTGAATCAATCTGTCCGACCGAGCAGTGTTATCAGCTCTCCAACTCACCGATTACGTAAATCTGAAGTTGTATAATATTACTACATTTCTATAACACATGCTAATCAATGAATTATAAAATCTGTGCAACCATTTCAAGTCCTCAGCAAGCTGATATCCCGGCCTGCCTACGTGCTTCATTGCAGTAATCAGTGATCACCTAACATTTATGTGGGAACTTGGTCCACAGAAACTGGCTCCTCTCTAAAAGCTTCATATTTAAATAATAAATTTAATATATATTAAAAGAATAAAGAACCAAATTGTAATGATATTTTAGTGTGTAATTCATCATATTTCGCTAATGAAACATGAAGAGTGTCAGCCTTTAATTTTGAAGTACATACAAAAATCCCCCATTATCTCTACACTGTGATTTATCACTGCCCTTTTATGTCTGTGTTTAAACTGGGAAACATTTGTCTTGCAATATATAACTTACTCTTAATTAAATGGTTTGATCTTAACAGGGATCAATGAAATATTCTGGGCCAAAGTGTCAAAAAGTGCAAATCATTTCCTCTTGTAAATTATCTCTAAATGCAACCTCATCATAAATTTCTTTTAATACATTTGAAATTGATAAAAAAAAAACACCACCATATAACAATTGATCTCAATCAAGTTATTTTGCTTCCTTGATTATAAAAAATACTTTTTTTTGAAGAAAAGAATTTTGATAATATGCAACCTACTAAAAGGGAAAATTCCTTTTGACAAAACCAATGTGACAGAGAAAACAATTACAAGAAACCTACCTAAACGATACCAGCTGAAATCCATGTTTGTCTCTATTCTCTTTGATGTTTTGTTTGGCTAACACATAAAACACAAACGTCCAAATGACCCTGCTTTCCTCACAACTGGACATGTAGTGGGCATCCTCAGCATACAAACATTTCTTTGATCTAGTGAGCTTTTCACTATTTACGGCCCAAATTGATGAAATATTTATGCGGTGGACATTGAACTAATAGGAACATACATTGACACCTCTGAGGCATTGTCCAAATGGGCATGATATTCTTTTGTTAGGAAGAACCGGAAAAATGATTGGTCAGGTTTCACTAGCCAGGTGACATATTATTGGTCGATTTATAGCCTTTCGGTCACCTATTAACTTGCATGTTTATGGTACACAGCATTAGCAAATCCATGTCAAATACTTGACCATGAACCAAACTTGTTTTTATACAATTTTCTAATTCTCTAGAGCAATATTCCCTTGATCTTATCCGCGGGTAATGGAAAGTGTTCAATACCGTAACGCAGTAAAGATAATTGACTCCCAAAGGTGTTGTTTCTCTACTTTATTGAACGTACATTTATCTCAAAATAAAATCAGAAAGATAGCAGTTGTTGATGTTTTTTGTTGCAAAATTCCAAGAAATCTTGTCTCTAAAATCTTTGGCGTTGGTAAACAAATCAATATTTTTGACAAAACTGAACAAAGGTTAAGATTTATCTCTATGTTTTTACACAGCATTTCAACAGGAAGCAACCCAGTTTGAGTAGTTTCTACATTAAGAATGCATGCTTCATAAACAGGATTTGGTCATAAAAAATAAATAGTTAATGCATTTTAATTATTGATTAATTTTACTATGTAAACTTTGGAAATTAATTCAATTCATCCCCATATTTGGTTCTGTTTTCCTGGTTGTCTAGGCTCTCCTATAGATTTTTCTAAACACGCACTTCAGTACACACCAAAGACATCATGTATGTTTAGCACCAGAGGTTTAAACTCAGTCTTCACAGCCAATAATCAAACTTGTGTGTAGACTGCATCAACAGTAGTTCTAGGAATAAAAACAACCCTGTACTAAAACCGAACTCTACACTAACACCAAAACTTCTAAACCTTTGTCTGTAGTTTGCGGGTTACGATGATCATTACCATCGTACCATAACATATCAGCATTATTTTTTGTGTATTTATATATGCGATACACCTCTTTGTATGCCCCTACCTTATTATTTTTTGTGTATTTATATATGCGATACACCTCTTTGTATGCCCCTACCACATTATTTTTTGTGTATTATATATGTGATACTCCTCTTTGTATGCCCCTACCACATCATTTTTTGTGTATTTATATATGTGATACTCCTCTCTGTATGCCCCTACCACATTATTTTTTGTGTATTTATATATGCGATACTCCTCTTTGTATG
>NW_018408909.1:292982-306775 GCF_002113885.1 Mizuhopecten yessoensis | reverse complement strand
TTATATATGCGATACTCCTCTTTGTATGTCCCTACCACATTAAATTTTGTGTATTTATATATGCGATACTCCTCTTTGTATGTCCCTACCACATTAAATTTTGTGTATTTATATATGCGATACTCCTCTTTGTATGTCCCTACCACATTATTTTTTGTGTATTTATATATGCGATACTCCTCTTTGTATGTCCCTACCACATTAAATTTTGTGTTATGTGTAAACTTTGTGTTAAGCTTCATTTCTCTGATACTACAAGTTGTCTTCAAAATCTTAGGGAGTACTACACTATCATGTGACGGCCATTGTGATCTATACTGCGACTTTATTAACTTTGGTCAGACTTTACGTTCAGCTCCATAACTCTAATTCTAAAAGTCACACAGTCATCCAACTTCATATGTAGATACTCCTTGAGAAGTACTACACTAATATTATAAATGCAGGTCACTGTGACCTATATTTTCTGCTTCACTGACTTTGGTAAGGTTTTATATTTAGCTCCATTTCAATCAAAGTAGTAGTGAGGACATCAATGTCATACAAACATTTTTTAGCTATCTACAGTTCTCACTCGAAAGATCAAACTCGAATATGATACAATCCTTTTTCAAAAATATATTAATTTTCAAAAATGTTCAGCATATTTAAACTTCCTTCTACTACAACAATCCCTGTCACCTACTGATTTTAAATGATATTAGTTAATTTGATAGTGTCATTCCACTGTAACATCCCAAACCAGTGTGATTACACAACGACCCACTTTTAAAGCATGGCATTAACCTTAATTTAATTATAAAATCAGATAATGCTACTTCAGTAATAAAAGTTGGCATCATAAATTACTGAACAACATTTCGTCCCAAAACAATTTCTATGAATCTGTTTACAGTATTCTTGGTCAGTGATCTCTGACCTGTAATAAATATATTGACTTTGAGCATCAACAACCCATATCTATATCGACAATCACAAAAAACTGTTACACTTGTTGATCAAAGACAGGTCACATGACCAATACTATTGACTATTCTACGATCAAAGACAAGTCACGTGACCTGAGTAGGGCCGAACACGCCATAAAGTGTTGTGGTCAACCAGGGATAACGTTTATGGAGATTTGATATTCCTAGAATGATCTCCCATTCACCTGCGTGTCCTTGGATGACCTCTGTAATTCTATCAATACCTGTGGATACTATAATTGATATACTATGAAATGAAGTCAATATCCTGATAACACTTTTGTTATAAATAAGTATAGTTTTCAAGTAATATCTAGTAATAAGATTTGATAAAATGTTTTTAGCAAAAGTCTATTAAGCTAATTGGAAACATTGACTGTAAAGTCATGGATTGTTTCAAGTGTTACTGTACTAGCAGGATTATCATTGCAATATTTTATTGAAAATCACCATTACATATTTTCAGTTCCTTTCTGGACTTGATGTATTGATTAACATTGATATCAGTAGCATTATTTATGAGGGAAAGCACTTATTTAACTTCAGCTCTCATAAATAATTTGTTACATTACTTATTGAAACTCCCACCTAAAGAACTATTCACCAGGAAAACTACCTATTTGGACTAAGGTAAATACATATGTACTGAATTTTATCAAGCAGATTTTAATTTCTATGAAATTGAAGTAAAAGTACTCAAAAAACGGTAAATATATACAATGTAGGTTTAACCAGAAATGACACTCATTCATAAAATCTGTTGAACAGTTCATTAAGCATTGAATTGTGATGATATGTCATTTACAGTCTATATGAATGACACTTTCAAAGCATGATGTGCTAGCATGCATTATGTTTGCCTGCAAAGCTGTGTCATTCATATAGACTGTAAATGCCATATCAACACAGTTCGATGCTTAATGAACTGTTCAACAGACTTTATGAATGAGTGTCATCTCTGGTTAAACCTACATTGTATATACATGTACAGTCAAATTCAGGAATATTCTCGATGTCCAATCTAACACTCCTCTTCTTTTTCTTTTCAACCAGGGCCCCTAGGATTATATTTATCACATATATAATAAATTTTCCTTGTTTCCTTTATAGTTATAGCTGGTCCAAATCTAGAGTTCTATAATGAGTTTCCCATCTAACAGAAACAATGGAGGAACAACTTGTGTATAGATCCCAAAGGCATTGGCATGGAAATAGAACTGCCTAATGTATTTAGGTCGAGCAGACCTACTTCAGTACAGTAGTACGTACACAGTTCGGAAGACATATATTGTCTATTTCTTTAGGAGACAGGGTTTCCGGGTTGCAGCTTTTCAGAACATTTTCCTTGGGATGAAATTGGTCTAAGTAATTACATATACGCCTCCTCTCTGTAGTTATCTAACTCCGTTTGTGTCTTTCTATAAATAAATGGTGCCAGAGAGAGTTTAGTGCTCAATTTTCCTAGCAGACATTGCCACTTTTGACCTTAGAGCACTCCTAATGTAAAGTGGGTTATTTTTGTGATGCATTACAATTTAGGACTGAAAAATGTAAATCAAACAATTTCTCTGTGCTTATCCAGTGTATAAAAACTTAGAACTACTTTAATTTGACAATATCAAACATTTTAAATGAGAACATTATGATAAACTGGATGTTTATAACGGTATATGACACCAATTTGGAACCAAGCATGATATATGATAACTACATGGACCAGTAAATCCAGTAATAACAAATGTGCAGAAATATTCCCCTCTAGGTTTATCTAGATGTCTGAAAACATTTAAGACAGGGTTGAAAGTGAAAAGGGGAAGTAATCAGGTACAGGAAAAGATATAAAGGAGTTACATTTTCTTGGTTCTTGTCAGATTTAATGTTTGGGTTCTATTTTGATAAAAATCACACTTTTGTGTTCAAACATAACTTTGTTTAGCGTGTGAAAGAAATTTGGAGAATATGAGGTTTTGATTTGTGGATCATTCAATCACAAATCACAACAGGAAAGGAAATGTAACTTTACAGAAGTTGAAATATAGTATATATACATTGATGGAGTCTAGAGACTGAGCTGAGAGAGGTGCTAACCTTTTTTGTTTTCAACTCATTTTCCAGTCTACATTGGGCCTCTAGAGAGAGGAGCCAAGCGGAGTGCCATCGTTGCTGGAGTGTGTTGGCGCTGCGCTCCAGGTACAGACGGTTGTGGTCCAACACCCGTTCAACCGCAGCTTCATCCTGCAGGTGCTCACTCAGCTTCAGCACCGCATTGACATTCCTGGAGTGAGACTCAATATCCCTCTGGAGAACCTGGGGAGACATAAAGAGAGGCTGGGGTTAGTTCAGTCGTATACAACACTATCAATGGAGTCTCGTTAACCTGGGACAACTCCCAGCAACGATTATTTGTTGTTAGGGATTAACAACTGTCAAATAAATAAAATTAAACTGTAAACATGCTGGCATGTAGCGATCAAAATGATGCCAACAAAACACTATCTTTGGTGCCTAATTAAACTCAATAAATTTTGTTTAAATGACAAGGTATTCTTGATTTATACCCTGCCAGGCGGTATAACATTTTGAACAATAGCAACAGCCAGTAGGATATCTTAATAGCAGCAAAACCATTCCATAACTACATATATAGCGAACTAAACTACCAGCATACCCCCATAATACCTCCAGATCTGATCAGAAATATCCCCATAGAAGCGATTATTATTTATTCATTCCAACAGACAAGTATTATCATTGTACCCAAAGACCTCACAGCAAAGCAAATGAAATCCTGTTGTCTGTTTCATTGACCTTGAAAGGGCTGGAATTTGACACACATGAATTGGGATATGAGACAGACTAACATGCCTTAAACTACAAAAAGAAGTGAAACATCACGCAAATATCAGGTTCCTTATTCTAATTATTAGCCACTGTAGAACAAAGGAAGAGCAACAGACAACCCCCATTCCATCATCCAGCAATTTGTAAATTCTACAGCCCAGCATACAATCTGTAGAAAATCAATTGCTCCCGTTTTCTAGGATTTCTGGGAATCCCACGATTCCGAAATCAGGTTAGTCAATCCTAATTCACCGATTTTTTCTTCCCACTTAATGATAGCCTGCAGGAATCCACCAAATTGTGGCGATATGATCCTTTCAAATAGTTGTCTTCATTTTAATGACAATAGAAGTCAGTCTTCCCCTTAAATACACTAAGCTATCCTTCTATACAAACATTCCTCCTGACTAGTTGTTGTATTGCATTGTTTATATAATTTATCTTTGTGGACATGATAACACCCAATAATAATACAGAGGATCCACAGTATAGCTCCGTGATATGGATATCACAGGATCAACAGCATGGTTCTGTTACAGTCACACTTCTATAAATTGAATTTCGTAAATTCAAATTTCTGAATTTTTTCCTAATACAAATCTACTGATATTCCATTTATGAATCAAACTTCGATGAGTCAAATATTTCTCGCTGTTTGGAACTACAATCAAGGTTCCATTATTAGGAAAACGTTGAAAATTACAACTAATAAATAAAAGTAAAACAATTACCTGTGCGACAACATTAACATGTCGCGGGTCATATTAACACCCAAACACGCAGCTACAGTGTATAAATACATGTACATGAAACATACTTTTCCAATTGTAATATTAAACCAATGTAAATTGACTTGTTTGCCTTGTGTTCCACCAGTGAACGATCACATTCAGTTTTGAGCAGTATTTTCAGCATTCATGAGTCAAAGTCTCAATGTTTGGAATTTTTCCCGATAGTCCAGTAAAGTTTTTGACACTTCGAAGTTTGACTGTATATTGCAATCAAGGAATCAACAAATGCAGCCTTGTGATAAAGAAATCACAGGATCAACTTTAGAGTACGTAGTCTATAGTAACAAGACAAATAACAGTGTATAATCACTTCTGTTTCTCAATCTGGCATCAATCAGGTATTTAACTTTAATGAGTAAAGGATACCAATTTAATCCTATCAAGAAACCTTAACAATGTAACGGCAGTGTTGAATTTTTTCTACACAAAATGGAAAACTTGTGACATACAATTTTATGAAATTGTTTTGTAAAGGTATTAATATTGGTACTGGTAAATAGGTGTTTATTAAGAACAACTAATATCATACCAGTACTATCAAATATTTCTAAATCATTTCTTTGGTGTCTTAAGGACATTTAAAACATGATATCTCATTTTCAATGAAAACGCTTATTTTCATGTACATCGGCAAAAAACTTTGTACCAAGACAACAACTGGGATATATCAGAAGCAGGCAAGTCTTGATACATGTATACAGAGAAAATCCAATGAGTTCCTGTACATATATCATAATAAAAATGGACCTGATCATTTGGGTAATAAAATTGTCGGTGATATTGATACAATCCACTTAAGTTTAATGGAGTACATCAGGTACAGGTGATTTTGATGGCATCATAACAAATGGTTCAGTTATAAGATGGCTCTTGCCTTACAGGAAGGTAACGAGACCAACACCATACCTGGACAGGTGAGAGACTTGTACCATACCTGGACAGGTAAGGATCGAGGCTGAAGATATCAATACATAACACCGGACATTGACCTTCTACCTCTCATTTAAGTACCAAACTTATATCCCAAACGACTTAGTCCCAGTCGTTAACATGTTCACAATGCGATGTATTTCCATTATAAGTAAAGAAACCTGATAAAATAATTATGACTGTTCATTAAGTATTTGTGACTAGTGTTATGTCCCTACTGACTACCTAATGTATAAAGCTTGAGTGTTTACTTCAGAACAGCATTGTAAAACATTGACTTTTATGTGTGTGGTGTTGCCACTTTCATCTATATACTCAGGGGTCAGTTTTGGTTTTATCACATAACACTCCCGTCAATTAGTGATAAAATACACTAACAACAAACACTATCATGAATTGTCTGTGTATATCTTTGGTATAATCTGTATGGAAAGTATAGTTCATTATCATAATAAAAATCCTAGATCAGCAGAATGTTCATTTATTCCAAGTTTTCCAAATTTCTGTCATGAAAACATTGAACCCATGTATACTGGATTAAAGGTGGATTTTGATAACAGGTTGTTCTTTCGTTACCTTTATTCTTGACTCGTATCAGTGTCAGTTTAATACCTATGACTATACAGGTAAAATCAATATAATACTGACAGATAAGTAGTTTTTTCAGTCATTAGATTTCTGAGGCTCTGCCTATTACATTAATTACGATAGTTCCACACCAGGGGCCTAATCTACCCGATCTCTATCCAGAACAACAGCAATTAGATAATCTTAATCATCTAAGCCTCCTATTTCTGAGGCTCTGCCTATAACAATAATTACGGTAGTTCCACACCAGGCCTCTAATCTACCCTTTCTATCCAGACCAACAGTATCTCCATAGCAGACACATTATCTGTGGAACAACTACTGTAAACCTTATCTATGTAATGACTACTGTGTTTCTCCTTTCCTCATCAATGTTATAGCTACTTTAGTATCTTATTGTAGGTTAAACAATGGATAGTATGGGCATTTCTATCTCAGGAAAATTATCGATGATTTTTTATTATTATTATTTTGTAGGAGAAAACTGGGTGAAAAGGTATAACAAACCCTATTACATATTGAACAAATTAGGGAAATAATGAAATATTGATTAAAAGCAAAGTGTTATTTTTGAATAGCTTATAATATGTGTTGTACAGGATAGTTTGAGACCTATTCAGAGTAACTGTGTAGTTGTACCCTGTATTGTTTGCATGTGCATGTAACTGTGGCTGAATTAATCGTATAGCGGCTTCCACCAATGTTGTAATTCAGTTTACGTGAGATTGTGACTCCGAGTTATTCTACAAGTTGTATGATATAAATGACCCCCTACTATTAGTTATAAAGTCAGTTACTGACCCTCTACAGAACCATAGAGGGTCAGTAACTGACTATATAACGAATTTATCGCATCGAGGACCCTTTTTGCTTAAAAAGAAAATGATGTAATGCATAACAAATCACTTTTAGAATATTCAGGTACCCGTATCTGTTGTTTTAGTTTTGAAGCGGTGAGCAATGGGTGGCCATATTGCCCTATAATGGAATCCTATCGCTACTGACCCTCTATAGAAAATAAGAGGGTCACCACGTGACAGCTCTAAACCAATGGTTTTTGGACATTTTTGTCCGAAGTGCGATTAAATATGTTGTGTTCCAGTCACTGAAGATGGCAACCTTATACACCAACTGTGTTGTAAAGAGTTGGAGAGGAAAAGCATCTTCTCCAAGATAGCTCGCCATTGCGACATCAACCAGAGATATGAGTATCCCCCGACAGCTACATATGTCTGTTATAACACAGCTGCCATTGTGGCAGAATCCTCTCCAATTTTGGGACAGAAATGTTATAGCTCCCCTCGGAAGGAAACTGGTTGTCTGGAGTTTTCCCAGGAAGACTACAAAATCCACAATTACATATGACTTATGAATTCCCACCAGTGTGACGTGACATCAACTTGGAGAGATTTTTTGGTTCCCTCAGGCCACTGAAGGCCATTCCCTACTCAGATGAGTGGTTGAGAGTACCAATGTGAAAACCACTGTACAGATCTACATATACCACATTGAACACTTTACAGCTATACTATGGCGTCTGGTTTTGGCCATCTGCGCCCCTTGTGTGCTGCAAAAACTACAGAGCCATTCCATATACAGGGAAAAAGACATTTACATCTGACATCAACTAAGGATGATTGAAGATCAATTTATTCTGATTTAGCTGTTCTGTAGAAAGGAACAATGTCTAATTGATGTACCAAAAATTGACCATGACATTATGAAGCATTTTTTTATAACTGTTTATCATACATATAGAGCTTATCATCTTGCTGCTCACTAAAATTCAATTAATATTCTATAAGACAAATTACACTATGGCGTTTAACATTATACATTATTGTTTTGTACCATAAGAGGTCAACAGATATACTTTTTAGACACTTTTAGATTTTGCCAAACAATATAATTTAAAAGTTTAGTGATATTGATACAATCCACTAAAGTTTAATGGAGTACAATAGGTACAGGTGATTTTGATGGCATTAATTATCACAAATGGTTCAGTTATAAGATGGCTCTTGTCTTACAGGAAGGTAACGAGACCAACAATACATTACACCGGACATTGACCTTTGACCTCTCATTTAAGTACCAAACTTAAATCCCAAATGACTTAGTCCCGGCGTTAACATGATCACAACACGATTGATAAAGAATAGAGTTTATCTGTTACGTGATTAGATTACAACTCGATCATGTCACGCTGGAGTATCTAAATAAAACAAACGTAATACAGTGTCACTTAAACACTAAACTTTACACAGCTACCAGGAGCTGATAACAATAAACATATGGCTACAGTATTCTGCTTCTCAGAAAAACACAATAAATGGAACAGATGCATATTCATTATGAACAGCTGATGCTTAATGAATTGTGCTTCCTCAAATCAGGAATATTGTATATTCACAAACAAAAGCGATGAATTCCATCATGTCTTCTGCCAGGAGTCCATTGTTGATATATCTGACATTGGAGCTTATAAAACAAGGTAAACTAAAAAGAACATTACAGATCAGAATGTAGGGAGAGAAAAGAAAGTGCATTGGCATCTAACAAATTACAGGCTGCATCAGTATAAACCATGAAATAAGAAAACAAGGATCATTTACTCTACCTGATGATCGAGTCAATCAGCATATCCATTTTAGAAAACCCGACAGCTTGATGGAAACCCAACACTTGGATAATATATATCCTAATATAGAACGGGACCTGGCGTCCCTTCAGCGTGTAAACACAGAGTATTTAAACTTAATTACACACTTCATCCACAGACAGGAAATTACATTACAATTCACCAAGTCAATAAAACTCCAAATTACTCTAGAAGACAATCAAGTGTTTTGGAGCTTCGACATGTCAGGATGTCTCCTTGTGCCATCTGTTTTAATGGATAATTCACAGGACAGATTGAGTAATCAGTCCCTCACCTAGTTACTCTTACAGCATCACATTTATTGATACAATCAAAGTACACTTAAACCTAAATAAAAGGCCAGTGAGACCCGTAAAATATGTACTATAGATGTTCCTACACACCCCATACTTCTACAGGTCTAACAACTACGGTATTTTTGCATCGTCCGTACTAGGCAGGTTCCTGTTACATGCAGGTGACCAATATATATACTTCACTATATATAATTCAACATTGCATAATTCAACACCAAGTTAGACCTAGCTTATGACAGACTAATTTTGACATCTGCCTAGACAATGCATATGACTAATGTTCAACATAGCTTTTACAAATTACATCATGCTGTATAATGTTGCTTGAAAATTAAACAGGAATGGTCCCTCACTTGAACGTTAGTAACTTTATACTTCAAAATATGTTACAAAATTAAAACTATAGTATATCAACCAATTTTAAACATTTCCGGATAAAGTCTTGTGCATGTTAATGTCTACCCATATTAGTAATACAACAGTACTGATTACTTACTTGTACAACATATAGGATTCCAGGGAATCATCCACGAGGTATAAACTCAACATTTATCACTCACAAAATCAATTCTATTCCCTGAATGATGGCCAAATAAGATATCCACATCGAAGTTTATCTCCAAAATATATTAAAAATCGTCACATCAATTTGAGTAATATATTCTGAGTCAGAAGTATAGGAATAATTGTCAACAATCGCCACGCTCAAGCCAGCATATGGTGCTAGACTGACGCCACGCTATGCAGAATAAACTTTGGACAGGTGAAAAACGCAAAGGTAAATAAAATCCATAGTAACGTGCATTCTACCTGTGCTTTACCTGCCACGCATGCTGTGGACTGATTAGCAGAGTTACCTGTGAAACCTCGAAATCTATTGACCAATAAGAAACATGTCCCACCCAGCCCAATATTACCTAGATCTGTGATGTTTTGAAACCCCTCAAGGCCATAAATCCTATATTTGTGCTCCGTTTCTGACCTACAGGTGAGGGGGAGTACCGGATTCACCCTCTCACAGGTATAGGACTCAGAAGGTAGCTGTATGACTAATGGATATCTTAACACTGACGCCATCTATCAGATATAACATGAATATACCGAGACAGTGACCTCAATTTTATGCAATTAAAATTTCATAAAACTGTTGACATCATAAAATAATATTTTATTTCGAGACGGAAATTAAAAATTGATACAATTTATATATATCCTGGTTTAGATAAGAGCTTTAAGTGACTTTAATATGAAAGGTAACCACATATTATTTTCATATTTCCTTTACCACGTAAATTTAACCCAAGGCAAATCAGCTGATAGATTTGGGATGTTCTGTTTCTTTACAGGTAGCAACTATTCATGTACAAAAACCTTATAGATATAGCATGACACCACTGCAATGTTAACAACTGAGCCGAAATCTAACTACCTTACTGATGTGACTTCACAGTACACTGTATCAGCAAGTTTACAAACACGTTCTTACTTTAGATTTTTATCAATTTACCTGGTTGATCTTGCAGTGGATACATTTAGGTTAGAGACACACCAGAAATGTGTATCTTGTATTGATCCTGAAGGCTGGGATTCGTGCCAATATGACAATTGTTCTCTGTGACTATTAATTTGTAGCAGAGTTTTTGAAGAAACTCTTGCAATTTATTATTCAAGTTATTAATACACAAAAAAAAGGCATTTTAAATCAACATATGTTTTTCAGAACAGGATCATGATAAAATCTGCCTGACAAGTTGAAAATATTTACAATGTCCCACTACAGACTGTACATGTTATGTTTTTATCACCGGCTGATATTGCACTACTCTGACTAGTCCAGGTGTATATCCATGCACACCTGTGTTGTATACATATACATATATTATCAGGTATATACATATACAATGTACCTATATGTGTACATCTATGCAATTAGTTTATATGTTTTTCTTCTTCCAAAACCAATCTTGATCAGGTGGCATGTGATAGAAAAATCATTATTGGAATACTTTTGATCACACACTACACATGACAACTGTGAGATACACTGGATCACATCAGTGTCAGAATATGCTCTATAACAGACGTTACACAGAGCGATGTGGAACAAAAATTAACTGAACTCACATACCTGTCAATATTGCTATCCCAGACACCAAGTGACTAATCAAGAACGCTACAGTTCTCATTCACTGCCAGTATACACTAATCAATCACAGCCAGTGACAGGGTGAAGTTAATAATCCCAAAATTCCAAAAATACACCTCAGAAATCACATGTTTATATCCTTCCCTAGCTAAACACAATAATTGAATGATTATTCCTGTGGAATTGGTTCTCCAATCTACTGACAATATCATGAAGAGGTCACCATTGGTCACTAGCGTAATGTAGAAACAGGTCTCCAGCTGTGTCTATCTAACACAATGTATTATCTACCTGTTATCAACTGTTGCGGGCCCACTAAGCCTATTTACCTGTCCTATTGTCCAGTCTATTGCCTCGTTATCTACCTGTATCAGATGGACACAGGTATACGTTTACCCGTCCAATCCATGTTGTCTATACTTCTATTAACACACACACTTATGACACACCCCTTTACAGGTCTTTCTAAACACCTAGCTCTTACATGTTTTCTCGATTTAATTCTTGATTTTAATCTCTATAAATATACACCTCGGTCAGTCAGACTTCTGTCGTTGTGACATGTCGTACAACCCTCCATAAAGTCCTATTACGTAGACTGTAGAGCATTAATGGTCAGTTAGTTGATACCATTTGACCATGATTTCACAACAATACTGGACAAAGAACAGTACAATGAACATCAGAGTGAATTAGAGGTCAACACCCATGGTTCATCGGATCATAAAAAGGGGAGGACTTGGGTCACATCTCGTAACAGCTCCCGTCACAAGTCTGAGTCTGGAGCCTGTTGTTTAGGTTATTGTAGTGTTGACATACTTGTTTACTTGTGAAGAAATTGCTGATCTGCCCTGATTGGTGATGAAACTACTTATTGACAGTTTAATTAAATATACCTTTTAGTTCACCTTCACAGACAGGTATATTATATCCTACAATGTCAAAATAAATCTGTTAATTTTTGTTCCACCGATATCAAGACGATATTTTTTTGTCAGACCATATATCACACAAGAATGACAGACAGTAACTTAATTCAGTAAGCATTGATTCAAAATTATGTATGTTTGTCAATTTCCTTTTAACTTCCTGTCATCCTTATTTTGTAGCATTATACTGCAACATCACAAACTAAGTCAAGTCGAGTTAAAAAATATCCATTTTTTGCTTCAAAATCAGCTTTGAAAATAGACTGCAAAGGCTAGCTCCCTTCATCAAGTCAATGAACCAGTCATTCCAGAATTTAATTTACAAATGGTGAGAAACATTTAAATAAATAATTGAAACACGATGTAAGTTTGAACAGAATGACTCATGGCTTGTATTGGCTAAGTAATTAAATAGGTGTGTCGACAGATCTGAAGGTACTAATAACGATAGCACCACTTGAACTTGAGTGTTTCCTAACAGGGATTTAAAGTCCTTGACGTGGCACATCAAAGCCTATTGGGATAAGTAACACAGCAATATACATGGATCTATCCATGTTAGGTATTCAAGATAAACAACAATAAACATGCTCTTGTCTGTGTACAGTATAAATATTGATGTAGGGTGCTTTCCCCGCCCTACACTGTGATCTAACATCCTTAGTGTCAGTAGAACCTTCACTTCTATTCTACCTTGGATGACATTTAGTACTGAAATAACCAATACAGCCAGAATTAAAGTCCTCAGCGAAGAGGTAGATTTTATGACCAAGTAAATATCTTCTCAGTATATAACTGTAACTAACTGTTTCTACCAGACACCTATGTTTGTTTAAGTGAGGTCACAGCACTCTACATTTTATCTCCAACACAGAAGAGTATCAATTTTGTTCAGCATTTCCTAACTTGAGTTGTTTTCTCATTTACTTTAACAAAGAGTTACAAAGAAAAGAAATACATTTATCATATTTTCCTATTTCACAGAAAACATCTCAGCCACTGGGATTTAATCCACATAAACAGGGAGCTTATCCAATGTGCTATTACAATTCTGCAATATTCATGGGAATTATTTTAAAATAGTCTAATTCCCTTAAAAGACTTGTTACCTGAAATGACCTTTGAAATTAACATAAATTTAACAGGAAAATCACATTTCAAGGCCTGCATACACCAGATAAGGGCGTCAAATTTTCCTTGACCGATAACTTGCCCCCAGCAACAGATTGACCTGATGTCCACAACCATGACTTTCTGCCCCAACACTGAACTTTACAGATACATAATACACATATACGACATCACATACCATTCTAAAAATATAACACCTCCCCATATCACAGAACTTGTATTTCAGTGACACCCCCATGAACAAGTCTCCATAAGATTTCCTTATCCTATTCCTTCCTTTGGCATCTTTCCAAATATTACAGCATCTTAACTTAAACTATAACACCCTGTAGTTACGACCTGCACTTTATACCAATCCTGTTACAGCTGGTTGACTGTTTATTACCAGTATAATTTACATTCTTGAGAATGTTCACAATTTTTTGTAGGTTAATAATCCAGAATTGAAAATTAAAATTTGAATCCTCTCAAAATATTCTACAAAATCCTAGCAATTATCTTTACATATATT
>NW_018408909.1:242741-292134 GCF_002113885.1 Mizuhopecten yessoensis | reverse complement strand
CTTCAATTTAATCAATACTCCAAAAGCACAAGATGCTGCATACTAATGTTACAACAAAATATATTGAAATAATTTCAAATTCTAAAATAAGAAATTCTTTTGATTGTGATAGCTTTAATACTGTTCTGTATCAATCTTTTTCTTTCCATTGGTGTACTAGCTATGTCGACTTTAAAGGTTACATAGACTGAAATGTTTCCCGTATAGTCGATTCGGACGGAAAGGTCACACAATGTAGCTATCCTTGATTGATGAAAGCTGTGTCCCTGCTGACTTTTTGACTAAATGAATTATATCATTAAGTTCGAGGTCATTGTATTGCGTTTTTATCTCTTTAAAATTCAGGGCCATATGATCTCTATGCATTCAAGATAGCAGGTACATAGCATTTAACTGTGACCACATGTACGCAACAATTACAATGAGGTAAATAATTATATGTTATTGTTTAAATCAAATTGAGCTCCGAGGTAGCATATAACATGTGAAAAAGTTAGCTTTACTGTGAGCTCAAGTCAACTAAAAAATATAATTACCATTTACACATTTATCATTTGAATTTGATAACGTTTTCAATATTGTAAATAAAACTTATCTTTCTAATTTTGGTGAATTATTGATAAAATTCTGTTAGAATCCATTGTTAAATTTGACAATGAAACATAAAACCTGTAATTGGTTTATTTTTGCTTGTGAGTATTGAATGTAGAAGATGAACGGAATGGAAGCATCAAATATATGTGGGGAAATAATGTTTACTGTCTCACAGTGACGGTTCAAATCACTCAATAAAAACGCTAATGAATACCAATTTACCAGTGAACAAATATTATCCAACTCCAAAAAACGTGCAAACTCGTGAACTGCAAAATTCCATTATCACATTATGTAACATGTGCAGCTAGACCCAAGCCTGCAGGTTAACTCATGGGGCAAACCAGTGCTTCGTATCAATCATACAGATCAGAAAAAACTCCTGTCATGACCGAGAAAGAAAGGTAATGACTGCAGGGGAATAGAATCTGCATACGCATGCAAATGAACCCCATCTTTATTTCAGATATAAAATGAAATTAGAGACGATAGGATGTAACAGGGTTAGGCTGGTACAAGTGACGAAGCAAGGTTCCTACAACATTCCTAATCAAGTTTACATGCTTCTGATTAACAAGATTCATTAAGTGTCAAAGTGAAACGCCCAAACACTTTATCAACGTATTTCTTAACAGGTTATTGCTACTCCAAATCTCTGTATTGGAATAAGACAGGTGGACTTTTTTGAAACGATACGAAAATTATAGCTATCTGATCAAATTAAAGACGCGTGTGTGGCAAACAAACATTTGTCAAAATTTTCTTACAAACTTAAATAAACTGATAGAAAAATTGGATCTCAGTGAATTTCCATTACCTGACATTCATGACTTATTCTGTGCTTTTCTTTGACAAATATAGCCATCAAGATGTCCTGTTTAGATTTCAGCTCCTGTGTTAAAGGCAGTTTATTGTATCCTATTTTCGTATGGTTTTATCACAAGGCAGGGTGTTTGTGTTTGCTGTTATTTCCACACCAGTGCCTCTAAAGATCATTATGTCTCACACTACCCACAATAACTGAAACTTCTCACCTATCTTCTAAAATTACAAGACGTTGAGACCACAATGTGGTAAATGTGTTTTAATATTAGTTATTACATATTAATTATAATTCAGTTCTGAATAAATTTTGCTACATAATCAACAAATGTTTTTTCTTGATTATTTCACCATTTTGTTTTTATCATGTTTATAGTATTATTTATATCATTGCTATAATACTGTCATATTAGGATAAACCCCTATATATAGGTAAACTGAAACCCTGACTTACCACAGAACCTTGTGATAGAACGGATACCACAGAAAGCATGTCTCTTAGTTAGTACAAACGATATGATGGACCTGAAACTTAGAAACCATAGATCTTGGATACTGTTCCAATGCATATGATATAATGGGGCTGACACCACAGTAACCTTGTTCCTTAGTTACTGTAGCTATGAGATGATGGGGCAGATACACATAACACAGAAACCTTGTTCCTTGTGTAACAGGTCATTATTGTTTCAATGCCTCCATCAGGAGTCAAACCCGGATCCTCTGACTTACTAGTCTTACGCTTAAGAAATTCTCCCTAGCCCGAGTCGTTAGAAAGCAGCTAGTATTTCACCAGGGTGACATTTGGTTACCATAGCTATAAGATAAATGGGGATGACACCACAGAAACCATATATCTTGGTTAAAGTTAATATCAGAGGAAGGGGCTTACACATTTACCGCAGAAATCTTATATCTTGGTTACAGTTACTACGAGATGATTGGGTTGACACATTTACCACATAAACTTTGTCCCTAGTTGTTACTGTAGCTTTGTCAGTATGAGATGGCCGGGCTGACAAAAACCTTGTACCTTGACACACAAACCTTGTAACTTGGTTCCAGTAGTTTTGAGATGATGGGGCTGACACACTTCTAAGATCACACAGTGAGAGGACTGCCAACATCTACTGTCATATAATTCCCCAATCTGTGACAGGCCCAAGGAAACTGTCAGCTCCTGGTAGCATTAATCTCCTCACTCTTTCAGTTAGAATTTATGATTTTTAATGTAAGGTCCCTGATAATGTTATCAATATCCCTCAACAAAGACGGAGAGATCTATACTTGGCCACCATGAATGCCATTTCCCTGATATGTGGATTTCAGCTATAACAGCCGCGCCTACACTTAAACTAATTTTCCTAGATTGTGTAAAATTTGTATACAGATTTTCCTATTCAGAAGAAACATTATAATGTATGTATTTTCCCAGGAATGTTTTAGGAATACTCTGACCTCTTTATATCCTGTCTCAAGCCTTATGACTGGTATTGATGAATGGGAAATGAAAAGACTTGGTTATAGAGTTCATTTCACCATGATAGGGTTTCCACTGATAATGGTTTTATCAAATAACTATAAGCTTAGTACATACAAACATCTTTTTAAAAATCATTCAAACCACTTAGATGGGTGGATATGGTTCAAAAGCTTTGATATGAATTATTTTTCTTCAAATCAACATATATATTTCAAGTAATACAACAAATACATTCTACTGTTCAGTAATATATTCCCATTTCAAATTACTGTAGAATGAAATCAGTTAGTATTCAGTCACAGTGTCATGTACAATTTTTGGTAAGTTTGATTACTTTAAAAAGATGTCCTTACTATATCAAACAGCTTGTTACTCATTGGTACACTAGTGTTATTATGTACGAGAAACTGAATTCCACTCTAAAATATAGATATTTAACAGAATACAGCTTACAATAAACGAAAGCCTCACTTTAAAATGACATTCAAACCACTCTGTAGGAAAGCAATGGAAAGATTCCATAAAAGTACCACTTAAATGTCATCACAAAGCTCTTGTAACTAAAGTATATCACCTCGAAATTACAGCTTATATCATCTAGTTACATCCTTTTCTCTTCAAACACCAGCTTAATGGTCATCAAATTTATTCTCTATTACACATAAACCTTCAGTAAAATCAAACCATTAATTTAAAGATTAGGACACATACCATCCATCGGCTGTGTGACAAAAGGTCGCGACCTTACATGATTGATCCGATTGATTATGAAACAACCTAAACTCATTAGGACAGAGGTGGCTGACCGCTGGGTAGCAGTGTAAGTGACAATGACTTTGATTGGACAGTTGTATCTTCATGTGATCAAAGCCGTTATCAGATTATCATACGTTACAGCCTTTAATTAAATAGTTACTCTGGCAACAGTCCACACCCCAGGATCATCAAACAGATGCTTGTTATACAGTGTCCATATCGGGATAATTTCCTGTCCAATCAGGAGCCAGCAAAGGGAATTAAAACCCAGACAAATTAGAAATGATGTATCTGAATCTGGTTACCTGGCCAACAATGGTGCTGCTAAGTCATCTCTACGGTAACAAAATAAAAACACCGCCCCATTTCTACAAATCAATGTCCTGCTTCTATAGTGAAATAATATGGCTCTTTTTATTGACCGATGCGATGTATTTTTATTAATCGGGAACAAATGGGAAGTAGCTGATCTAACAACCCAATTGAACTGAGATACATTGATAACTAAATATTGAAAAAAGTGGCATGAAATGGAAACCAACCAATCGTTGACCAGTATTTGTCACATTAGTACAGATGCACTACTTTTCTAGAGTATTCTCAATTACATTTTAATTATGTCTTTTCACAAGAAAAACATTATTTCTAACTTATTACATAACATTAATTGAATTAGTAACACTTATCAAACATTATTTTAAACATGTACCCTATTGCCCAATTGGCAGAATCATCATAGACTTACAATCACTTATACAAAACTGTACTTCCTGGAAGAAACTTAATCTGGTTTAATTTAATAAAAAAACTTATCATCAATTCCAAAGCAACTAATTCTTACCTCACCAGATCAACTATCAAATGTTCAAATACAAGACTTTCAATTTTCATCCCAGGGTATTTCTGAGAGGGAGCATATTTCCACAAAATTCATTTTTACCTACCTGTGCACTTCACACCTGGTACAATATTAAGTTTTACCTACAAAGTACCTGTGCACTTCACACCTGGTACAGTATTAACTTTTACCTACAAAGTACCTGTGTACTTCATACCTGTTCTAATATTAACATACACTTACCTAAGTACTTCAGTAGATACAGCTAATATCAATATTTTGTAAATCCTTTCAAACTCCGGTAACACTGTGGTCAGCTGAAATACCTATCCACTTTGATCTACACACTGGACTGTCCAAACATTCCAATGTATACCTGGTTTACACTCGAGAGTCACGTAACACAGGTGTGACTAACAGATACAGACAGGTGTGACTAACAGGTATGCATGTCTCTGGTACCCAGTCAATCACACTGTTTTAATATTATCCAACCCTGATATTTCTGTCAAATACGCCAAGAATCACTGATCGATGAAACATCTCAACACCTGCATGCCCCCACTGACCGACCTTACAATCTACACTGGTCAAGCATGAAGAGATGGTCAAGTTTTGATTGTCCCGAGGCGAACTGATGCCCACGAACTGATGTCCAGCCCCATAGACATTTAACGGTTTATGTATAAACTGACCCTTTTATTGGCCTATGATGTGCAATTAGCACCATCCTGCCCAACTCTCTCTGGCCTGCAGGGCCTACACAGATCAACCCAGTACTTTAGTGGGCCGACGTCCTTTAACATTGAAATTGCGTGAAAATGTAATCGTACTTAACCAGGCATACCATTGGCCTAATCAAGTGTGTTTGCTTCATGGTAAATGCTTTTATAGAGATGAAAGAGACTTTCAAATGAGAAAGAATATTCAATTCCATTCAGGAGGGACTTAGACTACAATTTTATGGTTTAAAGTACCAGCAAATTCTTTATATCTCTGCAAGCCATCAAGCGACAAACCAGCATTACCATATAAGGTATATAAACCATAATAGCAAAATATAACTGCTCCAACAAAAGTTGAGCTGGCAATGTATCCTTTAGAATGCAAATACATCTACTGTGAAATTTACTAAGGTACTTCTTTATAATTGCAAAATTACTTTACAGGGACTGGCGATGCTCACCAAAGTATAATTTATAGCTGAACTGTGCTTCCTTGTAACTTTAAGATCATTATATAGGGCTGATGCTCATCATTATTTACCAGGAATTACTTCTGTGTAGATTAAGATCACTTTATAGTATCTGATGCTTGTTGAAGTTTACCAGGACAGTAATTTTGTGAAGCTTGAAGATCACTTTATAAGAACTGATGTTCATGGAAGTTCACCCTTATGTGTTACAATTAAAATCATTGTCATGCATGTTGGCTATCAAACAGAATTAACAATTTTTTTTCTAATTACTGTTCTAAATAAAGTCATCAAAAACAAACATTTGCATCACTCACCAAAAAACACCACACCGAGTAATGAGTCAAATTAAAAATTTACAATGGTTTGTATCGACACTGCTAAATATTGATGAGTGAACTAAAACTGTTCTCCATGGTTGAAAACACAACACGCAATAAAATCACAACTTTTCAACCATGATACCATGAAAATGATGATCATCTTTTGACAACCCAGCCCTTGGCGGCAAAAGAAATAAAATTCATCAACCAGTTCGCTGTAGCTTGCAACGGTTTTATCCCATTTAGTGCCCTCTAAAGAGAAACACGATCACAATACCAAACAATATCGTGAGGGCCACGGTTCAACTCAGTACGATCGTACGACAGAACGTGTACCATGCTTTGACAGCGTGTATTTATACAGGATACATATTCTCGGATCAAATTTTCAATCTGACGGAAAGTAATGATTCCTACCTCAGTGTCACGACAACCACTTCTGTAAACTTTGTCAAACATGCAAATTACTGAGTAGACTATTTGTACCGATGAGATAGGTAGAGGGCGGAGAGACAGACATGCTACAATGTTTGTAGACACTTCGGCAACATACCAGAAGTAAATGTTACAAACCTATCAAACTGTACTTCCAATCAATATCTATTGTAAAATTTCCAAAAAAGTATTCTTTGCAATCAATCTTATATTCTTTTCTATCCTTTTTCTGACACTGTTTACAGGACAAACAGTTGATAAAAGCCCTTCCTTGTTCTATGTTATGCCACAAATCCTTTGGTTCATTTTGAGAATGTATTCAAGTGGAAAACATAAAGTGACAATGCAATGTTTACATCCAATCTATCCGAACATATCCCATCTCACGTAAACCTGGGCGCACAATGGCACGGAAAGAGAACTGTACGTATAGTATGACTAATGATCGTCTTCACCCAGGTAGGTAAATCTAATCTATCCACACACAAAGTGCCGCGCATTTTTCCCTTAAATTTAAAATAGAAACACCAACAAAGAAAGCGATCCCGATGAGATGCGCTGATAAAATTGGGATCAGCGGGATTGGGGTTTTAGTTTTCAACCTTGTAACCTTAGATCTGGGCGCTGATATTGATGGATAATGTCAAAACACTAAGTGTTGGTAATGGCACATCACAGTACAGAGAGGGTGAACAATTTACAATATGGTAGAGATTTTAACAAACTTCTACTCATTACAACTCCAGCCTATTTACCGTGCCATATATAGACCTGAGGCTCGAAGCTGATCTTAAAACAAACTTAATCCCCCAAAAATTATGAAAAAATACTGTAGGTCACAGCTTACCAGAGGCTCGAAGAACTCAACAATTGAGATGAGCTTTAAACAAACCTTCATCCAAAAAACCCGAAAAAATAGGTCTAAATCCTTGCTTGAAAATCTTCCTTTGAATACAAAGTTTTTAGGGTTTTTTAAACTTCGGTCAATGCTTTTGCAAAGATATTTTCTCATTAAGAAGTGTTTACTTAGGGGAAAGATAATGTTGCTTATTTGTACCTCCTCAATGAATTGTTCGATGTAGACTAGTTTGTGTCTTTGTGCATGTACGTACGTATTGTGTATACATATTAGAAGAGAATAGCAAACATAACCTTGAGGCACCAGTACTATTTATAGACCCAAGGGAAATACATGACAACACGAATGTGACCACCAGCAATAAATAATTCAATTGTACCCATAAGTTATGATCAGTAGCTGTCATGTCCAACTTTTCATATGGTTATCCACAGGTGACCAGTAAATCAATCCATCAGCTGACCACTATAGATGTAAGACTGACCATTCGGGATCGCCACTAAGCTGGCCCTGGGAATCAAAAATGACCATATGAGGGCAAGCTATGTTTTATCATTCTCATAAATCCTTAGCCCTGTGTAGTTCTGGGAAATGTATGGGCAAAACGTGTCCTTATGACTTACAACACAGGTAGTAAAATTGTTCCCTACTCCCAACCATTCCCACACAGTCCACTTTATTTTGTGGGGTCAAAATCTGATGATTTGTTTCTGGAACATATATTTTTGGTTGCAATAAGCAAACAGTTGATGGTGTTTATATTTTGCCTATATTACATGTCACAAAAACAGCAAAAATAAAACCTTCGCTACTCATTTTGACAGTTAGTCCTATTTTCAAAAAAGCTACCATGGTTTAACAGAAATACGAAGATAATGAAATGATATTTTAACTGCTTTTAATATATTCTTTGTGAAGAGCTTTGCTGACACAAATAAATCAAGATAAACCTCAAAACATCTGACCTGGTAACAATTAAGGAACTAGCAGATGTTACTAAGAGTCAGATTCACAATAAATATATGTATCTTTATACACAAGTATTTTAACTTCTAATCTCTAAGTGTCTCCCTTTATATGAAAACTATCCCCTCAATATTAAACTACGATGTACTACACTTATTCAAAGTCTAGACATTGTCACCAGTCTGCATTAATTTTCTAGATTCTCAAAAAAATCAGTTTAATTTCCAGTTCAGTAAATTTAAGGTAACAAGCTACTTTACATTTTATACCTGTATAATGTCTCAGTTACCTCCCTTAACATTTCCTTAATGAATATTTCTGTATCTCAGACCTACCCAAGTGTAACCAATGTGGAATTTATAAACATCAATCCATTTTTAAAACTTGGACAAAAACTCCTCAAATGTTCCCAAACCTGTTTTCAACAAATTATTTAAGAAGTGATAAAAGATTAAAAAGGGATAAGGCCTATAAATAAACATCTATCCCTGTTTGAATCAAAATGTTGGAGCTACTATAAACATTCCTACATAAACACAAACATGTCACACCGACAAAAAAACACGGAGTTTATTGACAAATAATTAAGAGATTTGATGTGTAGTTTAGTTATTACAAGATAACTTTTAGTGCTCTTAACACAGGGGATGACTATTCAATAAGAAAAGCAACAGACCGTGGCCAAAGACTTACGAGTCGTTGGGTTATACACACTGGTATAACATATGCTTACCACAGGTTTGTCCTATAGAACCAACGTGGCAACACAGATGGCCTCTGTGGTAGTGACAAAAACAACTAGTGCCCTATAAACCTTCTTTAAAAGTGAAGGAAAAATCGAATAAAAAGCTTAACATACCTCAAATGTGAAGACTCTGCTCGAAAAAGTTACATAAATATCCCATCACCACAACTACCAAAACATGCTGTACATCTAGTGTGCCGAAGTTACAACAAGGAAAAGCTCTAAAGCATGACAGGTGAGTTTGAACAAATGAAAAACTAGGCGCCTATTAAGTGGAGCATAACCTTCCTTCTATTTACCTACCTATAGCTTTCCATCAACTTTCCATATATGGCATTGCTAGCTGTTTAAACATAAGCCCCGCCCACTCATCAACAAATCATAAAAGCCTTATGTTGCACATCAGATGTGTATTTTAACAAATGAAAACATGGCTAGATAAGAACGCTCGAGGCCATATACGGTTTTCATCAATAGAAGTATGTACTTGAACAGTACAAAGATCATCATATCCACACGCCTATTTATATATGTCTTCGGGGGTACATTACACGGAAAGTCTATCTCAATATGTCCATAATATAATGTTATCGCCATGTATATAGATCAATAGGGAGGCATTATTAAATGGAATATTAGCATAAAGACGTATCTGATGAATAACAACGGTCGGTTGTGTAGTGAGATACACATCCTATAAGTGTAGAGACTAATTAGGCGTTCCAACAGAGAACCATCTCTCTCAGTAACCAGTCAGCTTTATAGCACCAGTCGGTCTGTCTAAAGATGAGGAACATTTATCTGACATATCTTGTCATATTGACTATCATTTGTAAATAGACACACACACAATGCTATCATTTTGACCTGTGTCCATTACTGCCGTTTCTGATGGACCACCCAAGACTGGCATATACCAATAGGTCATCTTAATTCACCATACTGTAAAATATTACATGTACGGCTTCCCTTAACTTCATGAATTTAGTAAAAACAAATGCAATTTAATATTCCTAAAGCATTTCACATTTTATAACATATCAAAGAGAAATAACTAATTCATGTCATAACAGATTTAAAAGAAATGAGATATTTAATTAAACCGTCATAAAAATTCTTGCAATTTACAAATTAAACTGATTTTTTGTAAGTGAGGGATATTGGTTAAAAGTAAAATTCAAAGAAAGCTATGTTGATGTCACACGAATTACAGAAATGAAATATGGACAAAACCACATCAACAGAAGTGAAAATTCACACCAAAACGAACAATGCATATGAAGACATGTTTTCCCATTCACAATAAACAGTGTCATACTTATTCTATACTTACTAAAACAGCCAGCAACCATCACTGGAAATGTTTTTCATCAATAATCCCCTGATGATGTCTGTATGTTGTAATCACGCGACAGTAGCTGCCCACTTGTACAAATTAATCAAGACTTTGTACTGTAGCAATCTCAGTCACTAACACAGATCACATGTCAAGCTTCAAAACAAGTAAGGCCTCAGATATATCCAAACAGGTATAAAAACAACAAAATGATGATCACCGGAAAAAAATGGATAAGATATCCTAAAGTGTGTGTGGTTTTCCCTGATTATTTTTTTTACAGTGAATGCAACAAATTTCATCAGAGGCCGTTGCACCGATACATCCGATTGGTCGATTGCTCTAAGGACAGTTTTTTCGCTCTCTCTGTGTATGCCTGCTAGGAAGCAATCTAGACCTATTGATTTTCTGTAGGAGGCGGCATGTGCTTGCTATACTTTCCAACTATGTATAAAAGATAATTTACATACATTGCAAGACCTTGCTTAAAATAGGTACAAATATGAGACAAATTACGTTATTAATCTCATTGGCTTGGAGGTAACCTGCTGTGAATTAACTACCAAGCACAATGACTGATTTAACAGCTGACTTCCAGGTGATTGCTGACACTTAACGTCACCAGCAAATTTTAACCAATTAACACCAATCATGTCATGCAGAAGATTATTTTTGGAATAAGTAAAAATTAGTGATGTGAAAAAATAACTGCACGCATCAAAGCTTCCAAAATATTTTGTTTCTTTTAAGAATATTTTCTTTTCATTTTTTGATCCCTCCTAAAAAATGTTCAGCCACATAAATGAAGGATTTATATTGTGATATGACTATAAATCACCAAACAGAATTTGTAAGTTAACAAACAAATGTTTATTTATGCTCAAGGGGACATTAGAAATAGACTTATTCACTACTCTATAAAAATAATAGGATTTGAGCTAAATAATGAAACACTATATTACTTGAAATAACTTAACTGTCTGCTAGAAACTTAATTAATATTTCTGTTCCATTCTAGTCCACACCCTGATGTCCAGACATCTAGGCCATTCAGTTACATAAACACAATCTGGGACCTCATTTAACCATCCAGATCTTATTGGATGCCGACAATTTGTTTAATTTTTATTTTTGCAAATGGAAGTAATTAAAAGGTAATATTAACATCTGTGTGTCCATACTTATCTGTTCTGGTAGTTAAGTGTAAAAAATAATGAAGTTGGATCAATCTAAACACTATGTAATTTATATCATATGAGGATTTCATATAAACACTAGTCAATATGAAGTAGGTATAGTAGTGGATCCAAACAACTTCCCATTAGCACTCTACAAAACATTGTCAGCAAATTTTAGAAATAATCATAAAGGAGGGTTGCTCCTTTCGGATCGTTTTACCGTTGTGCATCAATTTTATCTATAGAGACACATTTTGCTAAGCTTTTTCAAATGTATTTTGAAAGCTATATTGACCTTGTAACATCTATTTGTCTAATTAATATTTATATCAACCTTTCTTGTCTGTATTTTGTTGTATAGTTTCCCAAAACCTGATACGTACTAAAGTACATCAATTTACTATCCTTTCACTAACAATTCTCTCAACCTCAAAACTCTCCGCATAACATGATTTTAATGAATATAATCACAACCATCTATTAATTGTTTCCACATTTTACCAGGAAGCGCCTACAAGATTTGTTTTACTAAAATAAAAGTATGAAACATATAATGGTATACTATCCCTGTGTATGGGATTGAATTTTAGGGCACAACAGTCCGCTGTTTCAGGCTACGTCCTTCACTTTAGTGACAGATCGAGGCTTAATTTCATCACAGATCAATAGCACAGCCACAGTCTGATTAGGTTTATGAAAATTAGATTACATTGCAGCCCCTCACATCTTCAGATGTCAAAATTCACCCAGAATACCATTAACTTGTGTGAGCGATTTCTTTCCCTGCTTCAGGACTACTCTTGGAACGCTAATGATTTAAACTCTTAACTATTTTCGTGTTCAAATGTTAAAAAAACTGAAATGAAATACCATTCATTTAACTGGATAAAGGCAGTTTAACACCATGATTCCGGGCATTTAACATTATAATCCTAAAAAACAATTATATTTTTGCTACAGATTCTTTAAGACACTTGGATCCCAAAATGCTTTCTGGCATTGGGGAGCATGATGAATTATGATCTGTATATTTCAACCAGGGAACACCAATTCTGTTTAAGCTGCAAGCAGCCGTTCTCCAAATCTCCACAGCTGAACAATGTAAGATTTCCCATACTTGGATTACACAATTTACACTGTAGAGCTTGAGTGACAGTGGTATTTGCCGATACCATTTAACAACATGCAACACATTGTCCTTGTAATGCAACAGCATACTTGACCACACTAGTAGAGAAAAGGTCAGTGTTCAAAAGATACATCTGATTACACAGATTTTAACACCTTCATAAAGACATTACTGTTAATCAAATAGAGTTTTCCTTAAAGTCAACCTTTAAAACTATTTAAAATAGTTGTCAGCCCGTGGAAGAGGACATGTAACCTCACTAGTACCAGGTACAATTAATGGTTGTTAAGTAGTGCACCTGTAGACACAGTTGTAAACACGAAATGGATAAGAAGGTTGTAAATGGGTTAAAATGGTCGTAACTTTGCAGTCAAAGTCTTTCGTAAAATAAAAGTAAAAAAAGTTATAAACACTACTTCAGATTGAAATCATAAGAACTCATTCTCCTCCTATACTTCTAAAATCAAATTAATTAAACTGAATAAAAATACATTGTATCAAAAATCATGTGACCTATTCATAAAAGTGAACATCGACAGCTTGTATCTGACACGTCACCAAGGCAACCCGCTGTTACACACATTACGCTAATCTTTTGTGACAATTCACAGATCTGCACTTCATTACACCAACGAACACAACAGCTGTCAATCAACATGTCAAAAAGATGACTTTTATAAAACATATTCACACGTAGCCATTCTATTTAAGCCATGCTCGTCACTTTATATTGAGGTAAAAATCAATTTTATTCTCTTTCACTGAACAGTGCATTGGGTTTAGTCTGGTGAAATGAATCGCTATTGATTCAGTAAGGCGATATTGAAAGTGAAATATAATCTGCTGTAGACACAAAACAGCAGAAGTTAATCCAGACTTTTTTATGTAATTTATCCTATTTTATCATCGAGCGAGCTACATTTGGTAAATCTAGATCCAGAGTAGGATTAAAATAACAGATTCACTTGGAATCAAATGACTTAATCATTACTTTAAAACAAAACAACTTTTTTTTTCTAATTGTGAATAATCCTGAAACTTGAGAAAACACATGTTCCTTTACTTCCTATTGTGTATTCAGGTAAACATGTAAACTGAAACTGTATAAAATGAAAAAAAAATAATAAGCCGTCACAATGCCTTAAGATTTCTTACTGTGGATACCAATGATGCTACTTAAATATAAATGGAACAGTTTTTATGTGGATATAAACATGTATGATATATATCTGTATGTTAACTTTCAGATGCATATTACAAATAGCATGACTGGAACATATTTTTTTTTATATATATATCTAAATTTGATATCGCTGTTGATATTACTGGAAAGCTCAGATGTTCTCTGATACAAGGTAACGGATAAGTTACCATAATGCTTTCTTTATGAAGAATCAGCAAGAACATTCTTTAGAATTTATTGAAAAATTGTATACTAAAAGTTTAATATAGATTTGAATAAACGTGTTCAACATTTCAAATCTAATTTCACAACAACAATCCAGCATATCTCAATTAACGTGTGTGAAAATCAGCAGGAACATACTTTAAGAATTTATCAAAAATTTGTATACAAAAATTTAAATACAGAATTGAATAAACTTCAATTCAGGAGGTTTCAATTAACATGTCATTGTTGAATTTTTGTTATTTTTTCTCTACATGAATGAAACGTTACTCTATAAAAGGACTTGATCCCTGACATAAATGAAAAGAATAGCTTTTAATTCGTATTTAAGAGCCATATTCGAACAAAATTACGTACAATGGTTTGTAAATCGTCAGTATTTTGACAGGGTGTGCCAAAAGCTATTGGTGATGTTCTACGTGATCACAAATACAAATATTTCCCTACTTTTACTATGTCTAATCCATCTATTTATAATACAAATTACAGGTATCAATCACAAATCCTTTCCAGGTCAATGGTAATATTGTATCAATACTAGACATTCTTTTCTACAGGTAAATGTCTATTCGTTGACAATCTTACAGGTATTGTACAAACAGTATAATTCTTATAGACAGTTTATGTACATGTTAAAGTTTTAACATACATTTCAGCACTTACCTGTGATTAATATCGTAAACATGTACCTTGGTATGGAGATATGTATCTTGTCCTCGGGTATTAATCATGAAACAACAGATAAGCCAGATGTTTTGTGAATATCTAGATTACCTGATCAATCTTTTATCCCCAGGGTTGTCAAAATTATTCATCTAAAATTTTCACAATAAAACTGAAGGTGTGTCCTGCTGATCCTGATCAGAAACAGTTATATACCTGACACAGACAGGTAAATATTTCTATAATCCATATCAGTGTAAGTAATAGGACTGTATACCTGTTCAGCATGTATATTACAATACAGATACAGTAACAATAGTAGCCTTGTGACCATGTAAATATAGATAAACAAATACAAATCACCGGTTCAGCAGGAAGCAATTTAAGAAATACCTGCCTCAGGTGTGTATTTATGTTCTACAACCTGTACACCTGAGCAGGTAAAAAGTCAGATGGGTGAACGGCTCGTCATAACTCATCACACACCAGCGTCCCTGTCACTAGGAGTCCAGAGCATCAATCAATCCCTTACTTCCTACGCGACGACACGAGACCGTAATACACACACCACTGTGTAATTGACATCTAAATATGTTCAAAGGGTAATCATAGTTCATTTTCACTGGGGTGGGGCCTCAGGGTATTTATCCCTGTTTGGAATCACACAAATCAGATGTATATGGTGAAGAAAGTTCTATTACGCGTTCATCTATAAATAGACTAGGGTTTACATACAGTGGAACTTGTCTAAACCGTAAATCAAAGTGTCAGACCTTTCTAAACCAAACATCACTGTGGCAGCCTGTCCAAATCAACACCAATGTGTCTGACCTTTCTAAAATGAACATCACTGTGTCTGACCTTTCTAAAACGAGCATTACTGTGTCTGACCTGTCTCAATCAAAAACCAATGAGTCAATTTTTCTAAAATGAACACTACTGTCACTGTGTCTGCTTTTCCATTACAAACAGGCTCCATTAAGATAAAACATTATACATTAGGATCTGCTTGTAAATCTGGTTTATACAGGGTTCAATTTAGCAGAGATGTCTAAATTAACACAACACAGCCACTCAGAGAATTCTTTGTTCCCATTTTTCATTGTTTTGTTTTTTTAACATTTAGACAAGTTATGGGACAGGTAAAATTTCTAAACAATAAGCCACTGTAACATTCCAGCTGAAGAAGTGTTTTTTTCCAGTCTTCTAACTTGATTAAAACGATTTTACTGTTTTTACTTCTATCACTGGTAGGGCAATCAATCAAATAAATATAATAAACTTTTAGACCAGGGCACATCTTTTCAAATTTGATTTGATGACAAAGACATTCTTAATTATGTCTTGTCATGATATATCAAATAATCAAGACCCTGTCAACTGTATGTCAACTCTGACACCTCATGACTAAATTGGCAACATGCCTTTCACCTTACAAAATCCCCAATATATTAAATTTTGCTACCAATAAATTCTTTCAAACCTCCATGAGTTATTTCCCTTAGACAGAAAAACTATTTTCTTTAGTTATTTCCCTTTGACCACAAAACTCACAAACACCGGTTGTTTCCCTTTGTTTGAATTTGTCGGCCACCATCCGACACCATTGTAAATCTTCCTATGGGTTTAATAACTATACCTTATCAGCCAGCTTTATTTCACAGCAGAGTTTATAGATTGAAATCAATCAGACAACATACCTGATGCTCCAGGAGTTTCCTGTGTAGCTCGTCATCAGTGAAATTAGGTTTTTGGAAGGTTGACAGACTGTGCTCAACTCCATCCAGCCATTTTCTCAGGCACACAATGTCCGCCTCAAGATCTATCAAATAAATAATATTAATGATAACCATAAAAATAGCAGTTTTTTTTTTTCAAAATGATATAATTTACCCAGAAAGAATAAATTCCAAAAAGTTTATATTTGTTGTGTGTGTACATTGTATTACCTTTGAGCATGGTTTCCTTATCCTGCCAAATGTCCTTACAGGACACGGCCTTCTCCACCACCTCCCACTGGCTGTTTACGTGGTTCAGGCATTTCATTATCTCCCCTTTCAAGCCAGAGCGGCGCTGCAGCAGCTGCTTGGCATATTCATTGAAGAGCTTGTGGCGGGGGGACTGCTTCAGTAGCTCTTCATGGTAGCTCTGAAGAGAAACAAACATTTGACATGATGTGTAATATGTTCACAATCAATCCTTGAATTATTATTGTTCATGACTTCTCAAGTCAATAATAGCTTTTTAAGAAATAGAAATAATAAAGCATAATTTTTCAATAAACAAAAATAAAGCTCTATCATGAATCATATGGAAAAAAATTGCGCTACTATTTTTACAGGTCCCTTTCCCGATCATTTTCAATTATCACATTTCAAACTAGTTACTGTACAAGTCATATTGTTCTAAGCCACTGCAGAGTCAACAACCACACATATATCATATCAGACTTTTTTTGCAACACAACAATCATTTCTGTCTTAAAAAGTAAATATGAATCATACTTGACCCAGTAAGTGCCCTATCCCATAATTTTCCATCTTTATCGAAAAAATAAACTTTTTTTTGAAAGATTTATTTTTGGAAATTTTGAAAGATTTATTTTCATTTTTTTCAAACTGTTTAGAAGTACACATTGAGAATTTTAGGACAAATTCAGTATATATAGTAAAATGGTATAGATTTTTTTTATGATTTTGTACAAAGTTTTACATGCCGTTAGTAGCTATACATATTATATAAATGATAATTATATATATATAATTAGTTACAAGATAAATATCCTTCAGATGTCACCAGGATTGCTTCCTGGTGTCGGAAGGTTAGATTACATACGACGTTATACAATGGGATCCCCATACCAGTAGTTTTAATCACAATATGAATCTTCACTAAAATCTGGTGACAATGAAATACAACACACTTTACCATGATCCACACACCTGTAGCTTTATAGTACAAATAAATATACACATATAAAATATAATCTACATATATTAAATATTATGATTTTCCTTTTGATTCTATCATTAACTCATTCACCCCTGAAGACACATTTGAACCCTTCCATTATAAAGGTTGGAATAGTTCATTATGAAACTTCAGGGGTGAATGAGTTAAGCAATTCTAATAAAGAACATGCGTTCAATGAAAGTTAAACAGATTTTAAAATTGAATGCTTGGTATTTTTTATTTTTTCAGGGTGAGAGTCAACTTCTAGAGATGCGATATATATTATTTTATACTGTCTACCTGAGCATCTGTGCAGATTTATTGATAGATTTTTTATTAGGAAGATCTAATGAGTACCTGTACCACCTGCTAACACAGTCAGTTAGGAGAAGCTTTCAAGATACAAGTTTTTATACACTGTACTATATAAATGATTGGATACAAAATGTATAGTTTACCTTACTTCAGGAGTTCACAATCCACATAATGTGTTAGGGTACTTTTACAAATACATACACGGTAATTTGTTTTTTTTATTTTGGTAAGCTTATGATGAAGTTAACTTGTTTTGATAATCTGACAATGAAGTTAAAATGAGCAACAATGCATGTTTAAATCAATGATATCTTTTTAGTTATTGACTGTTTTAGAAGTTATTATCATGGATGAGTATGTGAGTTTGTACACAGAGTAAACAGAGTATTTATTACAGGGTGTAACTGTAGATTCGGTATGTGCAGAACCAGTAAAAGCAGATGTCACAGTTCTATTGGAGTTGCCTCCCCTAGACTTCCAACACAAAAAGCACATAATTACAGGTGGTGGATGGATATTTCACCGACATCACTTACAAACTTGGTTGTCAAACTTGTCATTGATGATATCTGAAAGCAATGTTTTTTTTGTCAGGCAACAGTAACAGAATTGACTGTGAACGTGTACATAACCAGACTACATTGTAGTAAATCCATCCTGAAACCTGAATAGTACTGAATATTGACGGAAAAAGTCAAGACTAAAACAATATAAAACAAAATCACTCATGTAGGTAGATGCATGTATATAAGGAAATGGTTTTGTAGGCAGTAAAAATGCTGCTTGTCTATACCCATGGCCATGCAGAGAGACATCAAACCCATTTATCAGGAAGAAGGGAGATAACTCTGTCTGGTTTAAAAGAAACTTGCCTTTGTGTTGACAGGAAATATTAGTAAACTACTTTGTATGAAAAATGTTTTATATGAAAATTCGTCACCAAAGCACTTAAATTTCAGGAATAAGAAAGTGGGTTTTTTTGGGGGTAAAAATAACAATATCTTATCCCCCCCCCTTCCTCGAAGTCAAATAGAGTCTCTGGTATAAAAATAAATAAAAAAACACATCAGCAATCAATAACCATTAATAGTTTAGTTTTTTTGCTTATTGAATGATCGCACAGAACATTTACCACATCAATGTCTAAAAAATAACCACCATATTATTTATTGTGATCAATATTACATGAAACCACCTCNACCTATTACAGTGTAGGACACTGACAATATAGCCATGTTGTGTCCCCCAGACACAATACTGTTACCTACACAGCCATGTTGTGTCCCCCAGACACAATACTGTTACCTACACAGCCATGTTGTGTCCCCCAGACACAATACTGTTACCTACACAGGAAAATAAAAGTATAGAACAGGATTTCCGATCCTTGTCATAGTGAATCAGTTGACCAGTTTTTTAGGAAAAAAAATGGTAAAATTAACATTTATCAAATAAGATTATTGCAGTACATATGATAAAGAGATATTCCAATTTTCCAAAAATATCTCTCCAGGAGGCTACTGTTATTTACCAGAAACAACCTACAGGAAAGCATGCACAGTAATAAAAATAAAATCTAAAGTCAAAGTTTGTGATTTATAGGGAAGGGCCCACATAAACCTTAACATCTTTATCTCTTTATAAGGTGAAGTACATGTCAGAAAGTCATTAAATTACACCTCTGTATACAGGTAGACACATATACCTGTATATCTCATCATAAACAGCCTACATAGCAGGCATTCTGTAGGCTGCCTTTGGGGTGAACAAAGGACACATTCCACAGACATATGACATGTTTTCTCCAGCTTTAAATATGATATACATTGCCTTCATTTTACAATGTAAACGTGTTTACAAATCAATATAAAGGTGTGAACAAATAAGAGAAACAGGAAGAGAATACTAAAAGTGTGGGTCCTCAATGTACACAAGATCTGGACAAACGAGATCATTTCTCTTCATGGGAACTTATTTGCCTGGACATTTTGGAACTAACCAAGTATGTGGAAGATCCTCTGTAATCTAGACAAGTTTACTTTTTTCATATTATAACACTGTTAAGAAAAATTCAAGATGATAAAATGTTACTCCAGAAACCTCTTTATCTAAAGTTGGAGGACATCAGTCCACAAACACAAGGAGGTGTTTCTGATTAAGTAGCAGGTTCTGAGATATCTCACTGGTTTTGTAAACAAACTGATGTCCTGACAGCAGGACAGGTAATGTGTGATAGGCTCCATCAGGTCGTGAGATTGATGGGTGACCTGCCAACAGTTATAACCTGGGACAAACGACATGATCCACTACACCTAGAGGCTACTCAGGACTAATTTAACTTGTAGAAATGATCTAACATCTTGCAGGCTCTAAATATATATTTACACAGTATAGAACCCGGAATAAAAAAAACATGTACTTAACACTGTATTATAAGTTTCTGATTCTAAAATGAGTTCTGCTACTTTATAATTGGAATTGCCTAGATTTAAAAAAAACTCAATTAAAAGTATGCCTTAAAAAAGACAATAGCACTTGCCTGAGGTATGCTTTGTTAGACCTAAAACCTTACTTATTACATATGCCCTCATTGAAATAGATGCAAGTGTTGAACTGTTCTTTATGCACCTGACATGTCTTAAGTAAGACCATTCAGGTAACTTCTATTAATTTATAGGTACATTTCACCAAACATCACAGGGATTGATGATGCTAGACTTCAAACATGACAATTACACAGATAACATCTGAATGATGTATTTTCTCGTTAGCATCCAAACTACCAAAACATGATGTGATATGATGATAAAACTTTCTTTTCAGATATTAAATACCCATGCTTCCATCATTACATTTTGAATGCCTACAAAAAAAATAAAAAGATTGCGAAGATCAAAAAGACTTTTAAGTAGCTGATAAACTCTAAGCAATATATAAAATCAAAAAAAAATCAGAAAAATAAAATGACAAACATCTCAAGTCTATGTGTCCTATAATATATATCTTTTTGATAAAACCTCAACCACAAGAATTTCGTCTCTTAGTCTACACTAATACAACATTTCCAACCAAATGGACATAAAGATTGAATGTCTTCCCATGGCATCTCTCCAACACCTTGCTACCCTGTCAGTGTGGGGTAAAACTGGTTTGGACCGGAGCAAACAACATAAATGGTGCATACCTACTTGATACTGTGTGTGGTTGACAGAGAATGTCATATACAGCAAATACACTACCATCTTTTTAAATTCCACAGTTGCATTAATGTTTTGAATCATCAGCAGTTATCAATCGCAAGTTTCACTGTTTCACTGAATCTCAAATGTCTATGTTGTTATAGTTTTTAATTCAATTTTGTCATATACTATTTTTTGGTTTGAAAACCTTATCATGATCATTACTAATATTCAAAGATGTACCTTTAGGCATTTCTTAATGAGACAAGGCACTAAGTTGTGAGTTAATGGTCTATAGGAGAGATAGGACAATAAGTCGTCTGGTTTAGGGATCATGTCACCAACTGGACACTGATACATGGAGGGTGTCAGGATACATTACAATTCCTATGGGTCACCCTGATCTGTCACGGCTGGTCAACAGTGATGTATTGGTCAGTCATTAGTACAATGGTCAGTAGACCATCAGTACAGCTGGTCATCTGTACTGACCAGTTAAGTGACATATGGGGGACTAATTTGTTTCTCAATATCTCTAACCTGGTGTAGGTCCCTGTTGAGTTCTATCTCATTACTTACAGTAATCAACAGGAAGTAATTAGACTCCCTAAGCACTGTGCACACAAGGCTCTAATGGCTATTATAGTATATACCACCTGTGTGTATGAAGTCATTTCGGTAGATTAAGTAAATATATTTGAGAATTTTACAGGCGGCACCTATAGATTTTTTTGATTTTATTTACAAAGGCACAGTTTACATACAGCACCATGCATCAGAAAACAGAAAACAGAATTAATCCATCTTTCCAGATTTAAATATTGAAGTCATGGACCATTACATAACGTAAAGGCTATGTGGTTATTACATCTACAAAACCAAACTATACGAAGAAGTATGATAATGTGTATACATGTGTACTCAACGGGAAATGATTTGTAGACATGAAATTATTTCAGTTTTCATCTGTTGATGTTGAATGTATCTGTTTGAATTGACTGATGTTTATTTACCGGTAAAAAATGTCGATAACGTGTTATGATTACGTCAGTAGGTTTCATGACAATAATATATTATGAAGTATGATCACCTGTAGATGAACTACAAGTCAATGATGACAAAGACATCCATTTATATTATAACTGCACTTCTGCCATTACAATCACCATGGATACAAAGAGATTGTGGTGTCTTACAGAGAGGCCCTGTCCCCTACACATGTGACACCTTCTGGTTTGGATGCTGTGTGTTGATGATGAGTCAACACCAGACAGGAAGTCAGCCTTTCACACTCTCATTACCCTGGTGACCAGTTACCATAGTAACTACTTCCCAAAATGACATAACCAGAATCCTATGTCTTGATCAATATCATTTTGACCTGTTTGAAGTAAGAGATAATTAATGTACAATGTCCACCAGGATAAAGATAATCTACCACCAAATTTAAGGAAGTGGTTGAGATCTGTATGTATGGCCTATACTTTCTGAATCATATGAAAATTTAACATAAGCTGCTGGTTAGCATGAAATTTTAGATATCAAAATATTGGAGAGATTTTAATAGTTGAATAAGACTTACTATGAATGTCAAGTAAAAGTAAAACCTATTCCTCCCAATGACCTTTCAGTATAGGTCAAGTAGACCTAATAAGACAACTGTTAGCACAAGTCTCATTGATTCTAGATTAGTACACAGACAATCTCGGTCAGCACTATCCTCATAAAAATAGCACTCCATTCAATGTTTCTAAGAATACAGTAATTATTTATTGATGATCTTCACTCCTTTGTCAAACTAATTTTACATAATGTCCTCACTGCAGGAAAGTTACCATTGTAAGCAGTATCTAGGGCAGAGAGGCTACAAGCATCTAATGATCTTGTTGTCACTGACAACTGCCTGTACACCTCTCAGACCTTAATTAAGGTGTAACACTACTGGGTGCGCACCTGAAGGTGTATCACAAGACCATGCCATCTGTCTACCTAATAATTTGTTTCAAAAAATAAAAACTCTTCCCTAACTATTCTTCCCTGATTGAAATGAAATATTTTGCATTTTAAATCAGAATTTTAATATTTATTTTTATAAGATAAACAGGTATTTGCTGGTGCTTGTATTGAAAACATTTAATGCATGTTCACAACCTTTCATGCCCACTACTAGGTAACTATACATATATTAGATCTCCCTATACAATTCCATTTGTTATTAAATAAAATAATGTATAATTCCTACTAAAAGGTCAAACAGGCCTATTTATTATTTAAATAATATTTATATGACATTACACACACTGCCCCTTCTAACCTTTTTGACAGGAAACTATTGTTTAGTAAAACAATGAATACATGATCTGCAGCCAGACCAACAGTGAGATGCAGTACTTTATAATGGAAACGTTTTACATTAAAAACTACCAAAATATGGTTCATCAATCAAGTTTAAACTTCAGTAAAACGGATATCTTTTCTTCTGGATATAACTGCCACATTTTTTTGCAATTGTGAAAACGACTTTCATACTGAAAGCCTAAGCCTATTGAGTAGACAGTTTTCTTGGTTATAATAAATGTATAAATTTTATATTTTAGACTGCAATGTTTGGTCTCGTTGACAATATTTCTTCTATTTTCACCAATATATTTAATAGTATCATCAAAAGTACAAAATAAAGTACGCCTTGCTATAAACATACTTTTAAGGTACAAGATAAAGCAACTCCTGCCATAAATATTCAAAGTTACCTTTGTATTAAGTGACATCCATTATCTTCATAAAGTTTCCTTATTAAGACATAGGTCTCACAAAAATATACCTTAATATATTTTCTTAATAGCATTTAATTAAATTTCAATAACTTCGTTTTTTTAAAACCACATTGCCTTTGGGATGCACATGCATATGTACATGCCAAATGCAAAAGACATCACAGACAATACCTAACGAGTCTACCCACCTGTGTGAGGTACTTCTCAGACAGGGCCAAAGTTCCCATGGTGCGCTTGGTCACCTGAAGTACCTGGTCAAGCCATTCAGACAGCTCTCGGTACTGCTGCTGGAACTCGGCCAACGAAACCTTGGCATTGACACCAATATTCTCCTCATCGCTTTCTGTAGACTGTAAAGAAAAAAACATCGGTCAGGCAGGTAATACAGGTGTATAGTAGGTAATACATAAAGGAGAAAGGCGGAAAACTGTCCATTCTATGAGAGAATGAGCCGATCAAGGCCCGTAGGCCGAGATCTGTTCATTCTCTCGCAGAATGGACAGTTTGAGGCTTTTCTCCTGCTTAAAACACAGCACCACTTTGTATTAACAGTGGACACCTTTTTGTGTTAAGAATGGCTAGTTACTGAACAATGTTCCGGTAATGAAGTCAACCATGACCAGGCATTGGTGTGTATATGCAGCATGAGCTATGATCATAATAATGGACAGCTACAGGTACTTCATTGTACATTCTACTATATAATGTACGGTGATGCCATAACTGTGTTTTACAGGTGTATATGATGTTTCTGTCTATATAAGGGGGTAATAACTCTGTATACCTATTGTGTATGTATGTCATTAATTGTCTGGGTTTTGGTCCAAATGTATGGCATTTTATCAGAAAAAGACAAACATATCTGTTATTTTCAGTCAAGTTTGGGTAATACATGTTCCCTCTGATAAGTAAAAAGAAATTTGCACTTGGGATGACCCTCCGAGTTGGGAAGTCTACAATATGTACAAAAAAGGTTATAAAAACTTGTCAATTTCCAGGTAAATTTGAACTAGTTTACTTTTCTGATCAGCTACATGCATGGTAAATATACAAATATATTACAATAATCATTGATTTGGGTGATCGTAGCTATATTTCAATTTTCACAGAACTTTTATTTATGCTTATCCTTTCTTATCATTTTTATTTTATCAAAATTAATCAAATTTTAACTCCCTTTTGATAGCTGCCCTTATTACACACATAACCTTTAGAATTTTTTATCCTAAGGTTTGATTCCTCGTTTGAAGTATCCGCCTATCTGTGGTGAACCAGTACATGCACCGTACAAATAGAGGTCAGACCAATTACACAAAACCAGATATCACATACCCCGTAGGTAAGTTCCGATATGCACCTCATTACAGGGAAACATCAACAGATAGAGGCAGTAGATTCTGGTGTCATATAACTTTTGAAATCAAAGGTGAAAATTTCTTTACCGATTCCAAACAAAATATATCACTTATTTCATAGTTTAAAAATGCTGAATGCAAAATACAGAATAATGTTATATTTCCCTCATTTTGGACATCATAAATGGGTTTGGCAATGTATTAGGGGATATCTTATAAAGCGAACTGTGAAAAAAGTAAAAGGGATCTTGAGAAATATTGGTAAAATAACAAATGAAATGAGGTGCCCTACTGATATCCTTTCAAAAATAATCAGATTATATTTTACTATGAACAACAAAATCCTGTTTTATCTTTCATCGTTCATGGAAATCTTCATTTCTGCAGATGATATATTTTCTTACTACTGTTCTCAGAATTCTCAGAATGATAAAATTAACTAAAAAAACTCCATGCATCCAAGCACATTATTATTAACTGTGTTGTTTGGCTTCAACAACATACTAATATGGACTTAAAACAGAACACAATGGCAGACAACGTTTATCCCAGTCACATGTTTCCCAACACTGCCGAAGCCGATGACACTTTACAATGGTGTCTGTGTCACATTCCCAGTAGCAGACAGCGCTATACAATAGTCGGCTGATCACATGATCAAACATCAAGGTCCCTGATTCATCTTCCTCCAACCTATCTATTCAAAGTGTCCTCAAAATTAGGACAGAGAGGCGGGATACTGTTACAGGGCCTGGGAAACATTTCTTAAAGAACCAAGTTTTCAAAAGACAAAGACATTCAGATTCTTTATGGTGATAAATCTGTATCCGCCTTTTCACTAATCCTATGTTTTTTGTACACAAATGTAGGTTATGTACTGTTCCAGTTTTTAAATCTTTCTTTATCATCTATCACACAGGTTTGAAACAGAGCAAAATATTCTGGTACACAGTTTGTATTTATAACATAAAAATTCACCTGAATTCTTGGTAATGGTTTGTTTGATCATGCTGTCTGTGCCTTAGGTTCAGATGCTGGTTTGATATTTTCAAAAGTAGCACAAATGAGAAATTTGCACTAACATGAAGCTACATATATTTAGATTGTACATCACCTACAATACACAATAGGAACATTTCCCTGATGTAACAGAGGCCATTATTATTATGTAGTAGCAATTTTGCTAGTGATCAAGCCCAATACTTCTGGTTTACTAATCTAATGCTCTACCAAATGAGCTCAAGGGAAATTCTCTCTAGCCAAGACTCAGGAAGTAGCTTGTATTTCACTAGACTGACAAATAACCTTTTAACAATTTCCAAACTTATGATATTCCTGTCCTATACTTTTTAACATTATATTAAAACATATTGTTGACATTAGTTCTTATCTTTCTTATTTTCTTAAAAATCTCTTATATGAAACAGTATACTCTAGACAACTCAGATGTCATGCAGTATTTTTTTTAATATTAAAGTTTGGCCACTGTTAAATTTGTAGTTCTAAGACTGTTGCTATATGCGGTGTTACTTTACAAGAAATATTCCTGGTGAGATTGTTGAGCATGTAGTTATATCAGAAAACTTCAAAAAAATGTATTTACTGTGAGATAGTTAGTTACATGGTGTTGCTAAAGAAATTTTGAATTAGTGGATTTATCATTCCATTAAAACCATGACAATAACAATTTCGTGAATATTGCCCTATACACAGTATTGAGTTGTCAATTGCTTACCTTACAAGCCTCCAGAAGATCATAATCCATCAGACACTGATCCATCAGGTCCGACTCAATGGTCAGTTCGTACTTGCTATAGCGCTTCTTGAACTGGTCCTTCAGGGTGGCGGCTGGTGAGCAACCGGGGGTACTGAGGTAGCTGTCATCCAGCGTCGTCTCAGAATTTATCGAAAGTGTGGGCGAATGTGAGCGACTGCTAACCTGGCTACTGACATTACTGGACCATATGTCGTCCACCATTCTCCGTCGCTTGGGTTCGGTAGGCGAGTCTGGAATAAAGGATAGCTCAGGATTTGACCCGATTTTCCTATCCTTTAGTCCAGTCTTGTCGAAAGTGGGTGAAAAGGTGCGTAAGTTCCCCTCCCCTTTTCTAGCGGAAAGCGGCGATCTGGGTCCGGAGCGAAGACCTTCCATACTGCTGTATAATCGGTGGGTAGTTACAGGGTTCCTGGATTTATACAAGTCTGGAAGGTGGGAGAAACAGGTGGATTTCCGTATAGTGGAACCAACCTGTAAGCTGGGTATAAAATGGCTACCAGATGCTTCTTTACCTTTCGGCTCTTCCGTTACTGAAGAGCTCGGTTGGCTGGCAATCTCATGAGTTTGCCTGTTTACCTTAGTAACTGGGGCTTGTGGATGCTGTTGAGATTTGTAATTCTCAACAGACTTAACATATTTGTAGACACACTGCTTCCATTTCTGTGACCTTGGGATGCACTTTGGCCTCTTACCAAGGTCAGACAAAGCAGACGAGTCTTGAGTTTGGTGCAGGTGGCGATTGCCTGTCTGGGTCTCTAGCCTCCTTGTGGAAAGCCAGTAGGTCTGCAGGTTGTCCAGCGACTGCAGCTCCTTCACATAAGTCCTCCAGTAAAATGCCAAATTTTCCAGATCAACCTTAAGTTTGATGTCTGGAAATGTCCCCAAGAACCTTTGACCTTTCTCCAAAAGAAGGTCAACAGATCCTTGATTCACCTTGACTTCTCGTATGAGTTCCTGAAAGTACAGAAAAAAATAAAAGATTATTAGACAGATACCAATATAAACTGATCGGGCACATGGGAACATTGTTTATCAGAAGCACCAGTAAACCAAATTGTACTTTATAATCTGCAGATTTATAAGTATGAATCCATCCAATACGGAGTCCACCTTTGCAAATAATCACTTGGTCAAAAATATTAATTGTAACAAAGTCACAAAATAAAACGATTACTCAGAATTTGATCACAGCTCCATCCAATGTATCCAACACTATCAGGTGGTATTTATATATTTTGTGTATATTTATAGCTAAAGCTGACTTTTTTTCTAACACATCTGCAATTTGTACAAACAAGCTATATCACGATATCAGGAGAAAAGATTGCACCTATTGACGAAGAGAGTGTGTTAAATGCCACCATTGGCAGTACATCGTATCATGAAAAACCCATTCACAAATTGTTTTCACATTTCCAGGGGTCTTCTGGTAGTGTTTTCTTCCTGGAGATGAAAGTTGTACAGAGAAACCATGATGTGTGTATATATCCAAACCTAGAGTTAAAAGCACTGTAAATCAGTGGGTTAATATATAGGTAGCCTGCCAATAATTGCTGCTAGGGCTGAAGGAATGTTGAAGAGGTTTCAAATTCATATAGAAGAAAGTCCAACCGTGTAGACCTACAGCTTATACAGTGTGTTGTAGAAGAAACACCAGATTTATTTTAAGATCCTATAGGAGCACTACATGTTGTGTGTATGTTTATAGGTAACAGGTAGTGCAATCCATTCTGTTTTGTGTAGACTTGCACAAGCCCCATTAAGTTTGTTGAGTTTCGGTTAAACTGTTTTCATCATTTATTTCAAGATTCTTTTCTTGGTTCCATTTCTAATGAACTTGGGTATCTTATTATTACCAGATCCCTTTTTAATTCAGTTTTATTATATATAATATTTAAACTCAAGCTTATCAACTACCCGATTTATTTGAATAGTTTCTCATGGTTCCAGAACCAGAACTTCAAATATCAATGTTTGACTATAAAGGTAGTCTCCAAATTTAAAATTTAAACCTTAGCTCAGACTTTTCACAAAAATATATTTTGTAATGAGAGACTTGTTTGATTTTCTGTACACATGGCACTCTGTAATTTTGTGACAGGATCATCATATTACTGGCATTAAAAATTGATTTCATAGTAAATCAATTTCAGCAAGTCAATAGTTAATGTGTTTAATATCATATTCCTGAAATGACACACATCTATACGATCCGACACGCTTGTACACACTCCGTATAATTACCTCATTATAACTGAATTGGGGTTCACAGAATCACAATGATAATTTCATGATTTCAAATAATTTATTCAGCCTTTTTCATAATATACCATAGCTTTTTGAGGCTTTCAAACTACCTTTAATTCAAATCTGTTCAAATTCTTAAACTGCCACAGTCTAAAATCAGACTTCTCACTCAAAGGGTATGGTAGAGTGGTCTATAATGTAGGCAATTTATCACAGTTTAGACATCTTATTCACAACAGGATTCAAGTTTCAGTTTATTTTAGTCTGTAGGGAGAAGATCTGCATGAGAAAATCCTGTCACTTCAGATTTGTATTGAGGTTATTTTTTAGTGGTCCAGAAGTTGTTGAACCAGAATGTTTGTGTCAGCCATATAGATATCAGCTAGCATAGGTGTGAGATTTCTTATGTCAATCTGTGTCACACAGTTCATTGTACAACCATTAGTTGGCGGATTCACCTTGTAATCAAATAATTCAAATTCAATTTGGGAATTCCTTATCTCTAGATGTCCCAATATTACCATTGGTGAATAAGACATGCACACACTTTTATATACAAGGTACAAAAAATTAAACTTTTAAAGTTCACAAGACAAGTTTGTTTTTGTCTTTATAATAACAAACAGGAGAATAGTATCTTTATTTTTAAATATTTTTACTGGATACTGATCATTAAGTACATACCATGTGCCCTATATTTCATGTCTAAAACTAATAATAAGATATGATTCAACATTTTGTTTACAAATCCTACAATAGTCTTGATGTTCCTATAAGGTATTTGATAATTGCATATGACTGATCTTCCTCAAACATGAAAAGTAATACACAAACATGATAAGTAATACACAAACATGATAGGTTATACACAAACATGAAAATAATACACAAACATGATAGGTAATACACAAACATGATAAGTAATACACAAACATAAAAAGTAATACACAAACATGAAAAGTAATACACAAACATGATAAGTAATACACAAACATGAAGAGTAATACACAAACATGATAAGTAATACACAAACATGATAAGTAATACACAAACATGAAAAGTAATACACAAACATAAAAAGTAATACACAAACATGAAAAGTAATACACAAAAAAATACACAAACATGATCAGTAATACACAAACATGAAAAGTAATACACAAACATGAAAAGTAATACATGTACAACAGTTATAAGGTAATTGTATACATATATATCTTCCTCACACAGTCAGACTGACTTCAAAGTCTAAGTAAAAACCTGTTACTTCAATCAAACAGCAGTTAGTCTGACAGGATGGAAAAAAGCTGTCGGATACTTCCCCTACTTCACACGTTACCTACCTCTGTCATTCACTAGACAAGCACCTGTTTGAAGGGATCAGCCTTATAGTGGGGTCAGTTATTACAGGTTCCTCAATATCATTATCTCTTGTATAGTACATATATAGTACACAACACATTAGTATGACCTACAGTGTAAGTATAGGTAGACAAATACCAAGGTTGTGTCCTTTTCTTACCTACTATTCTTTGTACAAGGTCAACATAACCTTCAAAATCTGAAGTTATCTAGACGGACCCCATTTAGACGGTGCACTCATTTGACAGTATTTATTTTTAGAGTGTTTCATCATTATATTTAATTTTACATCAGATTCATATTTCTCCTTATTATTCATACATGTCCTCACTAGAGTGTCCTTCGTCTCTGTAGCATACTTAAGGTTGTTACCCTTTAATAAATTATGTATCACCAAAGATGATAAATGATTTGTACTAGTCACCCCAGCTGTAATTACTAAACATATCTGTTACTCATAAGTTAGATCAGGATTGATGGAGTGATCCTACAGAGGTTGTAATTTGTAAACAAAAATATTATAATATATAAACAGTTGGTTGGTTTACTGGTTTGATCTGTTCTATTTTCAGCTAGCACGTGTAACTTATTAAGTAATAATGGAAAAATCTTTTCATAGCCACCTAAATATTAGGTACAGCTGCTGAAGAGCTTCACCTCGCCACAGTAGTATTTAAGTATTTAACTTTCTGGCACAAGTTTAACTTGTAAATTCTTACATGGGGAGGGGGATGTTGACACTAATGGCATCTACAGCTTATGAGATGTGACTGAAGCAGGTTACTTACCAGCCAGGGATTATAACATGGGACGGAGCATGTTATAGTTTATATCAGTATAATGAACATCACTAATTAAACGACACCAGTTCAATACAGATGCACAATTAAAGAATCGGCCCTTGCATGTCTTCACTTCTACTAGGAATCCTACCTGTCTTAGTAAGAGCTGAAGGTGGTCTGTGTGTCAATTCTCGTTGTAAAGATAACAACCAAACATCAGAGCACTTTAAGAATGTAAACAGAAACAAATACCTATGTAAGTTAAAGGTTAAATAAACGAATGAAACGTAGATACACTGTCTTACAGTAACCTGGTAATGAGATATACATACCTTACTAATGAAACAAAGATACGCTGCCTACGGTATACCTGGTTTATCTCGTTAACCTGTACGTAATCACTTGGAACATGAATCCTCTGTAAACGTTAGTCCCCTGGCTTTACTCTGGGATTGTCTATAATGATACCAGTATCCCTGTAGGCTAATACCAATGATTACTGATAAAACATCTTACCTCCAGATCTGCCGAACTAATTGACGTTAATATACATTATACATTTTATCACCAATTAGTGTCCGTACGTTCATGGATCTCTATGTGGTTAATGTTTGGTTTGCGTAGAGCCAATCTTACTGCCTTTTACTTATCGTTCGCTGATGAATCTCCAATCAAATTTCCATATGATACAGTAACTATGGCAATGATGATATGTAGACATTTACATATATGCTTTTATGACTTCAGTCTATGATACATTTGGAACAAATTCATGATTCAGATAGAGACAATAATAGCTTTTACACTTGTAACACAGATCAAGGAACCAGTATCAGCCTCTATGGTTGTTGTTACAATACATGCTCCACAGAGCTACAGAATCTTGACACGGTCTGCTGAATGCCATACCATACTTGATTATCTTAGTGAAAGGATTACAACACCCCCCCACCCCCTCCCCCAACCCCCTCCATCACACTGCACTGATTTCAGAATCTTGCCTTCTTTCTCCTCCATTACACTATTGTAGCCTGTTGTCTTCCTGTCGGATTAGATGCTGCTCTGTATAACACTGGTCATTTACCAAGAACAAACATCTCAGCACCTGTCTTGACCAAGGCATGAAAATCCTATCAGTAACCATGGATACAGGAAGTGGTGGTCGGTGTAAGGTAAAACAGATTAGTGTTCCTCCATCATAGTTTAAACAGAAATGTATTACATGATGTCGAGGGTATATAATTATATATATACTGCCATGTAAAGATAAGAGGTATACAATTATAGATATTGCCATGTAAAGATTGAAACCCTCCCAAACGTAACATCCACTTTGTTTATCGTGGTTTTCATTAATCCTCATCCAACATGTTTCTTTTTACTTTATTTCTCGACCGAAAGAAAAATACTCAGAACATTAAATAAACTGAAGTTTTCAGAAAGTTCTGCATGAAATTTGAATTACATTACTTTTATAACATCATTATTCCAAACAGGACTGTATGTATATTTTAAACTCAAATGGCAATCAACATCACTTATGTACATGGCCATGAACGTCAAAACCTGTTTTGTAAAATCTAAAAGAATCAGTAAAAACCTATATAACATTATGCAGTTTTAACACCTGACTTAGCCTGAACCAGGACAAAGAGGACATCAATTCACACTGTGTTTTTATATACCAGCCATGGGACAAAACAATCTGTCACACTATCCATTTGAAAGTCTGGATCAACTGCATTCACAGTCAACAATTTACTTCGCTGGCAATTATTCGGTCTCCCGAAACTTTTCACCAAGCAGAAAAGGCAGTTTTTTAATCGAAATCTGATCTTACTTTAAATCCTGCAGTAGTGGCGATGTTCACAGAAATTTTCAAAAGCATCATATATAGTCCTGTCATGGCTATCTACAGTTTGTCATCACGATTGTGCGACAGGTAAAGGTACCCCGTATCACGACTAAAACGAGACAATATTTACCAGGAAATGTTATTACCAAATCTAAATTCGTACATTCAGGCCTGGCGATGTGATTCAGGAAAAGGTATCGATGACATGCTTCCTATGTTTCTGAAATTCTGCACAATTGGTTTTAGCAAGATTTCTAAATGTAAGCACATTTTGAAGTGCAGCCCTTCGTCTGACCTTGTCTCACACAGACAACACACTAAAGCATAATATTATGAACCAAATTTTAAAGCAATGTGTTCAGCCTACGCTAGTATCCTATAGCTACTGTAGAATGTTCTTGACCTGCTACATACATAAAGGTAGATTGTTTATGTCTGTTGTGTAAAAGTTAACACCAAATGTTCCAGTTTACCCAGCTGTACAAACGGCCACAGGTATGTTGGGAAATTACAAATGGAAGACTGGAGTCCTTCCAGTTGGAGAGCCATGAACATATTCTAATAGTCATAGCTATCGAGCACCACAAAAAAAGAGATGTGCATGTTTATAACATGTGTGTGCCACAACTGTGACTAACAAAAATTATATCTATTTTGATAAATCTGCATTAACACATTAAGTCTGGACAAGAAAAGAATTTATAAGAGTACATTTAGATCAAGCAAGACAAAATGACAAGAAAACCACTTAGTATTTCATGGATGCTAACTCACAAACTCGCTTTAATAATACCCTTTCAACATGAGTTTCTCCAGAACCATTTATATTTATATTTAATAACTAGTCACAAATTAGGGGTAATATGAAACATACAGAGGATTAGTAATCTGATAGTGCCTGGGAGATGATGCTCTGCTATATAGGTCCATCCTGGTGTGTACTAATATGGTGTCCACAGGTGCACATGAACAAGCTTGATCTAATTAATTCTACAGAAAGGATATTTAATGATTTCATGTTGAATACCAAATACATCTCTGTATATGTTTTTCTCAAGTGAAAAATTCCAGTTTATTCTACCATATGAAAGATGTAAGCAAAAGTGGGAAACCCATCAATTTTGAAGATACCGTTTAAATTCTTCAAGCATTAAACTGCAAGTGTTTGAATCAGAAGTGTAATCTTTGGAGCTATATTCTCATGACATCAATGTTTGAAAACATAGCATCACACCATTTGGAATGCTATAATCCACAACCAAATATGTAATAAATCTGTATTTCTATATTTCATAAGATAGTGTAGGTCATATCAAAATTGTAAAACAAAACATATGCAAAATGGGGTCCAAAGTCATATCATTCATACAATAGACTTTAAAGGGACAGATTTTTGTAGAATTATTAGAAAATATGAAAAAATAGATATCCAGCGTTGTTAAGCTAATGAAGGCAGATGGTCCACGGCTATATTGATCCCCAATGACAACATCTACACGGGGAATTGTTTTCTGTTTATTAATTCCTTCCAGGTAGAAGTTCCAATGACCAGTTTCTGACCGAGCACAATTGACCGTGGCCAATGGTCAGATCCCTCAAACATCCATATATTGCAGCAGTGGCGTGCACCCAGTGTTTTCTGTCAAGGAGTGTAGAAACCTGCCAGTTAATGTCCAATGCTAATCTTTTACCAATATCGATTTCACATGGCCCGGGTACATTAGACCAGCACTTAAACATGTCACATGATGACCTCTAGACTGACCCCTCACAGCATCGGAAATCGGTCACAAAGGGAAATAATTCACCTATGAAAAATGTATATCTGCATCCTTCTCCTGATTGGAGAGTCGAGACCAGGACTGATCTCAGCTTGTCTGGATTACAGCCCCTCTAGTCAGCTCACAAAGCTCCAATTAAGTATTAATGGTGATCACTGTATAATTAAGGTCTGAATTTGTGATTATACAGGTGAAATGGCCCATACACTTCCGATAATACACCTAATTCATCAACACAGATGCAGATCGATGTTTCTGCTGCATACACTATTTGGTCCACCACATCATTCATCCTATATATTTTACTTCACCCAACAGAAGACATGTATTGACTACACAGATTTGCACTGAATTAAGTCACAATTGTGAATATTTGCGACTATTTACTTCATTTAATTAAATTTCCTTTCATTTTCATGTTATTATACATTTGTTATTGCATGAAGAATAGAATTTCCATGTTAACTCCTCCAGCATAGTTTAAATTTCATTTAATTGAAAATTAGCAAATAAATTATCAATCCATCTTTAGTTTTCATCACTGATTTAATTCAGTTTTCTTTATAGTGTAGAAACAAATATGCATAATATCAAACACAAAATAGCATCATTAAATGGTAATGCTCAATTTACACCTATGAGGAGCATTAAAGCAAATCACTTTTATCATGGCTCAACTTATTTTGCCATAAGAATTAAGTACTGGCTATATGTATCCATCTTCTACCCTACTCATTGAATTGGTAGATACAGAAGTTAACAAAAACTGGAAAATATCTTGACCTGCTTGACTTAACATGATACTGGATCTTAGATGGTTCCCTTAAAACACAGTAACCTAAACGCCCTTAGATAAATCCAACCTATCTCAAGATTACTTTTGTTTCATTTGATAACTTGGGCTAGAAATACATCTAATTCAGGTGATGCATGATGCAGGTTGTAAATTGTGATGTAGCAATTGCAACCCCTGTTCTAATTCTTTGTGTAGGGTCCAGAGCCATACAACCATAAAATATCTGTAATGTTTCTCAGCAGCTTTAGATAAGGACAACATTGTGTTTGTAATCAGACACAATCCCCAAGCACTACTTCATTACGTAGAACACAGAATTACATCACCGTACACTTGATCCTAACTCGAAAAGTTAGCTTACATCTATAGGCCAGCACTTACCCCCAGATACTGATAGGATTCAAAATGGCTATTATATGAAGACAGATACATCATAACTATTTTCCACAGACTTATTCTTGAAATATTGATAACCTTACTAGCCAAATTTTTGTTAAATACAACTTGGACAATTACAGGTCTACGATATGTTAAGTACGCAGTGTAACGCACACATCCCCTGGCCTATTATCTTAGAGCTATTCCACCTCACATACCGTAACATGTAATTATTGTTTCTGTATCATATGTAGGTATTATCTCCCTCAGAGAATCCTGGTACGTAGCTATTACATAGTCGGTTTATCTCACATTCTGTAACATGTTTCTGTATCATATGTAGGTATTATCTCCCTCGGAGAATCCTGGTACGTAGCTATTACATAGTCGGTTTATCCCACAGGTTTCGTTTTATCTGGAGATAAATATACACGACATTACCAGCATCTTCTATCTCAATATGACAGTCTTGTTAGTGAAAACATGCCAAGTTTAATAGGCAATTGAATATAACAAGTGTGTTATAAAGATGAGTAACAACTACCCACCCACATGTACATCTCTACTGCTATTTAACTCATTCACCCCTGATCTTTCATAATGGACTATTCCAACCTTTGAACTGGAAGAGTTCAAATGTGTCTTTAGGGGTGAATGAGTTAATGTTTTACCAATTTGTTAAGTACAGCACTATACTCTAGACCCTCACTATTACAACGATCCTCAACGGTCACGTTTCATGTCTATATGTAGCCTCTGGGTTAATTACAGTCATTCCTCTATATCTGTATGATTACGTATTGTTTGATCAAAATTATCATCCTGATCAAAACCATATGTTACACAAATCAAGCATCAGATTCATTCATAATAAAATATAATCAACATATGGCTATAGTCATGACCTTGTTTACAACATTTATATTATCCAGATACTTCCTCGAGGCCTTCAATACTTTCAGTGCAAACTACATTTTAGTTAAATGATAGCCAATCCTGTAAGATTGATCAAAGAACAAATTTGCATACAGCTTCCTTGACTTTTCAAGGTCTGATCATGACAATTTGCCAAACTGTCTTCATTGAGCTTACGGCACTATCTCCATCTAACGCCAATCACAATGTTGATTTACAGATCATACACAGTACACCAAAGACGTCTTCCATTCTTTATGGGGCCTGTTAACATTGATATTTGTGGTGGGAATCACAGAACAGTTCAGGACTATTTTACCTTCAAAATGAACTTTTCAAAAGGATAGACTTCATTTCTACTTGTGACTTGTTGGTCCTGAAATACAAGTGTTTGTCAGTATGTAGGTAACAAAAAATTGATTTATCCCACCCACAAGCCTTATTCCTACCAAGGATTCACCATCCTATTTCATGATCTCTAGCTGTATCGCTCAATGATGGGGAGAATCTGTATATATATATCAATTACAAGTGCATGTACGTTATAGTGATAAGCACTGACTACAGGTTTTTGAGGATACACATGCAGTTTGGTACACCTATGTATTGGGGAGTAAAACCAGCCTGTACTAAGATATCTAACATACCACCAGTACTGAATGGTACCAAAATGGTACCAGACTACATATATATATAACACAAAAGAGTACCAGACCCAGCAACAGATGCATCAGGTTCTCCAGCTGGGGGCCTAATTCTCACATATACATGTTAGACAGGGAGTAGACAAGGATCTCCCATACAGCCAGACTCCTCCTACCCATTCCCTCTAATGCTGGTGTACAGGGTGGGATGATTGGCACCTAGCTCTATAGACTCTGTCGTTGTTATATCCAGTATATTAAGGCTATGTCAGTATTACTAGTTACTAAAGCTCCTTCAGAGTATCTAGCCAGGCTCCTGTCCATGATCACTACACCTGTGGAAAGAGTTGGGAAGCTCCAAGATCAAATACTCTCAAACCAGTGATTAATGTCTTTAAGGCCTTTATGGTCTTTCAGATAAGAACTTGAGAAAATATCATCTATTGATTTCAAAAAGGAAACACCTGTCAGATTTTTCATGATGACATGTCATTCACAGTATTAATGGCAATTAAGGTATTTGGAGATAATTAAATAATTCAAGCAGAAGATGCAAAAAAATCATTACAATATATTGATTTCATATTTCACAGGAGATTGCATTGATAGAGAGGATGAGGATGTGGACAGGCAGGTACAAGTTTTAATTAAGTTGAAGCATCGTCTGTCGATAATATTTTGGAATTTACAGAATCTGGATGGGATCTACTGCATTGATTCTTATAAAAAGAAAACCATACTACAAATAGAGACTGGGTTCTAGAAGAAAAGTACACTTTAAAAAGAGGCAGGGTTCTAGAGAAATAAAGGCAGGGTTTTGAGGAAAATACACCTTGCTAGCGTATAGAATCTTTTCATAGAAGTCCTCTTGGATCTAATGGTATTTGATCTGTGACAGTCACAGTATCGCTTCAATACAAAAAAACTAGATTTTATCTGATTGTACACCATGGTGGTTTTGTCACATTAAGATAAGGATCTTGCATGCCTTTACACATTCCCTTGGAGAAATTAAAAAGTTTTACTTGTTATCAAATTAAAAATTGATTCTACAGCTATTAATCTTTAACAACTGATACACAAGAGGTTAGAAATACAAGATATACCACGTAGTAATCAGCATTTACTGAACAGTACATTTCGAAATATATGTACTGTAAATATTTTATAAACATGGTACCATTACATTGATACAAAGAGAAACATTACAACAGATGGAAAAAGAACCTTGAAGATAAGGACATGTTAATCTACCTTGCAGCAAAAAATAAGGGGTGTAGAAAATATCAAGGCAAGATTTTAGGGAAGATAAACGCAACACACAACATATTTAGAAAGATCTCGAAAAGCAGAATTTTAGCACCAACACCAAGACAAGGATTTTCAAGTTAAATGTACCTGCTATGTTGCCATATGGATGCAAAATGTTGAGTGTGACCAAGCAGAAGGCAAAGCAACATGTAGGACACAGCAAGAACCTTGGCAGATTTATGAACGAGATCTGGAAGGGCAGAAAGCTTAACACCAACACCAAGACAGGAATTTTTAAGTCAAACATTAATGCTGTGCTTCCATATGGTTACAAACATGATGGGTGACCGAACACAACCTGAGAATGTTGGACATATTTTTGAACCAAACCCTATAAGAATCAAATAATCTTGATATACTGGCCAATAAGAGTGACAAATGGTGATATCGGGAAAAGTGCAAAAGTAGACAGAATCTGTTTTGAGAGCAGACATCAGGAACATGGGCATGTATTGACAGTGAACAAGGATAGCAACTGGAACTACATCACATAGATGTGGGCACATGGAGATGCATCTTCAGATACCCACGGTTGATTTCGCTTCGGTCCTCACTCATCACGATGAGTGAGTATACCGAAGCGAAATCAACCGGAGACTTGAAGAAGTACAGTTGAAAAGGAGAGGAAGAACAAGAAGATTAACACCAGAAACAAAGCTGCTAAGTATCAAACAGCTTAATCTGTAGAAAAGGAGTAATTTGCCCCATTCAATAACAGGGACAGAGTCAAGTCATTAATACACACAAATGAAAATCTTCTAGATAAACATACACAAACAGTAATATGATACCAGTACACACAGACAATAAAGCCAGCTATTAACAGGTAGTAAATTCCCTCTGCCTGACTCCCTACAATCTTCCTCATCAGTCCTCACAGACGTTAAGTGATGTCAGCTTTGGTAAAACAACCATTTTTATTTCCTCTATTAATTGATTTTTGTGTACCTGGCAAAGCCTACCTATATAAATCAGGTAGGCTTGAGCTGGTAGACAACAGAGTCGACTAGGTTTAGATAGTACGACACTAACGGGCACGCCGTATTGATTTGATACAATTTTCCATAAAAAAATCTTTGTCATGTCCACACTGCAATGGGTTACTTATTCAATACATTCCGTTTCATATTTATTCAGGCCCAGGGCGAAGGGAATACAGCCATAAAAGAACTGTTGAGGACCAGTTAGAGTGGGTGGGTCCAAATCCAGATGATAGAGGAGCGAGCCTGGAAGGTGATGAGTGGGGGAGTCGATATATAGAGGGACAAAAAAAGCAGATGTTGGTTTGGGGTGAACCTAGAACTCAATTTACTCACGTTTTTGCAATATTACTTCAACATGAAATATATTGAATTATTCAGAAAGAAAAGTCCTACTAATATATAATATAGAAAATTGTTTCTTTTTCCAAAATCTTCATACAATACATGTACTTGTATGTAAATGCATTAATGATATTTTCCAGTATATGGTTTCATAGAAGTGCAGTCCCCTCCCCTATATCCTGTATATAGCTGCATCATACAATACTTCACTGTTAGAGACTATAAACTGTTGATGACACAACAAATAACACATATAAATTTGTTCTTTGACAAGCAGTGTTTATCATGTTATTATGAGTTGGCATAGTACGTTGTAATGGTATAATTCTGAAACCCGCCATTGTCAGTGTACAGTCACTGGTAATCTAGGCGGAGACATCACGAGTTATTTACTCAGATCAGAATTATGTAGACTTGATGTGGTCTGAAGCTGAATTAATTAGGTAGCTGGCATTTACATCATCACACGGGATATCTTATGTAAGGAGTGTACACAACATTGAATCAAAGCTTATACTTACTGATACCATTTCTCTCACAGCTACAAACTTGTTCATAAGACATATATATACTGCATATATAGCCACAACCAAATGTTCCAAACTGTCAGATTAAAATATGATAATATAATAATGATATCTGTACTGCTGTTATACATCCCCATTCCATGTTATTACTGATTTACTTATACAGTTGCCAGATATTAAACGGTATTCTTTCACTGTCATCAACACATTAGACTGAGATACCCCTGGTGCTACTACAGATTGGGATTATAACCCCGTAAATCATACGACAGATTGAGATTCACCACATATTACATTTGTTCTAGATATCATTGGAATACTAATATATATGTATATTGATTTAACACTCCTCTTCATTATTCACTGAATAAAACCAATTTGTGTAATTGACAACATCCCCACCCTTGTAGACTAACTCCCCTAGCATTTTCCATATCTTTCTCATTGAAATGACAAAGCCAATCAGGTGGGGTGGAGCTTGTACTGACCTGCTCCTACCCGTTTTCATTGTTCTTTCGACAACAGCAAAGACAATATGAATAACTTTTTCAGAAATTGCAGTTGGAATGCTGCATTTGATATATGCCCATCGGTTTTGTATGATACAGTATCGATAAAATATCTGTACAATAACATGTATTAATGATGCACAATTGGGTAATAATACATATTAAGAGAACAGTCATGTATTATTAATTCTTTCAAACAATAGGTCTTTTAAAATGTGTATCGTCATGTAACTATGACAATTTCTAATAGTGGGATACACTGCACCAGGATATATTTAGTGGTCCTAGATTAGGTGCTGACAGTGAACTGAAAGTACCCGGGTCTCCCTTTCCTAATCACCCCCTCCCAAAGTGTTAACCTGACTGTAAAGTACCAGGTCTCCCTTTCCTAATCACACCCTCCCAAAGTGTTAACCTGACTGTAAAGTACCAGGTCTCCCTTTCCTAATCACCCCCTCCCAAAGTGTTAAACCTGATTGTAAAGTACCCGGGTCTCCCTTTCCTAATCTCCCCCTCCCAAAGTGTTAACCTGAATGTAAAGTACCCGGGTCGCCCTTTCCTAATCACCCCCTCCCAAAGTGTTAACCTGAAAGTAAAGTACCAGGTCTCCCTTTCCTAATCACACCCTCCCAAAGTGTTAACCTGACTGTAAAGTACCAGGTCTCCCTTTCCTAATCACCCACTCCCAAAGTGTTAAACCTGAATGTAAAGTACCTGGGTCTCCCTTTCCTAATCACACCCTCCCAAAGTGTTAACCTGACTGTAAAGTCCCAGGTCTCCCTTTCCTAATCCCCCCCTCCCAAAGTGTTAACCTGAATGTAAAGTACCCGGGTCGCCCTTTCCTAATCACCCCCTCCCAAAGTGTTAAACCTTAATATAAAGTACCCTGTTCTCCCTTTCCTAATCACCCCCTCCCAAAGTGGTAACCTAAATGTAAAGTACCAGGTCTCCCTTTCCTAATCCCCCCCTCCCAAAGTGTTAACCTGACTGTAAAGTACCCGGGTCTCCCTTTCCTAATCCCCCCCTCCCAAAGTGTTAACCTGAATGTAAAGTACCCGGGTCGCCCTTTCCTAATCACCCCCTCCCAAAGTGTTAAACCTGAATGTAAAGTACCAGGTCTCCCTTTCCTAATTATATATATATAATCACCCCCTCCCTAAGTACCAAACCAGACCCTCAGTGCTGGGAGTCGAGTGGAACCACCTGTGCTGTGAACCAAACCAGTGAAAGTGGAGTGTGTGCAAGGCCACATCCGATTTGGATACAAACTACATGTATATATGTTTACATACATGTAGGTAAAGAAAATCATAAAGGGAGCATAAAGCAAGCAAAAGATCAGCAACAAAGAACAGAAACAAAAAGATTCCTTGTTGAGGATGCCAGAGTATTAGAAAATACTGGTTTATTCTTACTTGTAATAACATGCAACAAGCAGGGATTTGCAGCAAGATCCATAATTAAACATAAAGGCGGCCATTAGCATGTGTACTACACATAACTGGTTCTCAACATAGGGTACTGTGCTATTTCCATATAAATAACATGGTAACAAATACCAATAGATCTTCAAAACAAGACCATAAAGACCTCAATGTACACAGCTTTACAACAAGTGTTGGCATCCCAAAACATCAGCATGCATTCCAATCTCTCAAGCAACAAACAGTCATTTGTATGGTTCCTCTTCCACACTGTACTCAAGAATTGGCTCCATGAGTGATTGATGTACCAGGTTATGAACAACATATTTCATGTAGTACAGTATACAAAAAGAAGGTTGGCTGTTATATTTTTATAAATTTGGCCTATTTTCCCCATAGTATAACAACTCCTTTTACAGGGCTTGACAATAAGGGCAGCCCCATAGTCTGAGACTACTGAAATCTCTAGCTGGACTATAGTTGTTCTAAAAACTGCTAGCCTGATTGACTAGTCAAAATTTGATATTACTTATGATATTGAATATTATTGAGTTAGTGGAGTTCACACATGGACTACTAGTAAAATTAATTTCTAGCCCTGCTTTTATCATATCCTGCCTAAGATTTGGCTCAACAATTTGAAAATACTGTTGAGTTTGTATTTATGAAAATAAAGATATGTGGAATCAATCCAACAAATTAAGTTTAGCTTTATGTCTCAATTGTACCTGTACTGCATTATGACCATCACATACTGCACAGTAATTAATATGTTCATCCTCACATCTAATAAAAGGGTTTTTTCCCCAAGTTAGATGTACTTTTGTAAGTTAGCTTTCTTTATGGTGTACTACAATATCTTCTCTGAAGATGGGACATTGATTTCACCAGTCATAGATGAGTGACGGCAAGATTTTTCTGTGTATGTGCATTTCCTGTACTATTTCAAGTTAATGTCAAGGGGAAGCTGTTTAATCATTTCCATCTCTAAGATATGTGTACCAGCGGTAAGTTTTTTCATCCTTAACTGAATGGAGTGGAACATTATTTTCACTGCTGAGCAGAATGAAGCAAACTATTTTTTTCTTCACAAGTTTGTGGTATTATACCAAGTGAAGAGAGGGATAGACGTTTTTCTGAAGATATAATAATCTGTCTGAAGCTGTGCAGAGAATATAGAGGCACGAGTTCTGTCTGATAATGGGACACTTTTTTTCACAAATTCACCATTCACAGAGCAAAGCAAAATCAATTTTCTTCTGTTTGGCTAATATTAGCCCGAAGCTGAGCGAGGCTTAGATATGTTTTCATTACGTATGTAATCTTCATGCCATGTGGAGCAAGACTCAATTTTTTCTGAGATTGTAGAAAAATTTGATGTTTATACATATATGGCCAAAATAATGGTCACTTGTCCAATTTAAGGGAACAGGGATACCAGAGTTGTTCTCACTGTATTCTCATTTCTGTGGTGAAGTCACATACTACTAAATATTGGATGAGTATTAAATGTTGATTTTGGTAAGTGTCTGCCAAATACAATGGTGTATGTATGCATTAAATAATTTATCAAAATATTAAGTTATTAGAGTTTTAACTTTTGATCCTAGCTCAGATCACAACTTCACAAGTTTTAAAGCTAATTTAATGGAAGCAAGCTACAGAATAGAAAGATATACTGGGTATATATACATATATCTATAAGAGACTAGATCAGGTTAATTTGAACCCATTGCAGCCAAGCTGGTTGCTTCTTTCTATTTTGATATCCCTGTCATATAGAAACATGTGCAATCAGGGACGATTCAAACAGTTATCAAAGTGTAATTAATGTAGAATTTAACTAAACCAGGCTAATTAGCACCCAATAGTAGAGTTAATCGATTCAAACAGTTATCAAAGTGTAATTAATGTAGAATTTAACTAAACCAGGCTAAATAGCACCCAATAATAGAGTTAATCGATTCAAACAGTTATCAAAGTGGAATTAATGTAGAACTTTACTAAACCAGGCTAATTAGCACCCAACAATAGAGTTAATCGTAATAGGATTGTGACCTACATTCGGAATTTTATAAGAGGTCGCTCCATAGCTATTATGTGATTGCGTCTGATAGCTCTAGAGCTATAATAGAAACAAGAGTTGACCATTAGTAGAACTATGTAACATACTCAATTCTGAGGACAAACGATATAAAAGGTCACCAATCCTGTCTATGTCAGTGAACAGGAATCTATAGCATTAATGATTACGCACGGCTGAGTGGAGCATTACCTACAGCCGATTCAACCACAATTGGTATCAAACATGATTATGAAACTGACACATATGGAGTAGGCCTTTCCTATGGAAAAAATATGGGTATACTTCAAAACTGAAGTGGTTTTATCTTTTTAAGTCTAATCCTGGTAAACATTTTTACTTCTCTTTCACAACTAGTTACAATAGAAAAATACTCCATTTAACAGTGTACAGTAGATTCATTAGGGGTATAAAAACACTTACTGTGCCAATAAAAACAAGTTTGCTACCGTGAATATAAAGATAACATTGTCCTTGTATGTTGTTGGGATAGATTGAGAAATCGGTTATGCGGACAAATCCAGTTCTGTACTGATCGTAACACCTATGTCACTGTAGGTAAGATGTCCCCGGGGGCGCTACAGGTAGACTTCAGGTAGACTACAGGTAGACTAAGGACACTGTGTGTATTGGGATTGTCATACAGGTAAATGTTTTAGTATAGACTAGAACAGTTTATTACACCACAAATATGTCCGTACACATAATTCTGCATGGATATCATCACATGTATATATATGTTACTGTGGCTAAATACTATGTTCACATACACTTTCTCCTATTAATGATTTTTAACAAACTACAATGACTAAATTGTACTTGATTACAGTTGAATCTTTGTAGTCCACATATATTTGTTTTTAAAAACTAATTTATGAATATAAGGCCAAAACAAAAAAATATGGTTCCGGTTTCCCTATCGACCCTAGATTTTGTACCTACCCTTAAGTGTTTATTGGCATTTAGTGATAAGCACTGTTAAAGTCAGAACTCCTGCTCTGTATAAGCGTAGCAAAAATAATTTTCAAAGAAAGAAATTTGCATATCTACCGATATGAAGATATATATTCCAACTTATCTTTCTAATCAAAATCCTCAGTTACAAGTCAATTCATTGCCATTCCCAAAGACTGTAACCACTACATTGCAAAAATCAATCTACTCAAGTACAAGCCAATCCAAAATATATTAATAACTCTATCAATTTCTCCTGGAAATTATAATAGCAATCATCTCCGAGAAAATTGCATTCCTAAGTAACATAGTTGATAACGGGAACAAGTCTTTATGTATCCGATTTCTTTAAATAAAATCAATGATTCATTAATTTGTGAAAGTCTTTAATTCATTGGTTATAATGAATGTCAGATATTTATAGAAAGTTCTTTCTGATATTTTTTTCATTCAAAAAACCAACGGAAAAATCTTCAAAGTGATCTCTATTGATTGCTTGATACAAACTACAGAGTATTACATTTCAGTATTACTTCTATATTATATTTCAGTACTTAACAGCTTTCTCCTCTTCTTTCAGAATACATGTTAAAACTCGCAATCAGATGAAATGGCGAGACCAAATGAAACATGGATGATTCAATCAACGAGTAACTGAAGTTGCTGTACTATTTTTTAGGTTGTTGGATTTTAAACTAAATCATTATATGTAAATAATGGCACATGTTTCTCTCTTTGAAATGCTTGGGGGCTACAAGTTAGTGATAAACAGTAACTCTATAGGAAAAGATTTATTTAAAAAGCTCCAAGATGATTTTTTTTTTAATTCTGACCACTTTAAACTTGTTTAAGAAATAAATAAATATGTTCGATCTAACAAAAAATACATATGATTACAAGTAAATCTCCAGGAAATGAACAGATTTTAACCTTTTTTATATGTTACTTGTCTTTTATTGACATGAGTCTTACAACAATGACACATTTTCTATGATTATATTGAGTCTTCAGTACCAACAGGTACAGAGTATACAAAATATTGACCATCAAAACAGTCCTCCCTCGAGATTAGTAAAATCAATGTATTTGATATAGAAATTCTGCCATGAATGGGAGCTTTGTCTGGCCAGTTAATAGACTGATTGAATATCAATAAACACATGGCCTAAATCACTATTTCATATTTCCCTGTTGACTCACAGGGCCATAGTGTTGATTGTCCACTCTGCTGAACTCACTGACCAGTAGGATGATTGTCATATATCCAGGACGTCTTTTAGCCCATTGTGGCGCCAGATTTGCCTGGATGACCACTCGACAAAGAGGCGTCTGCTCCAGTGAATATTCCATTAAGTTTCTATTAGCAAATATACACCTGTGCATTTCATTATTCATGTACCTGTATAGTTATAATGTATGAAAGAAATTGTGCCAGCATCTCAATCTATTCACAGGGTTCCGCTACTTGTATTTTAATATTTCTATTTTAAAAAGTGACAATGTATATATTAAAGGTCTTATGCATCATCATAAACGATTTGACTTAAAATTCAACATTTGATATCAAAATTTTTAAATTCAATATACATTCCAATAAAACATATTTAACTCATTCACCCCTGAAGACACATTTGAACTCTTCCAATTCAAAGGTTGGAATAGCTCATTATGAAATTTCAGGGGTGAATGAGTTAACAGCAACATCAGTGGTCACATCCTTACCACATTTTTTATAAACAATAAACACCCGAATGACAAGGGACCCCAATTTCTTTTTTATAATTTTGTCTCATGTTCCTTTAGGGTAACCAAAATTGATCATTTGCTGAAGACCCCACTTTTGAACAAGCTAGAAATATTACTGACAGCTCAATGTTTGAGTTTGTAAAAATGTTCATAGGCCATGATCAAAGTACATGTGATTAACATACTGAGTTTGCTTATTACAGATTGTAGCAAAATCTTCTAGTTTGTTAAAACATGTATCCACCCATATCATTCACTAAATGATGTAAATGTGATTGCCTGACTGATGAAGCTTATAATGATATTACTTGAAAGTTATCTATAACCTTATTATATACATTACTACCAGCCATTATTACTAGTGGGGCTTTTCCAGCCATAGATATCAATGACATGCATTTCAAGAAGCCAGTAAAGAACAGTGGCGACTTCCTAAAGGTATATATATCCACTTGCTTTTCATCTTTATATCTGATACATGTACAGGTATTTAACATAACTTGATGCAAACAAGTGATAAATTTACCAAGGATTGCCTCAAGATATAGAATATATATATGTTGATGCAATTATTTTAAGAGTTTTTATTGATATTTATCATGTGATATGTATTATGTATGAACAAATGACAATGTGAGCTGCAGGGATTCAGATGTACTATATACCACCTACCCTAAAAAAAGGTCAAGAGTGACCTTTGACCCTTTAACCTTGTCCGCAAAAATGACATCAGGTATGGAATTCAATATTATCATACTATGGTGTAAATTATAATAAACTAAATCTGGTAAGGGGCTCACATGAAATTTTGTATGCAAGCTTTAACTTTGAAAGTGGTCAAGTGCACCCTTTTACTCTACGTTTAGCCTTGACCCATGACAACCGAATTCTGAGATCAGGTGCAGAACTTGATGTTTCTGTACTATGGTGTAAATATACCATTCAAAAACTAAATTTGTGGGGTTCACAATAGGGCTGTCACAAAAAATTGGAAAACAGGTATATCACAATACACAGGTATATCGTATCGTACCACAAAATAGAGATGAAATAATGCTGTATCTCAATATTTTTTAAAAGCATATTTTTATGTATCTGCTTGGTGTTTTAACTTTGCAAATTACTACAAATTCTAGCAGATATGCCAATAAGCATAAAGCAGGCTTTTAATAGTTCAAATTTTGTAATCGTTGGTTTGTTTGACAAAAATCTTAAATCTATGTAATCCATATTATATATGATTAAGTTTGATAACATTCTGACAACAACTTATTATAAAATTGAGCACATCCTTACTATGACAATATATCGGGATATGTATTGCAATATATTCATCTGTATTACAAGATATTGTGATACACTCTTCAGACTTGGGGTATTGTGACACCCCTAGTTCACAAGATATCTCTTACACAAACTATTTCATAATATGTCAAGTGTAACCTTTGACCTTTCGACCTTTTAGCTTTTACCAACGACCAACAAAATCTAGTTCAGAGCATAACTCAATGCTATCAAACCATGATGTAAAAAGGAACTAAATCTGTTGACAGGTTCTTAAGATATCTTCACTTGTAAAAACATTTCACAACAATTGCACTGATCACCAACACACTGACAAAGCAATTACTGTTATACTAGTCACAAATGAATTAACCCCCCCCCCCCCCCC